>NC_041386.1:341931515-342141154 GCF_002162155.2 Triticum dicoccoides
CTCATTTGATCATATCATCTTGCCCTGAAAAGCAAGATTGTTCTCGAGCTTAGTAACATATCGGTGGTTCGTGATTTTCCGAAGATCTTCTCGGAAGTACTACCAGGTTGTCACCTGACCGCTATGTTGAGCTCGTGATCAAGTTGGTTTATTGTAAACCACCCTTTCTCCAAGAATCCGTGTTAGATATCCCTGAGCTAGTTGGTTAAGCTAAACGACAACTTGGAGGGTTGGAAGATAAAAGCTTGCCTAACTTAGTTCGTTCCAAAGGGATATTCTATGTAGTGTGTGTTGAAGGAAGAGGATATCTTCATCGATTGGTCCCTGTGATCAGTTGCTGGACCTATTGTCTTATCAATCCTTTGATTTGAGTGTGGGCTATCGTCAATCAAATCAGTACCAACGATGCTCGTAATGTTGTATTACTCGTGGTTGATCCCTCGAGTATATACCATTACATCTTTTGGTCTGACCAATACTATCCCCGTGTTCACATGATGGTGGAAATCCAGTGATATGGAAATTCCGATGAGTTGTTGTTGAGCCCATCAGCAGCATTTTGTCTCCCCATGATTCATGTTGAACATCAACCTAGTGTTGGAAACTTGTGTAAGCATTTCTTCGTGTTTCGTTCATGAAGCATATGTTTGGATGAAAGTAGTGACTTTCCCTAATTCATGTGCATATGATGCAAGTTGCCGCCATGAATTTGAGGAAGATTGTTTTGTTTCCCTGGAATCACTCCAAATTAGTCATGCACACGTGCGAAGTATTCTGTGGTCTGGAGACTTGCAACCTTCATTCCATATGTGTCCCGAGCACACCAAGCAACTGATTGATTTGTTCAAGGGGAAGAAGTTCCTTCATAAGAGCTAATCATATGACTTATGCAAGGACTTCGTTATCCACGGTGATGGTTCCCAACCAGAACTCGGTAGTGTTTTATTGTAAGACTACCACGTGGTCATGCTTGTCCGGGACAACATGTTCACATGTTTGTAGCAGAACCAGCTCATGTTTTGGAGCTTACTATCGTAGTTCATTTCCCGAGAATCTCGCAACGTCATCTCGTCGATTTGTGTTGCAAACTTTCATTTTTCTTTCTAGACTTGATGAGTCTGGGATATCCTGACACCAACCAGATCTGAATCTCAGGCAGATATGATGGTTGGAACATTCTCCAAGAACTATAATATTGGTCCCTCGATAACCGGTAAAGTGGATGTCGTGGCCAACACACCCAGCCGGAAGACCTGTTATTATAATATCTTGATTGATGAAGTTGGCCACCTCCCCATAGGGATTTCGTAGGGTTTACTTCCTAGTTGCCCCTAGGGATTTTTGTGTTCCCGAAGTCCGACCTTTTACTTGATGTCCTAGTTATCAAACCATATCTATGAATGTGATACACTAGCACGTCAAGGAGAACATTAGAAGCAGAGTGCTAAATGTCTCTCGGTCGATCATCCAGATTTTGTTTCCTTGGCCTCGCCAGGGTGAAACCTGAGTTGATGTTATCTTCCTATGCATCTGCATCGTCCATCGTTGTTCATCATGGTGGTATGTTGTGTTGTCAGCACCCTTGACACGGATGTTGATAAAACCTTGATGATTGTGGAAATGCTCAAGTTCTTGAGAGCACGCACAAGCGCTAAGTGTTATCATCGGCTCTAATTGGGATGCTCTCAGTTCCCTCGGCAATGATGTGACCTTCTCAAACAATGAATTCACTCCCTATTGTTGGGTTCTTCCCCAGTTACCGAAATCATTCCCAGCATTTGCATTTTGTTCCCAGCTTGCACCGCCAATGTACCATTCTACCATGGGTCTCTTCCATTTCCGGTGGTAAGCAAAGTCATCCATTACGTTGTCTTCAACAAGGTAATCCACATCATCCAAGTCCGAGTATGCCATTCTACCGACCCCCTCCAAACGATCGCTCGAGAATTGCCTTAGGCTGGTTTAAAGAGTTTCAATGATCTCTGAATCAAAGGTAATTCTTTTTGCCACTTAAGGGGAGATGTCTACGAGTCACGGTTCCGAAGGTGTCTCGTTGTGGTATCATGGCATCTCAACTCCTCGCTACGTTAACAACCGTTCACCACCCTCTTAGGTGTGGCATTGTTGTCTACCTAGTGAAACCTTGTCATCTGCTTCACTCCATTCCTATGGGTGTGTGCTTCGTCTCTCAGCTCAAGAGATGTTGCTATGTCTCATTCCGAGAGTTAATCCTGAGTTGTTCGACCCTCGAGAGGAACGATTCTTTTAGGGTTTTTCCTTTCCTCTCGTTGTCATGTTAGCTGGAGTTCTCAGAGCAAGACTTCGAGACAATGATGGTGAATGAATCAACGTTCAACTGAAGTGCACCCTGGATCGTGAAGATTATACTAGTCTGCGTTACCCTTCACCTTACCCTACGCTTGAATCTCGAGACGAGATTCTTGTTTAGTGGGGGTGAGTTGTCACATCCCTAGCTCTGGCCTGTTCTGTGCTTGCTTCCATGTGTGCATCATGTCTATATTTCTGAAACTTGAACTGAGGAATTTTGGAAGCCTCAAAAACTTAAATAAAAGAGGGGCAAAAACCCTAGAAATCTCATTCATTGCTCCAAAATGCTCTTCTTAAATGTTTGATAATTTTTGGTAAGGGTTCTGGTCCCAACCAAAATATTGAACATTTTTAAGGAATTATTTTTGGGACTTTGAATTTAAATCATTAGCTATTTGAATTTGAATTATATTCATATAATTAGAATATAATTTCAAATACCCCCTGAAATATTTTATAAGCTTTTGGAAAAGTCCATCTAGCAATATAAAATATTCAGAGGAGCTTTGGCATTGTTTGAATTATTATTTTTAATTCAAAACAGTGGCAAAAGAATTAAATAAAAATAAAACAAAACAGAAGAAAAAAATAAAAAGAACAGAAGCCTACCTGGGCCACTTACCTGTAGCCGGCCCAGCTGGCCAGCTCCTCCCGCTGGCCCAGCCCACCGCCGCCTCCCTCCCCTGTCGCCTTCCTCCTCTGCCAGGAGGACGGGCACGCGCCCGGCGCGCGCGGCCACGCGCCCCGGCCACCTCCTCCCTGCCTGGCTGCCTCCTCCTCCCCTGGTCCCTCCCGCGACGCCACGCAGCCCCCGACCCCCTCTCACTTCTCCCTCGCTCTCTGGACCCCCTCCTCCTCCTCTGCTCTCCCTCCCTCTCGTCACCGAACGCACCTGAGAGCGCCGCTCGCCGTAGCTATGACCACCGACCACCTCTCGTCCCGTGACCGTGCCCAGCAGCTCCGCAATCGAGCACCACATCCCCAAGCCGAAGGAAACGAGCCGGAGGGCTTTGCTTCGTCGCCAACGTCGTCGTCTTCATCTCCGGTGCCCGGAGATCGCCGCCGTAAATTCGCGTCGTCCAGAGCTTCCCCGACCTCGTCGTCGACTCTGCTAGTCCCTACGTGAGCTCCTCTCCATTCCCCCCCTGTTCCCTTCCTCTAGCGCGTCCTCTAGCACCGATTCCGCCATGGCCGAAGCTCACCTCCGCCGAGCTCGCCGCCGGCGTAGCTCCGGTGACCATTTGGTCACCCCGGCGAGCCCTGCGCGTTCGTAGTTTCCCATAGAGCATGCCTAGCGCAAAAACTAGCCCGCTTGCTCTCTGCAGCATCAAACCCGTGGTCGCCCGAACTCCGGCCGCCGCCGTCGTCGTAGTTGCCGTCGCTTCGGGCCACCCCAGCTCCATTCGCCGCCACCGCTGGATGCGCACGAGTCCCAGCTCGCCGTAGGACCCATCCGCGCCCTAAACCGTGCCCTGTGGGCGATTCCCGAGCCTCCGCCGCGTCTGGTCGTTGCCGGCGGCTAGACGCCGGTGGGTTAGGCCCTGTTGACCAGGGGTTTGACCCCCCCTGGGTCGATGACAGGTGGGGCCAGCCCCCCCTGTTAATTAGTTTAGTTTATTTTAATTTAATTACCCCCTGCTGACACTGACATGTGGGCCCTAGTGCCCTAATCTTTAATTAAGCTAAACTAAACCCCCCCTGTTTAACCCGTGTCACTGACGTGTGGACCCCACACGTCAGGTTTGACCTGGACCGCCCTGTTGACCTGATGACGTCAGGGTGAGGTCATGCTGACGCAATATTCATTTTCTGGAATTTAGTTTATTTTATAAATAATCAGAAAAATCCAGAAAATTATATAAACTTCAATAAATCATAGAAAATTAACCGTAACTCCAAATTAAATAAATTATATATGAAAAATTATCAGAAAAATTCAAGGAATCCATCTGTACCATTTTCATGCATGTTAGAACAACTTATAGGTGCTGTTTAGCACAAATCAATTAAATGGCATTTGAATAATCACATATGGAGTTTAAATTTGAATCTTGTATTCAAACCAACCCCATTTAACTTGTTACTAGATGCATTAGCCCAAAACACATTCATTTTGCCATGTCATGATCATGCATCATATTGTGCATTGCACTGATCGTGTTTTTCTGTATTTGCCGGTAATTGTCCCCTCTCGATAGACGTGTACCGATGATGTGATCGTTGACACTGATGAAGACTCAATGTTATCTTCAGAAGTGCCAGGCAAGCAAAACCCCCTTGTTCATTCCGATAAAATCCCACTCTCTCGCTCCTGCTCTCTTTTACTGCATTAGGACAACATCGATTCATCTGTTACTTGCTGCGGTAGCTGAACCCCTTTATCCTTTGCATGACCTGTCATTCCACAGTAAATAGATGAAACCCACTAGCATGAGTAGGAGTTGTTTGAGCCCTGTTGTGCCTACTCATTCATGTTTTTTTGTCATGCCTGCTACTGCTTAGAGTTGAGTCAGGTCTGATTCATCGGGGATGAATCAGAGGTGTGTGAACATGTCCTACTGTGTGTGAGCTAAGTGTGTGAACACGATTTGGTAAAGGTAGCGGTGAGAGGCCATGTAGGAGTACATGGTGGGTTGTCTCATTGCAGCCGTCCTCAGGAACTGAGTTCTGTGTTTGTGATCCATGATTCAGCTACTACCACGCATTGGGCCCGAAACCAATGGACCCTCTCGGCTTATTAATCACCCTTGTCCTCTGTCCAGGAGTTGCAAGTAGTTTCTGGTGTTTGTAGTATGCTGGAGGCCGTGGACAGCGCTGACCGTAGGGGTGGGCTGTGATGCGGTAGGCACGTGGCCGGGTAAATCGGGCACCCGTTTGGTGTCACGGAACCCTGTACACATCGTTTGGGGCTGTGAGCGAAACTCCGGCCGGATCTCCTCATGGATGGAACCCGAATAGGCGATAAACCTGGACTAGAGACTTGAGTGTTTAGGCAGGCCGTGGCCGACACCCACGTTGGGCTTCCGCTTGAAGGTTGCCGAGTACATGTCGTGTAAACGGCGGTAAGTGGTGAGAGCGTGTGTGAAGAAGTACACCCCTGCAGGGTTAACCTAATCTATTCGAATAGCCGTGTCCACGGAAAAGGACCTCTGGGTTGCTTATATCAGTTCATAGACAAGTGAAAGTGGATACTCTAAAATACGCAAGATAAGCGTGAGTGCTATGGATGGCGTTCTCGTAGGGAGACGGGAGCGGATCCATAGTGGTGTATTGATATGGTGAATATGTGGACTCGTGTGCGCCACCTCAAAAGAGTTACTCACAGTCGTAGTTCAGGATAGCCACCGAGTCAAAGCTGGCTTGCTGCAGTTAAACCCCACCATCCCTTTGTTGATAATGATGCATATGTAGATAGTTCTGATGTAAGTCTTGCTGGGTACATTTGTACTCACGTTTGCCTATTTTATGTTTTTGCAGAGAGACTTCAGTCTCACTAGTAGTTTCGCGTGATCTTCGATGTTTAGCTTGTTACCTCAGCTACGATCTTGTGCCTCGGCAGGATTGGTAGATAGTCAGGCTTCTCAGCCTTTTTCATTTATAGATGTCTGTACTCAGACATGATAGCTTCCGCTTGTGCTTTGTTTTTGTATGCTCTGAATGTTGGGTCATGAGACCCATGTTTGTAATATCTCGCTCCTCGGAGCCTATTGAATAAATTACTTGAGTCATAGAGTCATGTTGTGATGCCATGTTGTGTTTGCACATATCGAGCATATTGTGTGTATGTTATTGAAATGCTTGGTATGTGTGGGATCTGACCATCTAGTTGTTTATCTTTAGTAGCCTCTCTTACGGGGAAATGTCTCCTAGTGTTTCACTGAGCCATGGTAGCTTGCTACTGCTCCGGAACACTTAGGCTGGCCGGCATGTGTCCTTCTTCGTTCCTGTGTCTGTCCCTTCGGGGAAATGTCACGCGATGAATACCAGAGTCCTGTTAGCCCGCTACAGCCCGGTTCACCGGAGTCCTGCTAGCCCAGTGCTACAGCCTGGATTCACTCGCTGATGACCGACACGTTCGATGCTGGGTCATGGATGCCTGTCCCTGTAAGTCTGTGCCACTTTGGGTTTACGACTAGCCATGTCAGCCCGGGCTCCTTATCATATGGATGCTAGCGACACTGTCATATACATGTGCCAAAAGGCGCAAACGGTCCCGGGCAAAGGTAAGGCGACACCCGTGGGAATACCGTGCGTGAGGCCGCAAAGTGATATGAGGTGTTACATGCTAGATCGATGTGGCATTGAGTCGGGGTCCTAACAATCGTGAAGTTGTGGTTCAGGCCGGGGCGGAGCCTCATGATGTCGGCCGCATTCCTGAAGTCCCAGGTCAGCCTCCCCTTATTGTGCAGTGGAGAAATCCGGTGGCGGATGAAGTTGGCCCCAATCATCTCAAGAGTGAGCCTGGACAAGGTGAGGCGATGGATCCTGGTGGTCACGACCGTGAGCTTCTTGTCGTCGGTGTCGAGCTCGCCCCAGTCCTTGCTGTGGACCAGCGGCCTCTGACGGACCCGGCAGAACTCTTGTGGATCTATCTCCTCGATCCAGCACCACCAGCCCCGCCACTCATCCCACCTCTCCTTCTGGGCACCCTCCGGGTATGTGCCCCTGCTCTGGGTTCTCGGGATCCAAGTGATGCAGCCGGAGATAGCGCCCCCTGGCTGGATGTGAAGGGTGAAGTAATGGCGGAAGAGCATCGTGCTGGGGTGCACTCCAGCGAAGCCCTCGCAAAGATGGGCAAAGAAGGCCATGCACGACACAGCGTTTGATGTAAGGTCCAGAAGGTGGAAGCCGTAGGTGTGCATGACGTCGTTGAAGAAATCTGAGAAAGGGGGGCAGAGCCTGCAGGAGAAATAGTCGACAAAGAAAGGATATCGATTCGGACCAGGCTTGGCAAAGGAGGCAGGGATGATGCGCGTGGGGGGATGCCCCGACGTCTCCCTCCCCCACAGGGGCCTAAATTTATCCTTGAGGGTGAGCGCGTCGACCGTCAAAGTGAAGAGGGCGTGCTACGTCCGTAGCTCCACCAACTTGCCCTCCGGCGCCTCCTTCCCCCCGACATCCTTGGCCGCTCCCTTGCTCTTGCTTGTCTTGGGCGCCATGGCGGCTGAGAGGGGGTGAGGGATCAATGCGGGTCGTGGGGAAGCACAACTGGCGACTGAGGAGGATAAAACTCTGCCACACATACCCGTGCACCGTTCTGGGCCTGGCCCAACAGTGCTTCAAGCTTATGTGTGGCCCAGGCCCGGGGGCTCCTATCAGTGTACAAAAATAGGGGCCTTTTGGTACCCCTTTTACTTGTGCATGGGCAGTCGTAGCCACACCTGCGCCCACTCTTGGCGAGGCAAAAGAAACAAAGGAACAAGACTACCAAGGCGGTACTCAAGCTAGAGGCACGAAGAGCAAAGGGGCAAGATGGACTTCCCCCGGCAAGTCCCTTGCCGGGGCGGCCTACATAGCCCCGACAAGAGCCTTGCCGGGGTGACTTGCCCAGTACCAACAAGGCCGCAACCCTAGAGCCCGAGAGTTCTGATGCCATCGACAACGTCGAGACCAAGACTCAGGGGCGCCCGTGTGGTAGCATGAAGAACTTGGTGAAGACCAAAGGCCTGCAAGCCTAGATAAGAACCAGAAAACGAAGACACCTGGCAAGATCCTTGCCGGGCACGGACGAAGACCCCCGGTAGGATCCATACCGGGGACGCCCGCGAGGCCCGGTAAGACCCTTGCCAGGAGCATCTGTGGGGCCATGGCTAGGCCCGCACCCACCAACATTTCGCTACCCCGAGGCCGTTCCTACACGGCAACTAGCCCGCCAATCAGGCAAGCGCCTGTGTGGCAGCATGCAGCTTCTAAGCCAACTAGTCAAGCACCTGCGTGGTGGAATGCAGATCTTCGTGAAGACCCTATCACCACACCAGCACATCAACCAGCCAGCCAGCATGGCACTACATGCCTCGTCATCTTGGGCGCGTGTCGAAGCAAGGCGAGGCGGCGACGGGCGGGGCGATCTCTGTTGCCACCCCTGATAAAGCAAGAGGGCACGTAGGCAGCGCATTAAATGCATTTGTCCTATGATGTCAGGCAATAAACTTGTACACTGTAGATATTTTCCACCTCTAATGTGCCACTGTGGCGACCCTTTGACATATAAAAGGAGGCCCGACGCGTACTGGGGAAGGATTCAGACTTTTTGGACTAGGCACGCATAGTAGCTAGTCCAAGAATGGAAGAACACCAAATAAACACAGACAAGCAGGACTATGGTTTTACGCATCATTTGCGGCCCGAACCTAGGTAAAAATCCCCTCGTGTTGATCAATAGACCTACTCTTTATGCAGCCCCATGCCCCGCCAACCGAAGAAGGGATTCCCCTGGGATCCCATAGGTGTTGTTTTACCCGACAATCTGGATGGCACCGGAACGATAAACTTCCTCGATAATGTAAGGACCTTCCCACTTGAAGAGAAGTTTTAATGCAAAAAATCTTAAACAAGAGTTGAATAGCAAGACTTGGTCACCTACGTTAAATTCCCACTTTTGTATTCTTTTGCCATGCCCTCTTTTAACCTTTTCTTTAAACAGCTTGGCATTTTTATAAGCTTGGGTTCTCCATTCATGAAGTGAGCTAATGTCAAATAAGCTCTTTTCACCGGCAAGTTTGAAATCATAGTTGAGATCTTTGATTGCCCAATAAGCTTGGTGTTCGAATTCAAGAGGTAAGTGACATGATTTTTCCGTATACCATTTTGTACGGAGACATGCCCATAGGATTTTTATAAGCGGTCTTATAAGCCCATAATGCATCATCAAGTATCTTAGACCGATTCTCCCTAGATCTATTAAAAGTCTTTTGCAAGATCAATTTTATTTCTCTGTTACTTAATTCTACTTGACCACTAGAGTGAGGATGATAAGGTGATGCAATTCTATGATTAACATCGTATTTAGCAAGCAATTTAAGGAAATCGCCATGAATAAAGCATGAACCACCATCAGTCATTAAATATCTCGGGACTCCAAACCTCAGGAAAATAACTTCTTTAAGCATCTTAATATAGGTGTTATGATCAACACTACTAGTTGGAATAGCTTCTACCCACTTAGTAACATAATCAACAGCAACCAAAATATATGTATACGCATTAGAGGAAGGAGAAGGTCCGATATAATCGAATCCCCAAACATCGAATGGTTCAACAGCAAGAGAATAATTCATAGGCATTTCCTAATTCTTACCAATATTACCAATTCTTTGACATTCATCACAAGACAAGATAAACTTACAAGCATCCTTGAAAAGAGTAGGCCAATAAAAACTAGATTGTAATACCTTGTGTGAAGTTCTGTCTCCAGCATGGTGTCCTCCCTAAGCCTCAAAGTAACACTTGCGTAGGTTTGTTCTTGTTCATGCTCAGGTACACAACGTCTAATAACACCATCTACTCCTTCTTTATAAAGGTGTGGGTCATCCCAGAAGTAATGTCTTAAATCATAGATTTTTTTTTGTTTTGTTGGTATGTCAAACTAGGTGCTATAAATTTAGCAACTATATAATTAGCATAGTCTGCATACCATGGGGTACTATGAGAAGTATTTATAACAGCTAATTGTTCATTAGGAAAGCTATCATCAATGGGGCATCAAGAATATTTTCTAACCTAGACAAGGTATCTGCTACGGGGTTCTCAGCTCCTTTCCTATCAGTAATACGTAAATCAAATTCTTGTAGCAAGAGAACCCACCTAATAAGTCTAGGTTTAGCACCTTTCTTTTCCATAAGGTATTTAATAGCAGCATGATCAATGTGAATAGTTACTTTGGAATCAACAATATAAAATCTGAATTTATCACAAGAAAACACAACTGCTAAAAATTCTTTTTCAGTAGTAGCATAATTTCTTTGAGGACTGTCTAGAGTTTTACTAGCATAATGGATAACATTTAATTTCTTATCAACTCTTTGTCCTAGAACAACACCAACAGCATAATCACTAGCATCACACATAATTTCGAAGGGTTGGTTCCAATAAGGTGGTTGAACAATAGGCGTAGAAATTAAGGCTTTCTTAAGTATTTGAAATGCTTCCACACAACCAACATAAAAAACGAATGGAACATCTTTTTGGAAAAGATTGGTGAGAGGCCTAGAAATTTTAGAGAAGTCTTTAATAAATCTCCTATAGAAAACAACATGACCAAGGAAGCTTCTTATACCTTTGATATCTTTAGGACACAGCAGTTTTTCAATTGCATCTACTTTAGCTTTATCTACTTCAATACCTCTTTCGGAGATTTTATGCCCCAATGCCTTCATTAACCATAAAGTGGAACTTCTCCCAATTCAGGACAAGATTATTTCTTCACATTGCTGCAAAACTCAATCAAGGTTGCTTACGCAATCATCAAAAGAAGTTCCATAAATGGAAAAATCATCCATGAAAACCTTGACAATCTTTTCACAAAAGTTAGAGAATATAGGAGTCATGCATCTTTGGAAGGTAGAAGGTGCATTGCATAGACCAAAAGGCATACGTCTATAAGCAAAGGTACCAAAAGAGTAGGTAAAAGTAGTTTTTCTTGATCCTCTTGTGACACAAGTATTTGGGAAAAACCAGAGTATCCATCTAGAAAACGGAAATGTGTATGTTTTGATAGTCTTTCTAGCATTTGATCAATGAAAGGTAAAGGATAATGATCTTTCCTAGTAGCTTTCTTTAATTTTCTAAAATCAATTACCATTCTATAACCTGTGATAATTCTTTGTGGGATAAGTTCATTTTTATCATTAGGGACAACATTAATACATTCCTTCTTAGGGACACAATGAACAAGGCTTACCCATCTACTATCAGCTATGGGATAGATTATACCTGCTTCCAGGAGCTTTATTATTTCATTTCTTACCACTTCCTTCATCTTAGGATTTAAGTGTCATTGGTGATCAGCAACGGGTTTAGCATCAGGCTCCATATTAATTTTATGCTGACATGGAGTGGGACTAATGCCCTTAAGATCATCAAGAGTATATCTAATAGCGGCACGGTGCCTCCTCACAGTTTTCAATAATCTCTTTTCTTCATGCTATGAAAGGTTAGCACTAATAATAACAGGATATATCTTCTTTTCATCAATATAAGCATATTTCAAAGTATCAGGTAATTGTTTAAGATCGAACACAGGATCACTCTTGGGTGGAAGAGGATCTCCAAGAGTCTCAACAGGAAAATTGTGTTTCAAAATAGGCATTTGTTTAAAGAATATCGTATCTATTTCATTTCTTTCATTCATAAACATGTCATTTTCATGGTCTAGCTAATATTGTTCTAAAGGATCGATAGGACGAATGGCAATAGAAGAAAGACCAATAATTTAATCTTTACTAGGCAGTTCTTTATCATGTGGTTGTTTACGGAATTTGGAGAAAATAAACTCATGACACATCACCAAAACAAACAGTAACAGTTTCTTTCTCACAATCTATCTTAGCATTAACCGTGTTCAGGAAAGGTCTACCAAATATAATGTGACAAATATCTTCTTGCGGGTAACCAATAGCTAGGAAATCGATAGGGTATTTTATTTTCCCAAACAAGACTTCAACATATCTCACAATCCCAAGTGGTGTGATAGTATCTCTATTAGCAAGCTTAATAGTAACATCAATATCTTCTATTTCAGTAGGTGAAATACCATTCATATTTTCTTGATATAGAGTACATGGGATAGCACTCACACTAGCACCCAAATCACATAAGCCATGATAGCAATGATCTCCTATTTTAACAGAGACAACATGCATGCCAACAATAGGTCTATGTTTATCTTTTTCATCTGGTTTAGCAATTCTAGTGGCTTCATCATTGAAATAAATAACATGCCCATCAATATTTTTAGCCAAGATAACTTTAACCATAGCAACATTAGGTTCAACTTAAATTTGTTAAGAGGGTGTAGGTGTTCTTCTATAAATCTTTCGAACCACACCTGAAGCTTTAGCATGTTCCTTTGTCCTAACAGGAAAAGGTGGTTTCTCAACATAAGCAGTAGGAACAACTGGACTATCATTATAAGTAAAGGTTTCTTCTTCAGCTTTAATGGGTTCTACTATTTTTACTTCAATATGAGGATGATATTTAAACCACTTCTCCTTAGGGAGATCAACATGAGTAGCAAATGATTCACAAAAATAAGCCACTATCTCAGTGTCAAGTCCATATTTAGTGCTAAATTCATGAAAAGCATCTGTATCCATAAAAGATTTAACACAATCAAACTCAAGGTTTATACCTGACTCCTTACCTTTGTCGAGTTCCCAATCTTCGAAGTTGTGTTTAATTCTTTCCAAAACATCCCATAGGAATTCAATAGTCTTCTTCATAAAAGAACCGATACGTGAAGTATCTGATATGTCTTCAACGTATCTATAATTTTTGATTGCTCCATGCTATATTATCTGCTGTTTTGGACATTATTGGGCTTTATTATCGACTTTTATATTATTTTTGGGACTAACCTATTAACCGGAGGGCCAGCCCAGAATTGTTGTTTTTGCCTGTTTTAGGGTTTCGGAGAAAAGGAATATCAAACGGAGTCCAAACGGAATGAAACCTTCGGGAACGTGATTTTCTCATCGAATACAACTCAGGAGACTTGGACCCTACGTCAAGCCATGTAACAGGAGGCCACGAGGTAGGGGGTGCGCCTACCCCCCCCCCCCAGGCGCGCCCTCCACCCTCGTGGGCCCCCTGTTGCTCCACTGACGTACTTCTTCCTCCTATATATACCCACGTAACCCCAAACGATCAGATACGGAGCCAAAACCCTAATTCCACAGCCATAACTTTCTGTATCCACGAGATCCCATCTTGGGGCCTGTTCTAGAGCTCCGTTGGAGGGGGCATCGATCACGGAGGGCTTCTTCATCAACACCATAGCCCCTCCGATGAAGTGTGAGTAGTTTACTTCAGACCTACGGGTCCATAGTTAGTAGCTAGATGGCTTCTTCTCTCTTTTTGGATCTCAATACAATGTTCTCCCCCTCTCTTATGGAGATCTATTCAATGTAATCTTCCTTTTGCGGTGTGTTTGTTGAGACTGATGAATTGTGGGTTTATGATCAAGTCTATCTATGAATACTATTTGAATCTTCTCTGGATTCTTTTATGTATGATTGGTTATCTTTGCAAGTCTCTTCGAATTATCAGTTTGGTTTGGCCTACTAGATTGATCTTTCTTGCAAAGGGAGAAGTGCTTAGCTTTGGGTTCAATCTTGCGGTGTCCTTTCCCGGTGACAGTAAGGGCAGCAAGGCACGAATTGTATTGTTGCCATCGAGGATAACAATATGGGGTTTTCTTCATATTACATGAGTCTATCCCTCTACATCATGTCATCTTGCTGAAGGCGTTACTCTGTTTTTAACTTAATACTCTAGATGCATGCTGGATAGTGGTCGATGAGTGGATTAATAGTAGTAGATGCAGGCAGGAGTCGGTCTACTTGTCTCGGACGTGATGCCTATATACATGATCATACCTAGATATTCTCATAACTATGCTCAATTCTGTCAATTGCTCAACAGTAATTTGTTCCCCCACCGTAGAATACTTATGCTCTCGAGAGAAGCCACTAGTGAAACCTATGGCCCCCGGGTCTATCTTTATCATATCAATCTCCTACTACTTAGTTATTTACTTTTCCATTTACTTTGCCTTTATTTTACTTTGCATCTTTATCATAAAAATACCAAAAATATTATCTTATCATATCTATTAGATCTCACTCTCGTAAGTGGCCCTATAGGGATTGACAACCCCTATTTGCGTTGGTTGAGAGGATTTATTTGTTTTGTGCTTGTGCGAGGGACTCGCGTGTAGCCTCCTACTGGATTGATACCTTGGTTCTCAAAAACTGAGGGAAATACTTACGCTACTTTGCTGCATCATCCCTTCCTCTTTAGGGAAAACCAATGCAGTGCTAAAAGAGGTAGCAAGAAGGATTTCTGGCGCCGTTGCCGGGGAGGTCTACGCAAAAGTTAACATACCAAGTACCCATCACATACCCTTATGTCCCGCATTACATTATTTGCCTTTTTCCTCTCCCCCACTTCACCCTTGCCGTTTTATTTGCCCTCTCTCTCTATCCTCCCTCTATTTGCCTCTTTTTGCCCGCTTGATTTTTGTTTGCTTGTGTGTTAGTTTCCTTGCTTGTCACAATGGCTCTATCTAAATTTGGTGACCTTCACCTTAAAAGGTTAGAAGCAATCGAAAATAATGTTAGGAGTTTCATGGTTTTGCAATTTGAACATAATAGTTTCTTCAGAAACGAGCTTAAAGAACAAAAAAAAATTATGAGTTCTATGAATAAAGAGCTCGATGACATGTCTAAAGAATTTGATGGTTTAAGATCCCAAGTTGCTCATCTTGAGAAATTAACTGCTGAAATTTCGGATAAGCAGGCTACCCTAGTTAATAAGATGGCCGCTAAACCGAGTTGCTATGAAAATAATGATGAAGATCTAAAAGTTATCGATGTGTCCCCTATTAAATCTTTGTTTTGCAATATGAATCTTGATAATGATGGGACTGAATATGATCCACCTTTACCTAGTAGGCGTTCCAAGAATTCTAAATCTTTTGATCTTGATGCTAAATTTGATAAAAGTGGGATTGAAGAAATTAAAACCCTAGATGTTGCTAAACCCACTATTATGGATTTCAAGGAATTTAACTATGAAAATTGCTCTTTGATTGATTGTATTTCCTTGTTGCAATCCGTGCTAAATTCTCCTCACGCCTATAGTCAAAATAAAGCATTTACTAAACATATCGTTGATGCCTTGATGCAATCTTATGAAGAAAAACTTGAATTGGAAGTTTCTATCCCTAGAAAACTTTATGATGAGTAGGAACCAACTATTAAAATTAAAATTAAAGATCATGAATGCTATGCTTTATGTGATTTGGGTGCTAGTGTTTCCACGATTCAAAGACATTGTGTGATTTGTCAGGTTTCCGTGATTTTGATGATTGCTCTCTAAACTTGCACCTTGCGGATTCCACTATTAATAAACCTATGGGAAGAATTAATGATGTTCTTATTGTTGCAAATAGGAATTATGTGCCTGTAGATTTTATCGTTCTTGACATAGATTGCAATCCTTCATGTCCTATTATTCTTGGTAGACCTTTCCTTAGAATGATTGGTGCAATTATTGATATGAAGGAAGGAAATATTAGATTCCAATTTCCATTCAGGAAAGGCATGGAACACTTTCCTAGAAAGAAAATTAAATTACCTTGTGAATCAACTATGAGAGCCACTTATGGATTGCTTACCAAAGATGGCAATACCTAGATCTATTCTTGCTTGTTATGCCTAGCTAGGGGCGTTAAACGATAGCGCTTGTTGGGAGGCAACCCAATTTTATTTTTATTCCTTGATTTTTGCTCCTGTTTAGTAATAAATAAATTATCTAGACTCTGTTTTGGTTGTGTTTTTTGTGTTTAATTACTGTTTGTGCCAAGTAGAACCGTTGGGAAGACTTGGGGAAAGTCTTGTTGAACTTGCTGTAAAAAACAGAAACTTTAGCACTCACGAGAACTGCTGTAATTTTTTATTTGGAAAGTGCTATTTAGTTAATTATTTTTTAAGATGATTAATAGATAAATTCCTCACGTCCAGCAATTTATTTTAGAATTTTTGGGGTTCCATATCTTGCGCTAGCCACAGATTACTACAGATTGTTCTCTTTTTGATAGATTCTATTTTTCGTGTGTTGTTTGCTTATTTTGATGAATCTATGGCTAGTAAAATAGTTTATAAACCATAGAGAAGTTGGAATACAGTATTCATAACACCCATATAAATAAAGAATGGGTTCATTACAGTACCTTGAAGTGTTCTTTTGTTTTCTTTCGCTAACGGAGCTCACGAGATTTTCTACTTTAAGTTTTGGGTTGTGAAGTTTTCAAGTTTTGGGTAAAGATTTGATGGATTATGGAACAAGCAGTGGAAAGAGCCTAAGCTTGGGGATGACCATGGCACCCCCAAGATAATCTAAGGACACCTAAAAGCCAAAGCTTGGGGATGCCCCGGAAGGCATCCCCTCTTTCCTCTACTTCTATCGGTAACTTTACTTGGAGCTATATTTTTATTCGCCACATGATATGTGTTTTGCTTGGAGCGTCTTGTATTATTTGAGTCTTTGCTTGTTAGTTTACCGCAATCATCCTTGCTATACACACCTTTTGAGAGAGCCATACATGATTTGGAATTTGCTAGAATATACTCTATGTGTTTCGCTTATATCTTTTGAGTTATATAATTTTGCTCTAGTGCTTCACTTATATCTTTTAGAGCACGGTGGTGGATTTATTTTATAGAAACTATTGATCTCTCATGCTTCACTTAGATTATTTTGAGAGTCTTAATAGCATGGTAATTTTCTTAAAATCTTAATATGCTTGGTATGCAAGATAAATAATAAAACTTTCTTATGAGTGTGTTGAATACTAAGAGAAGTTTGATGCTTGATGATTGTTTTGAGACATGGAGGTAATCATATCAAAGTTGTGCTAGTTGAGTAGTTGTGAAATTGAGAAATACTTGTGTTGAGGTTTACAAGTCCCATAGCATGCATGTATGGTAAACGTTATGCAACAAATTTGAAACATGAGGTGTTATTTGATTGTCTTCCTTATGAGTGGCGGTCGGGGACGAGCGATGGTCTTTTCCTACCAATCTATCCCCCTAGGAGCATGCGCGTAGTACGGAGGTTTTTGATGACTTGTAGATTTTTGCAACAAGTATGTGAGTTCTTTATAACTAATGTTGAGTCCATGGATTATACGCACTCTCACCCTTCCATCCTTGCTAGCCTCTTCGGTACCGTGCATTGCCCTTTCTCACATTAAGAGTTGGCGCAAACTTCGCCAGTGCATCCAAACCCCGTGATATGATACGCTCTTTCACACATAAACCTCCTTATATCTTCCTCAAAACAGCCACCATACCTACCTATTATGGCATTTCCATAGCCATTCCGAGATATATTGCCATGCAACTTTCCATCATTCCGTTCATCATGACACATTCATCATTGTCATATTGCTTAGCATGGTCATGTAGTTGACATAGTATTTGTGGCAAAGCCACCATTCATAATTCTTTCATACATGTCACTCTTGGTCCATTGCATATCCCGGTACACCGCCGGAGGCATTCATATAGAGTCATCTTTGTTCTAGTATCGAGTTGTAATCATTGAGTTGTAAATAAATAGAAGTGTGATGATCATCATTTTCTAGAGCATTGTCCCAAGTGAGGAATAAATTAAAAAATAAAAAGGCCATAAAAAATAGAAGGCCCAAAAAAGGCCATAAAAAGAGCCCAAAAAGAAAAAATGAGAGAAAATGAGAGAAGGGACAATGTTACTATCCTTTGCCACACTTGTGCTTCAAAGTAGCACCATGATCTTCATAGTAGAGAGTCTCTCATGTTATCACTTTCATATACTAGTGGGAATTTTTCATTATAGAACTTGGCTTGTATATTCCAACAATGGGCCTCCTCAAGTGCCCTAGGTCTTCGTGAGCAAGCAAGTTGGATGCACACCCACTAGTTTCTTTTGTTGAGCTTTCATACATTTATAGCTCTAGTGAATCCGTTGCATGTCAATCCCTACTCCTTGCATTAACATCAATCGGTGGGCATCTCCATAGCCCATTGATTAGCCTCGTTGATGTGAGACTTTCTCCATTTTTGTCTTCTCCACATAACCCCCCTCATTATATTCTATTCCACCCATAGTGCTATGTCCATGGCTCGCGCTCATTTATTGCGTGAAAGTTTATAGGTTTGAGATTACTAAAGTATGAAACAATTGCTTAGCTTGTCATCGGGGTTGTGCATGATGAGAGCATTCTTGTGTGACGAAAATGAAACATGACTAAACTATATGATTTTGTAGGGATGAACTTTCTTTGGCCATGTTATTTTGAGAAGACATAATTGCTTAGTTAGTATGCTTGAAGTATTATTATTTTTATGTCAATATGAATGTTTGTCTTGAATCTTTCGGATCTGAATATTCATACCACAACTGAGAAGAATTACATTAAAATTATGCCAAGTAGCACTCCGCATCAAAAATTCTGTTTTTATCATTTACCTACTCGAGGACGAGCAGGAATTAAGCTTGGGGATGCTTGATACGTCTCCAACGTATCTATAATTTTGATTGCTCCATGCTATATTATCTACTATTTTGGACATTATTGGGCTTTATTATCCACTTTTATATTATTTTTGTGACTAACCTATTAACCGAAGGCCCAACCCAGAATTGCTATTTTTTGCCGGTTTTAGGGTTTCGAAGAAAAGGAATATCAAACGGAGTCCAAACGGAATGAAACCTTTGGGAACGTGATTTTCTCATCGAATACAACTCAGGAGACTTGGACCCTACGTCAAGCCACGTAACAGGAGGCCACGAGGTAGGGGGCGTGCCTACCCCGCCAGGCATGCCCTCCACCCTCATGGGCCCCCTATTGCTCCACCGACGTACTTCTTCCTCCTATATATACCCACGTACCCCCAAACGATCAGATACGGAGCCAAAACCCTAATTCCACCACCATAACTTTCTGTATCCACGAGATCCCATCTTGGGGCCTATTTTGGAGCTCCGCCGGAGGGGGCATCGATCACGGAGGGCTTCTTCATCAACACCATAGCCCCTCCGATGAAGTGTGAGTAGTTTACTTCAGACCTACGGGTCCATAGTTAGTAGCTAGATGGCTTCTTCTCTCTTTTTGGATCTCAATGCAATGTTCTCCCCCTCTCTTGTGGAGATCTATTCGATGTAATCTTCTTTTTGCGGTATGTTTGTTGAGATCGATGAATTGTGGGTTTATGATCAAGTCTATCTATGAATAATATTTGAATCTTCTCTGGATTCTTTTATGTATGATTGGTTATCTTTGCAAGTCTGTTTGAATTATCAGTTTGGTTTGGCCTACTAGATTGATCTTTCTTGCAATGGGAGAAGTACTTAGCTTTGGGTTCAATCTTGCTGTGTCTTTTCCCGGTGACAGTAAGGGCAGCAAGGCACGTATTGTATTGTTGCCATCGAGGATAACAAGACGGGGTTTTCTTCATATTACATGAGTCTATCCCTCTACATCATGTCATCTTGCTTAAGGCGTTACTCTGTTTTTAACTTAATACTCTAGATGCATGCTGGATAGTGGTCGATGAGTGGAGTAATAGTAATAGATGTAGGCAGGAGTCGGTCTACTTGTCTCGGACGTGATGCCTATATACATGATCACACCTAGATATTCTCATAACTATGCTCAATTATGTCAATTGCTCAACAGTAATTTGTTCACCCACCATAGAATACTTATGCTCTTGAGAGAAGCCACTAGTGAAACCTATGGCTCCTGGGTCTATCTTTATCATATCAATCTCCTACTACTTAGTTATTTACTTTGCCTTTATTTTACTTTGCATCTTTATCATAAAAATACCAAAAATATTATCTTATCATATCTATCAAATCTCACTCTTGTAAGTGGCCCTATAGGGATTGACAACCCCTATTTGCGTTGGTTGCGAGGATTTATTTGTTTTGTGCAGGTGCGAGGGACTCGCGCGTAGCCTCCTACTGGATTGATACATTGGTTCTCAAAAACTGAGGGAAATACTTACGCTACTTTGCTGCATCATCCCTTCCTATTTCGGGAAAACCAACGCAGTGCTAAAATACGTAGCAGTATCGAGCGTGGATTGATAATTATGAGAAAGCCGAGCATAAAAATTCTGAATAATAATTTATCTTGAGAGCTCAAGATTGGGGCATGAATATAACATTGACTTAAGCCTCCCCCAAGATTGAGTGATACTTTCTCCTTCACGAGGCCAAAATTTATGTATATATATATATATATAATTCCGATCATGATGAATTAGATGCATAGGATAATTTTTTTGGTGAAATTCAAATTTCAATCGATTCCTGTTCCAAGATCCAATATCATCGCATAGCCTATACCACGCCAATGCTTTTCCCTTCAGAGATAAATGTAAAACCTTCTGATTAACTTCATCTCCTGGTAAACCTGCAATCTTAAATAATCCACAAATTTCATCCACATGTATCAGGTGCATATCAGGATGTTTTGTTCCTTCTCCTACATAAGGATTAGCTAGCAGTTGTTCTATCATACCCAAAGGAATTTCATAACCAATATCTCTAGTAGGTGCAGTAGGTTGAGGGGAAACAAATTATGCTTCCGGTCAAGGTGAGGATACCCCGAACAAACCCCTCAAAGGATGGTTTTCCATAGTAACAAGTGACAATAAATTTCAGCACGTAATAACAATTTTTCCTTACCAAGAGCGCTTCATTCCGCGGGAACGGTGCCAGAAAAGAGTCTTGATGACCCACAAGTATAGGGGATCAATCATAGTCCTTTAGATAAGTAAGAGTGTCGAACCCAATGAGGAGCAGAAGGAAATGACAAGCGGTTTTCAGCAACATAATTTATGCAGGCACTGAAATTATCGGTAACAGATAGTTTTGTGATAAGATAATTCGTAACGGGTAGCAAGTAACAAGTGTAAAAAAAGGTGCAGCAAGGTGGCCCAATACTTTTTGTAGCAAAGGATAAGCCTGGATGAACTCTTATATAAAGGAAAGTGCTCCCGAGGACACATGGGAATTATTGTCAAGCTAGTTTTCGTCATGCTCATATGATTCGTGTTCGTTACATTGATAATTTGATATGTGGGTGGACGGGTGCTTGGGTGTTGTACTTACTTGGACAATCCTCCCACTTATGATTAACCCCTCTCGCAAGCATCCGTGACTACAAAAGAAGAATTAAGATAAATCTAACCATAGCATGAAACATTTGGATCCAAATCAGCCCCTACGAAGCAACACATAAACTAGGGTTTAAGCTTCTATCACTCTAGCAACCCATCATCTACTTATTACTTCCCAATGCCTTCACCTAGGCCCAAATCATGGTGAAGTTTCATATAGTCGACAGTCACATAACACCACAAGAGGAAAGACAACATACACCTCATCAAAATATCGAACGAATACCAAATTCACATGATTACTTATAACAAGACTTCTCCCATGTCCTCAGGAACAAACATAACTACTCACAAAGCATGTTCATGTTCAAGATCAGAGGGGTATTGAATATCATTAAGGAGATGAACATATGATTTTCCACCAAATAAATCAACAAGCATCAACTACAAGGAGTAATCAACACTACTAGCAACCACAAGTACCAATCTGAGATTTTGAGGTAAAGATTGAATACAAGAGATGAACTAGGGTTTGAGAGGAGATGGTGTTGGTGTAGATGTTGATAAAGATTGACCCTCCCTTAATGAGAGGATTGTTGGTGATGACGATGGTTCCGATTTTCCCCTCCCGGAGGGAAGTTTCCCCAGCAGAATAGCTCCGCCAGAGCCGTAGATTGCTTCTGCCCAGGTTCCGCCTCGAGATGGTGGCGCTTCATCCTAAAAGCTTCCTCATGATTTTTCTAGGTCAAAACCCTCCATATAGCAGAAGCTGGGCACCAGATTATGGCCAGGGGCACACAAGCCCTGGGGGCGCACCCCCAGGCTTGTGGGCTCCTGGTGGGTCCCCTTATGTTGTTTCTTTGCCCAATATTTTTTATATATTCCAAACAAATTCTCAAAGTTTCAGGTCATTTGGAGTTGTGCATAATAGGTATCTCAGATTTGCTCCTTTCCGGTCCAAAATTCGAGCTGACGGCATTCTCCCTCTTCATGTAAATCTTGTAAAATAAGAGAGAAAAGGCATAATTATTGTAACATAATGTGAAATAATAGCCCATAATGCAATAAATATCAACGTAAAATCATGATGCAAAATGGACGTATCAGACGACCCTAGTCTCAGCCAGATTCTTCACCTGGAGTTGGCTTTTTCCAACAGCGGGGGAAGCCGAACTCCACCTCCTGGCGTATTAGATCATCATTGAGGTGACGTCGGAGGAAACTGAGGACATGGGCGCACATATCCACCTATTGCCTTCCAAGCACATCCTGAGATGGGCGCAACGGGCGGCGGAGTCCACCAACCCACTCATGGTTTCTCAGTAGGGTTGTATCAAGGATGTGCATCCAAGGATCCTTGCACCAATGACTTGGCTCCTGGCCCTTCTACCGTACTCAGGCTAGGATGAGAAGAATAAAAAAGGGGGAGGAGGAAACTTCATTGGTTGTACTAGTTGTTGGGGATATTACCGCTGGGAGTAAACCGGCCTATCTGGGCCGGGTCAACTTCATCAGTAGTTCAAGAGTGCTAAAGCCCAAGAAGACAGACAAGGGCCTAAGGCCCGTGGTCGGTTTTAGACTTGTAGCTGTAAACCGGCATTTGTATATAAACTTGTAGTGTAAGTTAGGAATAAGGAGAGACCAACCCGGATACAAATATGGACCGGTGTTGGGACTCTGTGAACCAACGGGCGTCACCCGTGTATATAAGGGGACGACCCAGTGGCGGTTCAAGGGCAGACAACAACTCGAGACATAGGCGAAGCTTGTTTGCTCCCTAGTCATCGAAACCCCATCAATTCCATCACAACTAGACGTAGGCTTTTATCTTCATCGAAGGGGCCGAAGTAGTATAAACTCTCTTGCGTCCCTGTGTCCGCTTTAACCCCTTCAAGCTAACCCGTCGCGATGGCTCCACGACTAAGTCCTTTCTCTAGGACATCTGCCGTGACAAAACCATGACAGTTGGTGCCCACCGTGGGGCTATCGCACGATGGTTTCAGGTTCTTGGAGGGCCACTTTGAAGGACTCGAGGGCTACGCTGTAGGCCGGATGACTAAGAGTCATCGTGGCAAGCTCTACATCGACGATGCAGGCTGGGGCCCCGAGGCCGGCTCAGTTGAGTACGGGTACCGGGTCCCCTTTGGTGGCATTCACGTTTTCATTGGCAAGATCGGTGAACCGGGCCCTGAGCCGGACATCTGCACCAACCTCGTCGAGACGGCTCAGCGTGCGCGATCCGCCCGGGTTAAACCGGCCATGAAGCGTGCCTTCGTAGGAGTCATCCATGGAGAAAGTTATGAGGATGGATCGGAATCTCGTGGCGAGACCGTCGTTTGTTCTGATGACGAGTCATCGATCGGAGAAACCGAATCTCTTTATCAGCTACAAGATGGCCAGATTGGGGGCTGTTCTGATGGCGACAGTATTGCGGACCCCTCTGATCTGCCCAACCGAGTTGGAATATTCATGGCCGGCACACAAGCAGCGCTTCATTCTTCAACCGCTACGGCAACAACCTCCGGTTCAGCAGCGGCGACGGCTGCCGGGGCAGGAGGCCCTGTGCGCCCATCGGCTCAAGTTCTATCAGAGCTATTTGATGCATTGGTTGTGCTTATGGCGGAAGCTAATCTAGCGGATCAGGACGTCCACAACGTGGAGATTGCAAAGATAAAGGAACAGATCACCCAGGCCAAGGCGGATCTGGCAGCTGAGGACACCAGGATGGCCACAGAGCGGGCCGCTCTAGATGCACAAGCCTACAGGCTCATGTTGGACCAGAGCGCGTCGCAGGAAGTCTTGAGGAGGAAGTACTAATCCCGTTTGCCTCCGGTTTTCGAGGCCAGAGACCTTTTCAACACCCCAGGAGCAGGAACTAGTAATCCGCTGGAGGGAAACCGAGCGGAAGCTCCTGGGACCGGAGCACCGGTTCAGCCTCGTCGGATGAACCCGCCTCGTCAAAACACCGTTATACCTCAGGCTGTTTTAACACCTCCGGGTCACTACTCCAACCCAATGGACAATCTCGTCGCCGCTGCTGCACGGCTGGAGGCCATTCCAATTGAAGGTGACTCGCCGCAGGCAGTAGAGACGCGACGGGTCAAGGAGCTTCTGAGGACAGCTTGGGTCCAACAGGAAGCATACTCGTACAGCCGCGACCGGATCCACTCAACCCCCCCGTCCAAGCTGGAGCTATAGCAGACATATGGATGAACCGGCAGTGTCGAGTAATGAATGACGTGGAGCACCCCGTGGCAACAACCCGGCAGGTGGTGCTGATAACGCTCAGGAAGTGGTGGGCCGGGCCTGAGCGCACAGGGAGGCTGAGTTAGCCGCACAGCATCAGGCTCGGCAGCTCACGCCGGTTCGTCCAACTATCTCGATCGAACCTGGTGTTACTTCTAGTTCTTTGGGGGTGCCTTGCCTTATCCCCGCTTTACGCAATGTGCGCCTGCCCAAGGATTTCAAAGGCCCGCGCAAAGTACCAAATTACACGGCGGATCAACCTCCAGAGACATGGGTGGAGACCTATGAGATGGCCATGGAGATGCTTGATGTGGATGACGCAGCGTGTGCGAAATACTTCACCATGATGCTTGAAGGAACGGCCCGTACTTGGTTAAAAAGCTTCCGGCTAATTCTATTAGTTCATGGGCCCAATTACGAGCCCGGTTTATCAGCAATTTCAAGGATACATGTAAACAGCCTATGTCGATAGTGGACTTAGCTGCATGCGTCCAGGAGGAAGCAGAATCGACAACTCATTGGGTGCGCCGGGTTTCACAAGTGTTGCATTCATCAGACCACATCAACGCTGACATTGTTGTATTAACCCTAGAAGGCAACTGCCGGTTTGGGCCCCTAAAGCTGAAGTTGGGACGGATGAAGTGTCATTGCACTGACATGGGGACCCTCATGGCTGCTTTGGTAAAGTATGTTGATTCTGATAGTACCAAGGATCCCAAATCTGATAATGACAAGGCAGGGAAGGGAAAGAGGAACAACAACTCCAAAGGTCAGCAGCATCACTGGGCAGGCAATGGTGGTGGAGGCAAGCGTAAAGCGGATGGTAACATGGAATTTGTGGCTAATACCAACACACAGGACAATGGCCAGCGATGCGAGGGTAAACCGAAAAATCGCAATGGGGCACCCAATCCTAACCCGGACCGCCTAAACTATTACTGAGCCAGCCCTGTCCAAGACATGGGACGAAGGAGGCGCCAGCAAACCACCTTTGGAAGGATTGCTTCATTATGCAGGAGTTCAAGAATTCTAATGCTTTCCGGTATGATCACGGCTCCGGTGGTGGCTCAGGGTCTGGGCCGGGTTACGGTGGAGGAAATTCCGGTTCAGGATTTAACGGTAATCCGGGCGGACATAATAATCAAAATAGTCAGAACAACCAAGGTGGCTACAACCAACAGCAGCAACAGCCAGGTTACCAGAGCAACCCAAAGCAGTTGAATAGTGGGCAGTACCATGTCTTCACCACTAGCTTGGACAAGCGAGACCGGAAGGTTCAGAGGCGGGCAGTCAACTCTGTTGAACCGGCTATGCCCCGTTATCTACGCTGGTCTGAACAGCCAATCATATGGAGCAGAGAGGATCACCCTCCCCAGGTTGATAATCCGGGTCAGTTGGCTCTGGTGGTGGCACCTTAGGTGGGAGGTTACAAGTTCACCAAAGTGCTCATGGATGGGGGGAGCAGCATTAATATCTTGTACTATGAGACCTTCCGTCGTATGGGACTAACAGATAAAAATCTCAAACCGTCTAATACAGTGTTCCACGGTGTAGTACCTGGCAAATCAGCATATCCTGCTGGTAAGATAGCTGTGGAAGTGGCCTTTGGGGATGATCATGATTCCAGGTCAGAGACATTGACGTTTGAAGTGGTGAAAATCCAAAGTCCATATCACGCCCTGTTTGGGCGACCGGCCTACGCCAAGTTTATGGCACGGCCCTGTTATGTGTATTTGCAGCTCAAGATGCCGGGTCACAAGGGGACAATAACGGTTCACGGAAGCCGCAAAATCGCTTTGGAGTGCGAGGAAGGAGATGCGGCCTATGTAGAGTCGGTTTGTGCCACCGAGGAGCTGAAGTATTATAAGGACAATGTTGATCCGGCGGACATGACTCCATTAAAGAAGCCAACTACGGAGCATGATCCGGCCCTGAAGTTCAAATCGGCAGCAGAAACTAAGCTTGTTGACTTCGTACCTGGCGATTCATCCAAGCAGTTCAGCATCAGTGCCAACTTGGATCCGAAATAGGAAAGCACGCTCATCGAGTTCATCCATGAGAATCGGGACATTTTTGCATGGAAGCCCTCTGACATGCCAGGTGTACCGAGGCAACTCGCTGAGCACACCCTTAATGTGGATCCTAAATACAAACCGGTGAAACAGTTCCTCCACCGGTTTAACGAAGAAAGACGCAAGGCGATTGGAGAAGAGGTAGCCAGGCTCTTAGCAGCTGGCTTTATTGTTGAAGTTTTTCACCCTGAGTGGCTTGCCAATCCGGTGCTGGTCCTTAAGAAAAACGGCACCTGGCGCATGTGTGTGGATTACACAGATCTTAATAAGGCTTGTCCAGCAGATCCTTTTGCCCTCCCCCGTATTGATCAAATTATTGATGCTACGGCGGGTTGTGAGCGCTTAAGTTTTTTGGATGCATATGCTGGCTATCATCGGATCAAAATGGCAGTTAAGGACCAGGAGAAGATGGCATTCATAACTCCCTTTGGAGCCTTCTGCTGTGTGTCTATGCCCTTTGGGCTCAAGAGTGCCCAGGCAACTTATCAACGATGTGTGCAAAATTGTCTTCACAAACAGATTGGTCGTAATGTACATGCTTACGTGGATGATATCATGGTTAAATCCAGGGAGAAGGAGACTCTGATTGATGATTTGAAGGAAACCTTTGATAACTTGAGGACATACAAGATGTTGCTTAATCCGGACAAGTGCGTCTTTGGTGTACCGGCGGGCAAGTTATTGGGTTTTCTGGTGTCCAATAGGGGAATTGAGGCTAATCCGGAGAAGATCACAGCCATCACCTCCCTGGCTAAACGGAAGTGTATCAATGATGTTCAACGCCTGGCAGGCCGGATTGCCGCGTTAAGCCGGTTTATCAGTCGTCTTGGTGAGAAAGCAATCCCTTTGTATCAGATGTTGAAGAAGACGGATCAGTTTGTCTGGAGTTCTACTGTTGATGAAGCATTTGAGGACTTAAAGCGGCAATTGGCCAATCCGCCTATGCTCGCCGCTCCCATTGACAAGGAGCTGTTACTGCTATATGTTGCTGCTAATGCTCGAGCGGTCAGCGTGGCTATTGTGGTGGAGAGAAAGGAGGCAGGTAAGGAGCATCCGGTTCAACGTCCAGTCTATTATATCAGCGAGGTACTCATTGAGTCCAAGCAAAGGTATCCGCATTGGCAGAAGCTGGTGTATGGAGTTTTTATGGCAAGCCGGAAGCTTAAACAATACTTCCAAGGGCACCCAATTACGGTGGTCAGTTCTGCTCCTTTGGGGGATATCATCCAGAACCGGGAAGCAACTGGCCGGATTGCCAAGTGGGCTATAGAGCTTGGGCCGCACGGTTTGAAGTATGTGCCTCGGACGGCGGTTAAGTCTCAAGCACTTGTTGATTTCATCAATGATTGGACGGAAATGCAAGCACCTGAAGAAAAGCCGGATCACACATATTGGTCCATCCATTTTGACGGATCCAGGCAATTGGAAGGCTCGGGGGCTGGAGTCGTATTAACTTCCCCATGAGGTGATAAGTTTTGTTACGTTCTCCGCTTAATGTTCCCTTGTACTAACAATGCAGCTGAGTATGAAGCCTTGCTCCATGGTCTCCGGATGGCTAAGGAGATGAATCTAAGTCGAGTGAAGTGTTTCGGTGACTCGGACCTCGTGGCTCAGCAAGTGTCTGGCACTTGGGACTCCAAGGACCCACTCATGGCAGCATATCGTCGTGAGGTGGATATTGTTGCAGGTCATTTTAAAGGCTATCAGGTGGACCATGTGGACCAGCGGAAAAATGAAGCGGCGGATGCTTTAAGCCGGCTGGGCTCTCTGCGCAAAGCGGTCCCGCCCAATGTTTTTCTAGATGTGCTGCACAACCCGTTGGTCAAGATCCCTGGTGAAGCGGATTTGGCTATTCCTGATCCGGAGGCTCAATTGGTGGCAGCTCTTCATGTTGTTCCGGATTGGACGCTTCCTTACCTGGCGTACAAGAACCGTGGCGAGTTACCAGAGGATTAGACTCTGGCCCGACAGATAATCCGGCGATCCAAGTCCATGACTATTATCAACGGCGAGTTGCATCATTGCAGTGTGTCAGGGGCGTTTCAACG
Organism: Triticum dicoccoides; assembly: GCF_002162155.2. Lineage (NCBI taxonomy): Eukaryota > Viridiplantae > Streptophyta > Magnoliopsida > Poales > Poaceae > Triticum > Triticum dicoccoides. Next base: position 341,960,103 of record NC_041386.1, read on the forward strand.
CTGTGTGTCTCCTGAAGAAGGTCGTGAAATTTTGCGTGAGATCCACGAAGGAGATTGTGGTCACCACGCCGGTTCAAAATCTCTGGTGGCTAAAGCATTTCGCCATGGCTTCTATTGGTTAACTGCTCATGCTGATGCGGAGGATCTGGTCAGACGATGTGATGGTTGCCAAAAGTTTTCAAGGCGTGCTCATGTACCGGCTCAAGAATTGAGAATGATTCCAATTACTTGGTCGTTTGCGACTTGGGGGCTGGATATGGTTGGGCCTTTCAAAAGGTCCAAAGATAAGAAGACCCACCTCCTGGTGGCAGTTGACAAGTTTACAAAGTGGGTGGAGGCAGAACCTGTTAGCAAGTGTGATGCGGCCACGGCGGTTCAGTTCATCAAAAAGGTGATTTTCCGGTTTGGCTTTCCACACAGTATCATCACAGATAATGGTACCAATTTGTCCAAAGGTGCCATGAAGGAGTTCTGCGAACGGGAGCACATCCGGCTCGACGTTTCATCGGTGGCACATCCACAGTCCAATGTTCAAGCAGAAAGGGCTAATCAAGAGATCTTGAGAGGCATCAAGCCCTGGCTTATGGTTCCTTTGCAGAGAACACCGGGTTGTTGGGTAGAAGAGTTACCATCTGTGTTATGGAGGATCAATACTACACCCAACAGATCAACAGGATACACACCGTTCTTCATGGTTTACGGAGCAGAGGCGGTTCTCCCCAGTGATATCCGTCATGATTCACCCCGTGTGGCGGCTTATGTTGAAGCGGACAATGAGACAGCACGGCAAGACGCGTTGGACCTGTTGGATGAAGAACGTGACATAGCAGCTGCCCGCTCGGCGATTTACCAACAGGATCTTCATCATTATCACAGTCGCCGAGTCAAAACCAGAACCTTTCAGGAAGGAGATTCCGTGCTTCAGCTCATCCAAGATTAGACTGATATGCATAAGCTATCCCCACCTTGGGAGGGGCCTTTCGTGGTCAGCAAGAATCTGCACAACGGGTCATACTATCTGATCGATATTTGAGAGCATAAGGACTCACGTACATCAGAGGAGGAGACCAACAGGCCATGGAACATAGCTCATCTTCGGCCTTACTATACCTGAGCCATTGGCTCTACTTATGTACATATTACGATGATTTATATATTATGATTAAATATAATAAACCGGAACCTCAGCTAAAGCGGGGTATCTGTTCTTTTACATCATGTGTGGTTACACGGAGTTGTTCTAAAGCGGCCTCCGGTTTACCCCTTGAGTTAGCTTTTTAAAAGCATCATGTTATATCACTTGGGGGTTTGGTCGTGTCCAAACCAATACAATACCTCTTGATAGGCGAGAGCCACCAGATCACTTGGGGACTTGGTCACGTCTGAACCAGCCATGCCTCTTGATCGGCCTAAGGCCACAGAATCACTTGGGGGCTTGGTCGAACCTAAACCATTGCCATGCCACTTGATCGGCATAAATGCCACGGTTTCATTTGGGGACCTGGCTGACTAGAACCATAGTTACACCTATCGGGAGCTTGGTCGTGTTCGGCCATGGTAACGCCATCTGATCAGCTCAAATAAACCTTTTTTTGCAAACAGTTTTGTCATTTCCTTTGCTTCACACTTTTCTTTGAAAGGTATTTCTTTCTTTTTATTGCGTTTTTTAAACCGACAAAGTTTCCAACCGGTTCACACTGTCAATTGATGGAACACGGTTCATTTCAATCCGGAGACTATTTGCCCGGTTTGATCTTTTTTGTTAACATCCTCTTATGGAGTAACACGGTGTTTATTATAACCCGGCATGGTTTACATGGTAAACCGGCATCATATATATATATGGGAGCTGCTATCTCCTCCAACAGTGTGGGTTTATAAAACTCCGCTTCAAGATTGGCCAAGCCAACTTCACGCTCAACGGTGGCAGGTATTATGTATCTCAAAAAGTTGGTCATATACTTAAAAAACTCGGATGTTTTGATTTCATGTATGCAGACATCATATTCCGCCTGATGGTACAACCGCGGTGGCACTTGAAGATTTTTTATTGCAGAAAGTACTTTGGAAAGTTCATCACCCAAAGGAAGAGCAAGTGGCAGCGATTATGCACGAAGGCATATCAACATCAAAAGTATCAGCTAGCCTATTACAAGGCAACACGGTACCCACAATAAGATCATTGTTTTTCACAAAGGAGAAGCAGTTTTAAACCGGCTTCCGGTTCAAGCTTGGTCACCAGCCTGGCCTGATGGTTGTGGGTCATCCTGCGCTGCTTCAGCTTCAGTTTCTCTACCCAGCGGTTGGAAATCAACAGTTGTCCAGTCGATTCCCATTAATGCTTGAAAAACAGCTTCATCATGGATCAGCAACGACGGGTCAATATCGAGAGTGTAAGTATGCTTACGGATTGGAGGGATAAGATTTTCTGCTTCATGAATTGGTGCAGCTATTCGCTTGTTTTGATTGTCATATTGGGCTTGATAATGAGACAAGTCTGCTTCTTTAGCCAATTGACAAGCTAGCAGACGCACCTCCTGGTTTATTGCTCGCAGATCCCCTTCACCAAACTCTGACCCGTCTTCCTTCAAGCTGGGATAGCCCTGAGCCGCTTCAATAGGACCAAAATCCGGCACCCAAGCTTTTGCCCGAATTAAGGCATTGATCGCACCGGTTCAAGCAGCAGATTTCTTCAGCTCTTCAACCCGGGCAAGAAGCACCGACAGTTTCATCAGAGTGTCCTGAATCAAGGTGGGCGCCGGCTTGTTGTGGTATGCAGTACAGATGATCCACTGTGCACTAGTGTACAGTTGTTCGACCAACGTATAGGCGGCTTTCAATTTCTTCCGCACATCTGACCCCAAGTGACCAATGCGTGTCCCTGAAATATCATAAAGGGTTAACAAACCGGCAGCTCTGTAAGACGGCAGAATCAGTTCAGCAGTCAAACCGGCTTACCAAAGATAGCAGTGGTCATGGCATGCACGTGCCGCTTTATGCTGGTCAGTTCATCCGCCACCGGTTTTAGTGCAGCCTCGGCATCTTCTGCTCGTTTGATTAAAGCGGATTTTTCAGTGGCCCAATCCGCCCGCTTCTTCTTGAAGTTCTCCTTAAGCTGTTCCATGGCGCTTAAAGTGCTGGTTAATTCCTCTTTTGCTTTGGAGGTTTCAGCTTGTTCGGATTTCAGATTATCTTGGAGATCGGCGACTTGGCTTTCTTTCGTCTTCAGCTCAGCCTGCATGCAGATAGTTATATGATTCAGCAAAACGGTACAAGGATTGAAGTACCAACCACATAACAAGTTATGCACTTGTCACTTGGGGGCTAATGCATATTCGATCTTCATCTTTCAATTTCTTACAAAGTCCCAAGATCAATACAAGTATTCAACTTGGCACTTGGGGGCTAATGGCTATTTGCTCGTATATATTCTGATGCGGCAATCTCAATTACTTAAAGTCCCGGTTTAACTACGCTAAGTTGAACCGGCCCTTGGGGGCTACATCAGCAAATTTCAAAGCATTAAGATTTATATTAGTAAGTCCCGGTTTGAAAGAAGATTACAAACCGGCCCTTAGGGGCTAGGAGAGTCAGCAAGAATTGAAGCATACAATCAGGAAAGAGCATATGGAAGTTACCTCATATTTATCTTTCATCATGTTAACCAGACCGACTTCATAGTCACGACTGGTATACAGCCGGTTCAGGTAGCCGAAATGGATATCTTGGGCGTTCAGAGCAGCGTAAGTCGCCAGATCAGCATTCCACTTGCCTTTGCCAAAGGCAGCAAATTCTTCCTTGGCAGAATGTTTGGACAAAGCGACAGGATTGCTTGGCTCTGTATGGCCAGTGCCGGTAATGACAACCTCATCATCCTTGGTATCACCGGTTTGCACTGGGGCTGTTGGCTTGTCAGTAGGCTTTGTTGGACCGGTGGATTTCTCAATCCGGATGGAGCTTGTGCGCTGATTGACAGGATTTGAGGTATCAATAGGTCTCCCTTCAGCAATAAGATCGTCGTCTTGCTGCGGTGGATCATTGGGTATATCCTCAGGAATAGTCGCTTCAAGATCTGGTGTTTTGCCCGGTTCAAGGACGGCATCCTCTTCGGCCGCTTTGTCTAGGCGAGCCTTCTTGCTTGGCCTAGGCTTGGCCCTGAAAGGAATAACAAAATCAAATACAGCATATGTTCCAAGGTGATGTGCTGCAAATATTATGATAAGTATAGCTTACCCAAGCACCGTTTTGAGCAGTGGCAGCTGAGTAGCCGATGACTCGCCAGAGGATGAGTGGGAAGTAACCTGGTAATCGGAGTCAGATGGATTAAGAGGTTGACGAAAGCAGCCCGCTTTAGGACAAGCACTAACAAGCAAATTAGAGACCTCTGAACGGCATTTCTGAACCGGACTGTTCGGTAAACCGACGGAGGTAACTACATGGCCGCTATGCCGGGTTGTGCGACGAGCTTCGTGCTATTGGGTCTTCATAAGAAATTTGGGATCCAAATAAGCAAGAGGATGAGAAAATTTAACTTTCTGGTTTGCCTGACGGATTTTTAATGAAGGCAAAGGTTCTGAATCAAAAGAGAGAATAATTACCTCTGCAGCATCAGCTTGGCTGGCTTCGGCATCATCCTAACAAATATCATCATCAATAAGACGCATGAAAAATAAGCCAAGTGAGTCAAGCCCTACCTCAAGGTCCGGATTATCCACATCATCATCAGGGGCCGGATTAGAGGATGCAGTGGTTCTTTTCCTGTGGGCAGTCTTCTTCACAGCTTTAGTCTTTTGCCGGGTTGCCCTTTCCGGTTTGTCTGGTTTTTCTGGTTTCTCCTGCGGCAGTTTCTTGCTCCAAAACGGATCATTTCCCTGGTTACACAGGCACTGATATTAAAACAATGACAAGATATATCAATAGCAGATTCAGCAAAAAGAAAAATCAAACTCTTACAGCTCGCGGTTTGTTGGTGGCACAGAAGGGAAGCAGGCCGGTTTTAGCACAGATGTGTTCCGGTTCATTCAGCATCTTATTCACAACCTCTGTGATTTCTTCATCGGTGAGCTGGATGTTGGAATGTCGCAGTGGATCATCAACACTGCCAGTATACTCGCACATCAAACCGGAGCACTGACTAAGGGGCAGTATGCTCCATGTTATCCAACAGCGGGCGAGATCAACCCCTGTTAAACCGTTGGCCATAAAGGCTCTGAGCTTCGACAGTTGAGGAGCATATTTGCTTCTCTCTTGGGCAGTCAACCTTTGCGGAAAGGGGTGTGTATTGCTGAGTCGCTCCGGACGAAAGCCAGGCAAGGGATTTTCACCAGCAGGGGAGGTGTCTTTGTAATAGAACCATGTTTGATTCCACTCTTTGGGGTGGCTGTGCAGTTTGGCGTGACGGTATGTGACCTCTTTCCTTTTCTGAATCGCCACGCCACCCAACTCCGTATTGGAGCCGTCAGTAAACTCAGTACGGCGGTTTAGATGGAAACAGTCTCTGAACAATTCCACTGTGGGCTCCTCTTGAAAGAATGCCTCACAGAGCACTTGGAAGTGACACATGTTTGTAACAGAGTTGGGGCCAGTATCTTGTGGATGGAGTTGAATATCGGCTAAAATGTCCCGGTAAAATTTAGAACCGGGCGGCTTAAAGCCCCGGGCTAAGTGATCTACGAAAACGACGACCTCTCCTTCTTGAGGTGTGGGAGGGCATTCTTTGCCAGGAGCCCTCCAATGGATGGTATCTTTGCTGCCTAAACCGCCGATCAGGACTAAATCATCCAGTTGAGCCTCTGTGACGCGAGAAGGAACCCAGTTGCACTCATATACTTGCTTGGCCATGATGAAATCTACAAGGTAGATGATCCCGGTTCGAAAATGCATTGATTAAGGTACATTGGTATGTGCAATGTTAAACCGGAGACAGATCTATCTAAACCGGAGTTTTATGAAGCAACAACAACTGGCGGTTCAACAAGGGGACTAATGGTATATACCGGTTTGGCAATTTTTCTACAAAGTTAAACCGCCTGATCTAAGCATTGAAACAGCTGAGATTGCGGATGGATAAGTATGCAGAAACAGATTTCACAAGATTTCTCTACAGCATTGGATCTGAAGCAAGTTCAGAAAATAAGAAAAATATTCAAAAGCTCAAAGCAGAACAGTATTGAATCAATGGGCAGAAATATATGTGAGATATATGGTCTTGGGCATGAAACTAAAGGCGGATACTAAAAGCTACCGCTACACAGAGCAGGGGTTCACAGATGCATCCAGGAGCTAGTATATGAACACGAACAGGTGATGAACACTGCAAGAACATGAAACCCTAGAACAGATCTGTGTTGAGAAGAGCAAAAGGCTTACCAGAGTTGAGGAAGACGCGGAAGGTTGCCGCGGTGCTCTGGTGCATTCAGGTTGATGCAGCGGCCAAGGTTGGTGCGGAAGTTTACAGCAGCGGCGGAGCTCCGAGGATGGCGACGCGAGGAAGACGAAGAAGAAAGGCACGAAGGGGAGAAAAGAAATCACCCTTCGGTCCTATTTATAAGGCAAAAGGACATGTGTCAGGCGCGACAATCAAGGGGCCACGAAACGGAGTTGTCGCCTCGATTTTCGTAGATCTATTAAACAAGGAAGCATAATGGATAGGCTTCGTTATGACAGGTGACGTCACTCCAGTTTACAGCAATCAGAGAAGATGGCATCATGGCGGTTTACCAATTTATGAGAAGATGTTGAAGATGAAGTTTTTGCTAAAGGATTGACATGAACCCGTTCAAATCAATCTGGGGCCTAATGTTGGGGATATTACCGCTGGGAGTAAACCGGCCTATCTGGGTCGGGTCAACTTCATCAGTAGTTCAAGAGTGCTAAAGCCCAAGAAGACAGACAAGGGCCTAAGGCCCGTGGTCGGTTTTAGACTTGTAGCTGTAAACCGGCATTTGTATATAAACTTGTATTGTAAGTTAGGAATAAGGAGAGACCAACCCGGATACGAATATGGACCGGTGTTGGGACTCTGTGAACCGACGGGCGTCACCCATGTATATAAGGGGACGACCCGGCGGCGGTTCAAGGGCAGACAACAACTCGAGACATAGGCGAAGCTTGTTTGCTCCCTAGTCATCGAAACCCCATCAATTCCATCACAACTAGACGTAGGCTTTTACCTTCATCGAAGGGGCCGAACTAGTATTAACTCTCTTGTGTCCCTGTGTCCGCTTTAACACCTTCAAGCTAACCCATCGCGATGGCTCCATGACTAAGTCCTTTCTCTAGGACATCTACCGTGACAAAACCACGACACTAGTGCTCTCCTAGGAACAAACTTTTGTAATCCTCTACTGGTTATATTTTACCGTACTTTGTCGTTTCCCCTTTTTTTACGGTTTCTTCGGTCATCCCATCCAGTGGTCAGGATTTTTACTAGAAAGAGTGCTTCTAGCATTTCCTGTGGACGGGGCCTCCAGATCTGCTACCTATATCTTAGCCCAGCTAGATCGAGTTCGTCGCTATCCTTGACGTACATTCCCTCGTCCTCCCAATCCACGCTTCATTTCCATGCTCAGGGAAGAAAAAGAACCATACGCCCGTCCTCCCTCATGTGGGTTTGTTAGTGCGGACGGGGATCAACCACCTCCTAGCAGCATGATTGCTCGAGGATGGGAAAAGGTTCATACTTTGGTCATTCCCTAATGCCCCTGGCCCCTTCTTCTGTGAGATTATGGTCAGGGAAAAAATGGTTCTGTGTGCCCGCCATCCTACTTGTGTTTAAGAGAACGGGGCCCTTTTGTCAGTATGCAGCGGACTACTCCTGGTTGAAAGGGACCCACATGTTGGACCGTAAGAGCCTCCCTGTCAGTTTGTAGCAGACAGCTCCTAGTTGAGGAGAGCTCAAACATGTAATTGACAGGGGCCCGCCTTCATTTTGCAGTGGACTACTCCTAGTCAGCGATGCCCATTGCCTATGGGGCGGCATTGAGGGTCCCCTCTTCAGGGTACCCTTGTTCCATGTTTGGGTGATGGAATGGGACCCCTTGTCAGGGAAGCCCATTTACCAAAGGTTGAGGTGATAAAAACCTCCCCGACAGTTTGCAGCGGACTATTCCTAGTTGGAGATGTTTTTATACCCAATTGGATAACTGAATCTTCCTCTCATTAGTATGCAGCAGACTACTCCTGGTTGAGAAGGTGATATGCCTCCTAGATCTCCTGGTCCTCCACGTGCTGGTGTCGGTGTTCTGGGAACGGGGGTCCCCAGACTTGCCTACCTACGTCCCACGGCGTGGCTCCACCAGCGGCCCTGTACGGCCCATCTTCACAAGCAAACACTCAAGACCCTCGCAAGGGGCCAAGCCTCACGAGGCAGATGACATAAGACCTCTTTGGGGGATGCCCCACCAGGCTGGCTCGTGAGGGGCTGAGAGATCAAGGCAAGGGACACCTCACGAGGTTTCTATGACGCAAGCCATGTCGACTGGAGCCAGGCGGGCACCAGGCAGGCGCCAACGCGCGCAGTGTCCTCGTTTTCTCTTTGGTGCTAAAGAGGCAAGCGCAGGCGAGGAGTCCAGAGGCATCAGGCAAAGGTTTCCATATCTGTGCAACAAGACCAAGACCAGCAGGACAGCAAGACGGAGGTCACCGTGGAGCCCAAGACGGCGTCACCACCAGAGCCTTTTGCAGGTGAAGACTACTTTTGTCAGATAACTTGTATTAGTTGTATCCCTTCGAATTTAGCCGTTGTGGGATCCCTTATCGCTCAATATTTGGGAAGAGGACCAGGGCCTCTATAAATAGGACTAGCCACCAAAGTAGGAGGCAACTGAACGGAACTAAACTAAACTGAACTGAACTGATCCAGAGAGAGAGAGGATTCAGTTCATCCTCAACCACACAAGTTCACCAAGCACAAGAACACCTCTCCTCAGGAGGTTGTTCTTCCCTTGTAACTGTTCATCCTCAGCCCAAGAGGCAATCCACCACACCACACTGGAGTAGGGTATTACACCACATCGGTAGCCCAAACCAGTATAAACTCTTGTGTCTCTTGTTCTTTGGGTTTGTCGAGCTAGGCCATGAGATCCTGATGTGTGCGAGCTAGAGGGGGGACAAATCTTCATGCGCACCCCAGTGTTCGAACCTCAAGGGTTTTGCCGGAACCCGAAATCCGACATTTGGCGCGCCAGGTAGGGGTGTGTCGGTGTCAAAACCGGCGGATCTCGGGTAGGGGTCCCGAACTGTGTGTCTAAGGTTTGATGATAACATGAGACAGGGAACACAATGTTTACCCAGGTCCGGGCCCTCCCGATGGAGGTAAAACCCTATGTCCCGCTAGATTAATATAGATGAGTATGGGAGTTACAAGAGTTGATCTACCACAAGATCGTAATGGCTAAAGCCCTAGAAGTCTAGGCTATCTGATTGTGATTGTCCCTATGGACTAACCCCTCAGTTTATATAGACACTGGAGGGGACTACGGTTGTACAAAGTCGGTTACATAGAAAGGAAATAGTACATCTAGCCGCCTAGCTTGCCTTCCACACAAAGGAGAGTCCCATCCAAACACGGGAGAAAGTCTTCTATCTTGTATATTCATGGCCCAATAGTCTGGCCCATGTCCAACGTGCCGGATGCCCAAGGACCCCTTAGTCTAGGACTCCCTCAGTAGTCCCTGAACCAGGCTTCGATGACGAGGTGTCTTGCATGCAGATTGTCTTCGGCATTGCAAGGCAGGTTCCCCCTCCGATCACTTCAAAGTTCTCGACTTAAAGAGCAGTATTCAGCTTTTCCATTTAATGTCGCGCCCCTCGGCTTCCATGCTTTCCTGACTTTAGCTTCCACGTGGCGAGCGAATACGAGAGTTCGGGGTGTTTTTGCACATACCACCCTGACCATACAAAAGAGGTGCCTATTTAAAGAGAATAGATCTCACATCCCTTCCACACCCTGTGAAAAATTCTCAGAGCTTGCTAAGAAAAACCATCCCAACATGGCTAGTGCTCCCAGCTCTTCCTCTCGTCCCCACGGCTCCGAAAAGGGTGATTGGTAGAGATGTTCCATATCTTACGGTCAGCTGACGAAGCTGCAAAAACAGGGCTTTCTTCCTCCCACGGATCTAGTCCCTATCCGAGCAAGATTAACGTCCTTCAACGGCGGGGTTCAGGCGGAGAATTTCCCCAATCCGTCCAGGGGGGAACGAGTACGCTTTGTTCCCTTCCTGCTGAGAGGCGTCGGATTTCCAATCAATCCCTTCCTCCGGGGACTACTGGAGTATTATGGCCTCCAACTGCACAGTTTCACTCCCGCCTCCATCCTGCACATCACGGGTTATGTTGCTCTATGTGAGTTATTCCTGGACTGTGAGGGCCACTTTGATTTATGGAGAAAACTGTTCTACCTCGTCCCTCGTAATCAAGGGGGATCAATATTCAAAGTGGGAGGAGCCGAAGTGTGGCGCATCGCCGGGACCGGATACCTGTCCGGCACGCCGAAAAAGGCTTCCGAAGAGTGGCCTTCCAAATGGTTCTATAACGACGATGTCGCTCTTCCTGACCCAGTTCGAATGGGTCTCCCTGAATTTTCAAGCGCTCCATTAAAGAAACGCCATAGCTGGCGTCCTCGGAGCCTCGAGGAGGAGGACAGTGCGGAAGTCAGTCAGCTGATGGGTAAAATTAAGATGCTCGCCCACTCCAGATTATCAATAATCGAGGTAATGGCAATCTCCATAGTACGAGGGGTCCAACCACTCCAATATAGAGGGCTACCCATGTGGCACTACAATGGGGAAGATGATGCCTCACGCTGCGGTCAGAAGGGTCCAGAAACCCCCGCCACTTTGGCCAAAATATTGGCAGAACTATACAAAGGAGAGAAGGAGGAGTTCACTCATCTCCAATGTCGAGACGGATTTGCCATGTATAATCCTCCTAGCAGGGTAAGCTCTGACCCCACCATTTTACTCCTCTCCTTGAATCATTTTTGACAGACAATAACATATCCACTCACAATAGGAATGGCGAAAGGCTATCGAGGGGATCCATAACCCCGCCCCCCAGCCAGAGGGTCACAACCGGGACCTTGACCCCGGATTCGAAGAAGATCCGGACATATTTGTGGAGCTCGAGGATGGAGTATTCTGTCAGACGAGCTACAATGGTATGAAAGTACCCATCATCGCCGATTACCCCGGCCTCCTTCCTACTTTGCATGTAAGTAATTTAAAAGGAACCTTCTTCGAAAGAGTTTCCTTACTATGCCTCATCCACCGCACTATTTCGTGTTCCAAAGGGGAGGCGCTCAACATCAACACGTGCACCAGAAGTGTCTTCGAGGACAGTGGCGCTCGTGCCGAGCACATCTTCGAAGAGGAAGGCAAATGATAATACGGTAGAACCCTCGTCAAAGAGGTAAGGATTTCTTTTGAAGAATACATCTTCTTATCACCACATCAAATCATGATGCCATTCGCCGCATTCTATCATGAAAAGTGTCCGCCGGACTATGTCCGGGGATCCTGCCGGTCGTACCTCCACTAGTTAGGCTCCGGAACGTGCCCATCAATATTTTCTACCAGGAGATCTTTAACCATAGCAACACTAGGTTCTACTTTGATTTGATCAGAGGGTTTAGGTGCTTTAATATTACTTTTGCGAACCATGGTTGATACCTTAGCATGTTCCTTTATCCTGACAGGGAAAGGTGGTTTTCAATGTAAGCAGTAGGCACAACTGGGTCAACAATGTAAATAATAGTTTCATCTTTAGCTTTAACCTGTTCTTTGATTTCTTCTTTAATAGGGGTTGATATTTAAACCACTTGTACTTATGGAGATCAACATGAGTAGCAAATTATTAACAAAAAGAGGCTACTATCTCAAAGTCAAGTCCATATTTAGAGGTAAACTTGTGAAAAGCATCTGTATTAATAAAAGATTTAACATAATAATACTTAAGCCTAATACCTGACTCACTACCTTCCTCGAGTTCCCAATCTTCAGAGTTGCGCTTGATTCTTCCTAAAAGATCCCACCTGAATTCAATAGTCTTCTTCATAAAAGAACCAGTACAAGACGTATAGAGCATGGATTGATCATCATGAGAAAGTCGAGCATAAAAGTTCTGAATAATAATTTCTCTCAGGAGCTCTTCATTGGGGCATGAATATAACATTGAATTAAGCCTCCACCAAGATAGAGCAGTACTTTCTCCTTCACGAGGCAAACAATTATATATATAATTCCGATCACGCTGAACTAGATGCATAGGATAATTTTTTTGGTGAAATTCCAATTTCAATCGATTCCAGTTCCAAGATCCAATATCATCTCATAGCCTATACCACATCAATGTTTTTCCCTTCAAAGATAAAGGGAAAACCTTCTTCTTAACTTCATCTATGGGTAAACCTGCAAGCTTAAATAATCCACAAATTTCATCCACATGTATCAGGTACATATCAGGATGTTCTGTTCCTTCTCCTACATAAGGATTAGCTAGCAGTTGTTCTATCATACCCGAAGGAATTTCATAACCAATATGTCCAATAGGTGCAGTAGGTTGAGGGGCAACTAATTATGCTTCCGGTCGAGGTGAAGATATCCCGAACAAACCCCTCAAAGGATGGTTTTCCATAGTAACAAGTGACAATAAATTTTTGCACGTAATAATAATTTTTCCTTACCAAGAGCGCTTCATTCCCCGAAAATGGTGCCAGAAAAGAGTCTTGATGACCCAAAACTATAAGGGATCAATTATAGTCCTTTTGATAAGTAAGAGTGTCGAACCCAACGAGGAGCGGAACAAAATGACAAGTGGTTTTCAACAAGGTATTTTCTGCAAACACTGAAATAGTCAGTAACAGGTAGTTTGATAGCAAGAGAATTTGTAATGGACAAGTAACAGTAACGGTAAATGAAGTGCGGAAAGGTAGTAGAATCCTTTTATGGCAAAGGACAGGCCAAACAGTCTCTTATAATAAGCAAAGTGTTCTTGAGGGCACACGGAATTTCATCTAGTCACTTTCATCATGTTTGTTTGATTCGCGTTCGGTACTTTGATAATTTGATATGTGGGTGGACCGGTGCTTGGGTGCTGTTCTTACATGAACAAACCTCCCATTTATGATTAACCCCCTCGCAAGAATCCGCAACTACGAGAAAAGTATTAAGATAAAATCTAAGCATAGCATTAAACATTTGGATCCAAATCGGTCCCTTACTAAGTAGCGCATAAACTAGGGTTTAAGCTTGTGTCACTCTAGCAACCCATCATGTAATAACTACTTCACAACGCATTCCCTTAGGCCCAAAGATGGTGAAGTGCCATGTAGTCGACGTTGACATCACACCACTAAGGGGATCACGACATACATATCATCAAAATATGGAACACATATCAAGTTCACATGATTACTTGCAACATGACTTATTCCATGTCCTCAAGAACAAAAGTAACTACTCACAAATAATATTCATGCTAAAGATCAGAGGGGTATTAAATAGCATAATAGATATGACCATTTAATCTTCCATCAAATAAACCATATAGTAATCAACTACAAGATGTAATCAACACTACTAGTCAGCCACAGGTACCAATCTGAGGTTCTGGTACAAAGATTGAACACAGCAGATGAAAAAGGGTTTGAGAGGAGATGGTGCTGTTGAAGATGTTGATGCAGATTGGCCTCCCAAATATGAGAGGGTTGTTTGTGATGACGATGGCTTCAATTTCCCCCGTCGGGAGGGAAGTTCCTCCTGCGGAATCGCTCCTACCCAAGTGCTATGTTCCGAAAGTCCTCTCTATATTTTTTCTAGGTCAAAAGACCTTAAATACCAAAAGATGGGCACCGGAGATGAGTTGAGCTGGCCACAACCCACCAAGGCGCACCCTGGTGTCTTGTGGTCACCCGGTAGCCCCCTCCGGTAGTTATTTGCTCTAGTATTTCTCATATATTCCAAAATAATTCTCCGTAAATTTTTAGCTCATTTGGAGTTGTGCAGAATACCACCCTGACATAGCTTTTTAAGGTCTAGAATTCCAGCTGCCGGTATTCTCCCTCTTTGTATAAGCCTTGCATATTATGACAGAAAGGGCATTAGAATTACTCCATAAAGCATTATTATGCATAAAAACATTATAAATAACAGTAGGAAAACATGATGCAAAATGGACGTATTACACCACTACAGGAAAGACAACATACATCTCATCAAAATATTGAACGAATACCAAATTCACATCATCACGTATAACAAGACTTCTCCCATGTCCTCAGGAACGAACGTAACTACTCACAAAGCATGTTCATGTTCAAGATCAGAGGGGTACTGAATATCATTAAGGATCTGAACATATGATCTTCCACCTAATAAACAAACTAGCATCAACTACAAGGAGTAATCGGCACTACTAGCAACCCACAGGTACCAATCTGAGGCTTTGAGGCAAAGATTGAATACAATAGATGACCTAGGGTTTGTGAGGAGATGGTGCTGGTGAAGATGTTGATGAAGATTGACCATCCCTTGACTAGAGGATCGTTGGTAATGATGTAGCTTCGATTTCCCCCTCCCAAAGGGAAGTTTCCCCCGTAGAATAGCACCGCCGGAGCCCTAGATTGCTTCTGCCTAGGTTCCACCTCGAGACGGTGGCGCTTCATCCCGAAAGCTTCCTTATGATTTTTTCTAGGTTAAAACCCTCCATATAGCAGAACATGGGCACCAGATGATGGCCAGGGGGGCCACAAGCCCTTGGGGTAGGGCGCGCCCCCAGGCCTGTGGCCTCCTGGTGGGTCCCCTTCTGTTGTTTCTTTGCCCAATATTTTTTATATATTCCAAAACAATTCTCCGTAAAGTTTCAGGACATTTGGAGTTGTGCAGAATAGGTATCTCAGATTTGCTCCTTTCCGGTCTAGAATTCTAGCTGCCAGCATTCTCCCTCTTCATGTAAATCTAGTAAAATAAGAGGGAAAAGGAATAATTATTGTACCATAATGTGAAATAATAGCCCATAATGCAATAAATATCAACATAAAAGCATGATGCAAAGGGGACATATCAACTCCCCCAAGCTTAGACCTCACTTGTCCTCAAGCGAAAGCCGAAATCGATAATCATGTCCACATGTTTAGGGATAGAGGTGTTGGTAAAATAAAATACGGACATGAAGGCATCATGATCATCTTTAGAATAGCAACGTATTGTCATATTACTTCTATGCTAAAGTGATAATTTGTTCACAAGGTAAAGTATGAATCAAAAACTTTATTGAAAACTAACAAACTATGATCTCGGTCATTGAGGAAATCGCAATTTATCATAACATCGGAAAGAGTCAATGTAAGAGTTTTAAGTAGCAAGTTCACATACTCAACCATCATTTAATCTTTCATAACTGCTAACACTCACATGATACTTATGAGATCAAAGCTTTAATCGGACACATAGAAAGATTGGGCCTTATAGTTTCGCCTCCCAGCCTTTTACCTCAAGGGTAATGTTGATGTCGCTTGAAGCTACGTCTGTATTTCCAAAATAAGAAGGGATGATGGAGCATAGCAGCGGTCGGTATTTCCCTCAAATACGAAACCAAGGTTATCGAACCAGTAGGAGCACCAAGCAACACAACGTAAACAGCACCTGCACACAAATAACAAATACTCGCAACACGACGTGTAAAAGGGGTTGTCAATCCCTTTCGGGTAGCGGCGCCAGAAATTGGCACATGGACAGGAGAAAGTTGTAAATATTGATAGATCGAACGCCAAATGAAATAAAGTGCAGAAAAGTATTTTATTTTCTTTTTGGTTTGATAGATCTGAAATAAAAGCAAAGGAAAAGTAGATCGCAAAGGCAAACAATATGAGAAAGAGACCCGGGGGCCGTAGGTTTCACTAGTGGCTTCTCTCGAGAAAAATAGCAAATGGTAGGTAAACAAATTACTGTTGGGCAATTTATAGAACTTCCAATAATCATGACAATATCCAGGCAATGATCATTACATAGGCATCACATCCAAGATTAGTAGATCGACTCCTGCCTACATCTACTACTATTACTCCACACATCAACCGCTATCCAGCATGCATCTAGTGTATTAAGTTCATGGAGAAACGGAGTAATGCAATAAGAACGATGACATGATGTAGACAAGATCTATCTATGTAGAGATAGACCCCATCATTTTATCCTTAGTAGCAATGATACATACGTGTCAGTTCCCTTTCTGTCACTGGGATCAAGCACCGTAAGATCGAACCCACTACAAAGCACCTCTTCCCATTGCAAGATAAATAGATCAAGTTGGATAAACAAAACCCAAATATCGGAGAATAAATACGAGGCTATAAGTAATCATGCATATAAGAGATCAAAGGAACTCAAATAACTTTCATGGATATAAGAAGATAGATCTGATCATAAACTCAAAGTTCATACGATCCCAACAAACACACCGCAAAAAGAGTTACATCATATGGATCTCCAAGAGACCATTGTATTGAGAATCAAACGAGAGAGAGGAAGCCATCTAGCTACTATCTACGGACCCGAAGGTCTACAAAGAACTACTCACGCATCATTGGAAAGGCACCAATGGAAGTGGTGAACCCCTCCGTGATGGTGTCTAGATTGGATCTGGTGGTTCTAGACTCTACGGTGGCAATTGATTTTCATTGGCTCCCCTAGGGTTTCTGGAATATTGGAATATTTATAGAGCAAAGAGGCGGTCCGAGGGGAACCCAAGGTGGGCACAACCCACCAGGGCGCGCCTAGGCCTCAAGGCGCACCCTGGTGGGTTGTGCTCCCCTCAGAGCACCCCCCCCAGGCGCTGCATTAGCCCATTAGGTGTCTTCTGGTCCATAAAAAAATCCCCGTAAAGTTTTGTTGCATTTCGACTCTGTTTGGTATTCATTTTTTGTGAAGTAAAACACATGCAAAAAATAGCAACTGGCACTTGGCACTATGTCAATAGGTTAGTACCAAAAATGATATAAAATGACTATAAAATGATTATAAAACATCCAAGATTGATAATATAACAACATGGAACAATAAAAAATGATAGATACGTTGGTGACATATCAGCATCCCCAAGCTTAACTCCTGCTCGTCCTCGAGCAGGTAAGTGATAAAAACAGAATTTCTGATGTGGAATGTTGCCTATCATGTCATATCATATTCTTTTCTTTATAGCATGGACATTTGGACTTCTATATTGTTCAAAGCCATAGTCTAGTTTTGACATGATAACTTAAATACTCAAGCATATCAACAAGCAACCATGTCTTTCAGAATATCAATGCTAAAATAAGCTATCCCTAGCCCAGCATGCTCAATCATTGATCCATTCACGAAACACACTCGCATATTAACTACACCCAATGCTCAAGTACGATCATAGTGCCCCTAGTTGGTGCTTTTATAAGAGAAGATGGAGACTCAAATTCAAAAATAAAAATAGCATAAAGTAAAAGAAAGGCCCTTCGCAGAGGGAGGTAGAGATTTGTAGAGGTGCCGGAGCTCAAATCCAAAAACTTAGAGATAAAAACATATTGGGAGGTGTGTCCTTCCCACCAACAAAAAACGACTTAGAGTTCCCAACACTTTCCATGCAAGATATATTATAGGTGGTTCCCAAGCAGGAAATAAAGTTTATTCCTTTTCCACCATACTTTCACTTTCCATGGATAACCGTATCCACGGGTGCCTTCCATACCAACACTTTCCAAGGAATTTATTATTTGACAACATAAAGTAAATTCATTTTTCATTTTGGGACTGGGCATCCATAATACCTTTGCCTTACTCTCGTGCAATGACAAGTGAATAAACACTCATCATGAGAATAACACATCTAGCATGGAAAATATTAGCCACCCCTCACCGCTCCGCGAGCGGAACGAACACACAAAACAGAAGTTTATTTTGAAAATTAGAGATGGCACATACAAATTTGCTTAGGATGGCAAAAGAATACCGCATATAGGTATATATAATGGACTCATGTGGGAAACTGGTTTAAAGGTTTTTGGATGCACAAGTAGTGATCATACTTAGTGCAAAATGAAGGCTAGCAAAAGATTGAGAAGCGACCAACCAAGAAATGAATAATCTCAGAAGTGAGCATTAAGCATAATTAACACCTAATAATGCACCACAAGTAGGATATAATTTCATTGCATAATTATTGACTTTTGTGCTTGCGTAGGGAATCACAAACCTTAACACCAATATTCTTACTAGAGCATAATTACTCATCAACATAACTCACATATCACATCATCATATCTCAAAACTATTACTAAGAATCAAGTGTATTTTGTCCAATGATCTTCATGACAGTTTTTATTATATCCTTCTTAGATATCTATCACTTTAGGACTAATTTTCATGTGTTGCTTTTGATAAGCTCAAACAAATATAAGTGAAGATCATGAGCATAATATTTCTTTATCTCAAATTAATTTAAGTGAAGGAAGAGAGAATTTCTTGAAAATTTTACTAACTCTCAAATAAATCTAAGTGAAGCAAGAGAGCATTTCTTCAAAAATACTAAAGCACGCCATGCTCAAAAAGATATAAGTGATGCACTAGAGCAAGTCCATAGCTCATAAAAATTTAAGTGAAGCATAGAGAGCAATTCTAACAAGTCATGACATAAGTTTGGCTCTCTCAAATAGGTGTGTCTAGCAAGGAATCAAGACTTAAAACACAAAATAAAACAAGCAAAGACTCATATCATACAAGACTCTCCAAGCAAAACACATAGTATGTGACGAATAAAAATATAGTTTGGAGTAAAATACCGATGGTCGTTAGAAGAATGAGGGGATGCCACTTGGGGGCATCTCCAAGCTTAGTTGCTTGCTCTCTTTTGGATAATAGCTTGGGATGCCGGGGCTTCCCCAAGCTTAGGCTCTTCTTACTCCTCATTCCTTCATTCGTTGTAAGATAACCCAAAACTTGAAAACTTCAATCACACAAAACTCAACAAAAGCCTTCGTGATATCCGTTAGTATAAGAAAACAAATCACTAATATAATTGCTGTAGTAAACCAATTCATATTTTGTTCTTGCATTATATCTACTGTATTCCAACTTTTCTATGGCAAAAACTCATCAAAGAAAACCATAGAGCCATCAAAACAAGCACACAACGCAAATAAAACAGAACAGTCCATAGCAATCTGGGTAATTCGAATACTTATCTTCCTCAAAAAACTCTGAAAAGTTAGGACGTCCTTGGCAATTTGTATATTAATCTACTGCAAAAGGAATTGGTATTTTATCGCTCTCTGGTTAAAAATGAAAATTATTTTCGCAAGCACAAAAGTTTCTGCTTTTTCAGCAAGATCAAAGAACTATCACCCAAGAAGATCCTAAAGGCTTTACTTGGCACAAACACTAATTAAAACAGAAAAAACACAATCACAACAGTAGCATAATTGAGCTAACACTCAAGAACAGAAAGCAAAAAGCAAAAATAAATTTTATTCATTGGGTTGCCTCCCAACAAGCGCTACAGTTTTACGCCCTTAGCTAGGCATAAAGCAAGGATCTAAATTTTGTCATCCTTCTTCTTAATTCCCTTGGAGGTACTTACATCATGGGGTTTTGTAAAAAAACATAAAACATATTATCCATAGAAACCTTAGCATTATTAAGTTGCCCATTACCATAACCACGTTGATTTCTGGCAACAATCCAAGAGTAATGTTGATTAACATTATCAAAAACTTATTGAATTACATCTAGGATTGGGACTTCCTTTTTAAGATTCTCATCAAAGATCTTATTGTCCTCATGCAATGTCTTAATGCATAATCACTATTGTAAATAATTTCATCCATCACGGGCTTTTCACAATTGATACCATAAAAATCAAAGATTTCCCTAGCTTGTCGTATGATATAGTCAAACTCATTCATAAGAACGAGAGTGGCCAATTTTTTAGCCTTAGGGTTCTTTATAACAGGAAGCTCAAAAAAACAATCTTTGCAAAGTAGGATGAGTACGGATAAATATACTTTCAAGTTTCAGAACTAGTGCTGAAATAGCATCTGCATAAGATCTAGTGGTTCTAAGTATAGAAGCATCATCGAGACTTAGATTTCCCACACAATTAAAAAATTCTTGGATACGTTCCTTTCCCATAACGTTTCCTTGCCCTAAGATAAAAGTTTTAGAATCCAGACTGCTCGTACGTCAAATCATTGGAGTTAGTCCATCATCTGTTAGTGCCATACCAAAATCACTCATGGTTGCAAGCAAAGGATAGATCCGACAAAAAAATGGCGAATGGAAAAGAGGGCGAATAAAAACAGCAATTTTTTGTGAAGTGGGGGAGAGGAAAATGAGGGGCAAATGGAAAATAATGTAAATTGCGAGGAGATGAGATTTGTGATTAGGAACCTGATATATGTTGAAGATCCTCCCTAGCAACGGCGCCAGAAATTACTTTTCATATCGCTTGAAGCTACGTCAGTATTTCCCCAAAGAGGAAGGGATGATGCAGCACAGCGGCGGTAGGTATTTTCCTCAGATATGAAACCAAGGTTATCGAACCAGTAGGAGAACCAAGAAACAAAACGTAAACAACACCTACACACAAATAACAAATACTCGCAACCCGACGTGTAAAAGGGGTTGTCAATCCCTTTCGGGCAGCGGCGCCAGAAATTGGCACGTGGACGGGAGAAAGTTGTAGATATTGATAGACAGAACACCAAATAAAAGAAAGTGCAGCAAAGAATTTTGTATTTTTGGTTTAATAGATCTGAAAATAAAAGCAAAGGAAAAGTAGATTGCAAAGGCAAATAATATGAGAAAGAGACCCGGGGGCCGTAGGTTTCACTAGTGGCTTCTCTCGAGAAAAATAGCAAATGATCGGTAAACAAATTACTGTTGGGAAATTGATAGAACTTCACAAAATCATGACGGTATCCGGGCAATGATCATTACATAGGCATCACGTCCAAAATTAATAGACCGACTCCTGCCTGCATCTACTACTATTACTCCACACACCGACCGCTATCCAGCATGCATCTAGTGTATTAAGTTCATTGAGAAACGGAGTAATGCAATAAGAATGACGACATGATTTAGACAAGACCTATCTATGTAGAGATAGACCCCATCATTTCATCCTTAGTAGCAATGATACATACGTGTCGGTTCCCTTTCTGTCACCGGGATCAAGCACCGTAAGATCGAACCCACTACAAAGCACCTCTTCCCATTGCAAAATAAATAGATCAAGTTGGCCAAACAAAACCCAAATATCGGAGAAGAAATACGAGGCTATAAGCAATCATGCATATTAGAGATCAAAGAAACTCAAATAACTTTCATGGATATAAAAAGATAGATCTAATCATAAACTCAAAGTTCATCCGATCCCAAGAAACACACCACAAAAATAGCTACATCATATGGATCTCCAAGAGACCATTGTATTGAGAATCAAACGAGAGAGAGGAAGCCATCTAGATACTAACTACGGGCCTGAAGGTCTACAAAGAACTACTCACGCATCATCGGAGAGGCACCAATGGAAGTGGTGAACCCCGCTGTGATGGTGTCTAGATTGGATCTGATGGTTCTGGACTCTATGGCGGCTGGAATTGATTTTGGTCGACTCCCCTAGGGTTTCTGGAATATTAGGGTATTTATAGAGCAAAGAGGCGGTCCGGGGGGCACCCGAGGTGGACACAACCCACCAAGGCGTGCCTGGGCCTCCAGGCTCGCCCTAGTTGGTTATGCTCCCCTCGGAGCACCCCCAGGCGCTGCCTTTGCCCATTAGGTGTCTTCTAGTCCATAAAAAATCCTCGCAAAGTTTCGTTGCATTTGGACTCCGTTTGGTATTGATTTTCTGCGATGTAAAAAACATGCAAAGTATAGCAACTGGCACTTGGCACTATGTCAATAGGTTAGTACCAAAAAAAGATATAAAATGATTATAAAACATCCAAGATTGATAATATAATAGCATGGAACAATAAAAAATTATAGATACATTGAAGAAGTATCAAATGTCCATAATAATACTTTATGATCTCCAACATCCGAATGGATATATATATATATATATGTCTAGATCATCCCAAACATATAATGCTTGCCAAGAAGAGAAAATATAAAAGGAAGGGCGAAGATCACCTTAACTCTTGTATAAATATAGAAAGTATAATAAAAGATGGGCCCTTCGCAGAGGGAAGCAGAGGTTTTCATGTGCTTTTATGGTTGGATGGAGAAAATCTTAATGCAAAAGAACGTCACTTTATATTGCCGCTTGTGATAGAGAACTTTATTATGCAGTATGTCTCTTTTATTCCTTCCATATCACAAGTTCGTATAAAGTTTATTTTCCTCGAACTAAAAGATCATACATATTTAGAGAGCATTTTTATTGCTTGCACCGATGACACCTTACTTGAAGGATACTACCAACAAGGCCACCACCCTAGAGCCCGAGAGTTCTGATACCATCGACAACGTAGAGACCAAGACTTAGGGGCGCCCGTGTGGTAGCATGAAGAACTTAGTGAAGACCAAAGGCCTGCAAGCCTAGATAAGAACCAGAAGACGAAGACCCCTGGCAAGATCCTTGCCGGGCATGGACAAAGACCCCCGGTGGGATCCTTGCCGGGGACGCCCGCGAGGCCCCGGCAAGACCCTTGTCGGGGGCATCTGTGGGGCCACGGCTAGGCCCGCACCACCAACGTTTCGCTGCCCCATGGCCATTCCGACACGGCAACCATCCCGCCAATCAGTCAAGCGCCTGTGTGGCAGCATGTAGCTTCTAAGCCAACTAGTCAAGCACCTGCGTGGTGGAATGCAGATCTTCGTGAAGACCATGTCACCGCACCAGCACATCAACCAGCCAGCCAGCATGGCACTACATGCCTCGTCAGCTTGGACGCGCGTCGAAGCAAGGCGAGGCAGCGACGGGTGGGGCGATCTCTGTTGCAACCCCCGATAAAGCAACAGGGCACGTAGGCAGCGCATTAAATGCGTATGTCCTATGATGTCAGGCGATGAACTTGTACACTGTAGATACTTTCCACCTCCAATGTGCCACTTTGGCGACCGCTTTGACATATAAAAGGAGGCCCGAGGTGTACTGGGGAAGGATTCGAAATTTTTGGACTCGGCACGCATAGTAGCTAGTCCAAGAACGGAAGAACACCAAATAAACACAGACAAGAGGGACTAGGGTTTTACGCATCATTTGCGGCCCGAACCTGGGTAAAAATCCCCTCATGTTGATCAGTAGAGCTGCTCTTTGCGCAGCCCCACACCCCGCCAACCGAAGATGGGATTCCCCTGGGATCCCATAGGTGTTGTTTTCCCCAACAATCTTGATGGCACCGGAACGATAAACTTCCTCGAAAATATACGGACCTTCCCACTTAGAGAGAAATTTTAATGCAAAAAATCTTAAACAAGAGCTGAATAGCAAGACTTGGTCACCTACGTTAAATTCCCACTTTTGTATTCTTTTGTCATGCCATCTTTTAACCTTTTCTTTAAACAGCTTGGCATTTTCATAAGCTTGGATTCTCCATTCATGAAGTGAGCTAATGTCAAATAACCTCTTTTCACCGGCAAGTTTGAAATCATAGTTGAGATCTTTGATTGCCCAATAAGCTTGGTGTTCGAATTCAAGAGGTAAGTTACATGATTTTTCCGTATACCATTTTGTACGGAGACATGCCCATAGGATTTTTATAAGTGGTCCTATAAGCCCATAATGCATCATCAAGTTTCTTAGACCGATTCTTCCTAGATCTATTAACAGTCTTTTGCAAGATCAATTTTATTTCTCTGTTACTTAATTCTACTTGACCACTAGAGTGAGGATGATAAGGTGATGCAATTCTATGATTAACATCGTATTTAGCAAGCAATTTAAGGAAATCACCATGAATAAAGCATGAACCACCATCAGTCATTAAATATCTCGGGACTCCAAACCTCGGGAAAATAACTTCTTTAAGCATCTTAATAGAGGTGTTATGATCAGCACTACTAGTTGGAATAGCTTCTACCCACTTAGTAACATAATTAACAGCAACCAAAATATATGTATACGCATTAGAGGAAGGAGAAGGTCCCATATAATCAAATCCCCAAACATCGAATGGTTCAACAGCAAGAGAATAATTCATAGGCATTTCCTGATGCTTACCAATATTACCAATTCGTTGACATTCATCACAAGACAAGATAAACTTACAAGCATCCATGAAATGAGTAGGCCAATAAAAACTAGATTGTAATACCTTAATTTCTTATCAACTCTTTGTCCTAGAACAACACCAACAACATAATCACTAGCATCACACATAATTTCAAAGGGTTGGCTCCAATAAGGTGGTTAAACAGTAGGCATAGAAATTAAGGCTTTCTTAAGTATTTCAAATGCTTCCACACAACCAACATAAAAAACGAATGGAACATCTTTTTGCAAAAGATTAGTGAGAGGCCTAGAAATTTTAGAGAAGTCTTTAATAAATCTCCTATAGAAAATAACATGACCAAGGAAGCTTCTTATACCTTTGATATCTTTAGGACACGTCATTTTTTAAATTGCATCTACTTTAGCTTTATCTACTTCAATACCTCTTCCGGAGATTTTATGCCCAATGCCTTCATTAACCATAAAGTGGCACTTCTCCCAATTCAGGACAAGATTAGTTTCTTCACATCGCTGGAAAACTCAATCAAGGTTGCTTACGCAATCATCAAAAGAAGTTCCATAAATGGAAAAAATCATCCATGAAAACCTCAACAATCTTTTCACAAAAGTTAGAGAATATAGGAGTCATGCATCTTTGGAAGGTAGAAGGTGCATTGCATAGACCAAAAGGCATACGTCTATAAGCAAAGGTACCAAAATAGTAGGTAAAAGTAGTTTTTTCTTGATCCCCTTGTGACACAAGTATTTGGGAAAAACCAGAGTATCCATCTAGAAAACGGAAATGTGTATGTTTTGATAGTCTTTCTAACATTTGATCAATGAAAGGTAAAGGATAATGATCTTTCCTAGTAGCTTTGTTTAATTTTCTAAAATCAATTACCATTCTATAACCTGTGATAATTCTTTGTGGGATAAGTTCATTTTTATCATTAGGGACAACATTAATACCTTCCTTCTTAGGGACACAATGAACAAGGCTTACCCATCTACTATCAGCTATGGGATAGATTATACCTGCTTCCCGGAGCTTTATTATTTCATTTCTTACCACTTCCTTCATCTTAGGATTTAAGTGTCGTTGGTCATCAACAACGGGTTTAGCATCAGGCTCCATATTAATTTTATGCTGACATGGAGTGGACTAATGCCCTTAAGATCATCAAGAGTATATCTAATAGCGGCACGGTGCTTCCTCACAGTTTTCAATAATCTCTTTTCTTCATACTCTGAAAGGTTAGCACTAATAATAACAGGATATATCTTCTTTTCATCAATATAAGCATATTTCAAAGTATCAGGTAATTGTTTAAGATCGAACACAGGATCACTCTTGGGTGGAAGAGGATCTCCAAGAGTCTCAACAGGCAAATTGTGTTTCAAAACAGACATTTGTTTAAAGAATATCGTATCTATTTCATTTCTTTCATTCATAAACATGTCATTTTCATGGTCTAGCAAATATTGTTCTAAAGGATCAATAGGACGAACGGCAATAGAAGAAAGACCAATAATTTCATCTTTACTAGGCAATTCTTTATCATGTGGTTGTCTACGGAATTTGGAGAAATTAAACTCATGACACATCACCAAAACATACACTAACAGTTTCTTTCTCACAATCTATCTTAGCATTAACCGTGTTCAGGAAAGGTCTACCAAATATAATGTGACAAATATCTTCTTGTGTGTAACCAATAACTAGGAAATCGATAGGGTATTTTATTTTCCCAAACAAGACTTCAACATATCTAACAATCCCAAGTGGTGTGATAGTATCTCTATTAGCAAGCTTAATAGTAACATCAATATCTTCTATTTCAGTAGGTGAAATACCATTCATATTTTCTTGATATAGAGTAAATGGGATAGCACTCACACTAGCACCCAAATCACATAAGCCATGATAGCAATGATCTCCTATTTTAACAGAGACAACATGCATGCCAACAATAGGTCTATGCTTATCTTTTTCATCTGGTTTAGCAATTCTAGTGGCTTCATCATTGAAATAAATAACATGCCCATCAATATTTTCAGCCAAGATATCTTTAACCATAGCAACATTAGGTTCAACTTAAATTTGTTAAGAGGGTGTAGGTGTTCTTCTATAAATCTTTCGAACCACACCTGAAGCTTTAGCATGTTCCTTTGTCCTAACAGGAAAAGGTGGTTTCTTAACATAAGCAGTAGGAACAACTGGACTATCATTATAAGTAAAGGTTTCTTCTTCAGCTTTAATGGGTTCTACTATTGTTACTTCAATATGAGGATGATATTTAAACCACTTCTCCTTAGGGAGATCAACATGAGTAGCAAATGATTCACAAAAATAAGCTACTATCTCAGTGTCAAGTCCATATTTAGTGCTAAATTCATGAAAAGCATCCGTATCCATAAAAGATTTAACACAATCAAACTCAAGGTTTATACCTGACTCCTTACCTTTGTCGAGTTTCCAATCTTCGAAGTTGCGTTTAATTCTTTCCAAAAGATCCCATCGGAATTCAATAGTCTTCTTCATAAAAGAACCGATACATGAAGTATCAAGCATGGATTGATAATTATGAGAAAGCCGAGCATAAAAATTCTGAATAATAATTTATCTTGAGTGCTCAAGATTGGGGCATGAATATAACATTGACTTAAGCCTCCCCCAAGATTGAGTGATACTTTCTCCTTCATGAGGCCAAAAATTATATATATATATATATAATTCCGTTCATGATGAACTAGATGCATAGGATAATTTTTGGTGAAATTTGAATTTCAATCGATTCTCGTTCCAAGATCCAATATCATCGCATAGCCTATTCCACGCCAATGCTTTTCCCTTCAGAGATAAATGTAAAACCTTCTTATTAACTTCATCTCCGAGTAAACCTGCAAGCTTAAATAATCCACAAATTTCATCCACATGTATCAGGTGCATATCAGGATGTTCTGTTCCTTCTCCTACATAAGGATTAGCTAGCAGTTGTTCTATCATACCCGAAGGAATTTCATAACCAATATATCTAGTAGGTGCAGTAGGTTGAGGGGAAACTAATTATGCTTCCGGTCAAGGTGAAGATACCCCGAACAAACCCCTCAAAGGATGGTTTTCCATAGTAACAAGTGACAATAAATTTCAGCACGTAATAATAATTTTTCCTTACCAAGAGCGCTTCATTCCCCAGGAACGGTGCCAGAAAAGAGTCTTGATGACCCACAAGTATAGGGGATCAATCATAGTCCTTTAGATAAATAAGAGTGTCGAACCCAATGAGGAGCAGAAGGAAATGACAAGCGGATTTTAGCAATGTAATTTATGCAGGCACTGAAATTATCGGTAACAGATAGTTTTGTGATAAGATAATTCGTAACGGGTAGCAAGTAACAAGTGTAAAAAAGGTGCGGCAAGGTGGCCCAATCCTTTTTGTAGCAAAGGATAAGCCTGGACGAACTCTTATATAAAGCAAAGTGCTCCCGAGGACACATGGGAATTATTGTCAAGCTAGTTTTCATCATGCTCATATGATTCGTGTTCGTTATTTTGATAATTTGATATGTGGGTGGATGGGTGCTTGGGTGTTGTGCTTACTTGGACAATCCTCCCACTTATGATTAACCCCTCTCGCAAGCATCTGCAACTACAAAAGAAGAATTAAGATAAATCTAACCATAGCATGAAACATTTGGTTCCAAATCAGCCCCTACGAAGCAACACATAAACTAGGGTTTAAGCTTCTATCACTCTAGCAACCCATCATCTACTTATTACTTCCCAATGCCTTCCCCTAGGCCCAAATCATGGTGAAGTTTCATATAGTCGACAGTCACATAACACCACAAGAGGAAAGACAACATACACCTCATCAAAATATCGAACGAATACCAAATTCACATGATTACTTATAACAAGACTTCTCCCATGTCCTCAGGAACAAACATAACTACTCACAAAGCATGTTCATGTTCAAGATCATAGGGGTATTGAATATCATTAAGGATATGAACATATGATTTTCCACCAAATAAATCAACAAGCATCAACTACAAGGAGTAATCAACACTACTAGCAACCACAAGTACCAATCTGAGATTTTGAGGTAAAGATTGAATACAAGAGATGAACTAGGGTTTGAGAGGAGATGGTGTTGGTGTAGATGTTGATAAAGATTGACCCTCCCTTAATGAGAGGATTTTTGGTGATGACGATGGTTCCGATTTTCCCCTCCCGGAGGGAAGTTTCCCCAGCAGAATAGCTCCCCCGGAGCCGTAGATTGCTTCTGCCCAGGTTCCGCCTCGAGACGGCGGTGCTTCATCCTAAAAGCTTCCTTATGATTTTTCCAGGTCAAAACCCTCCATATAGCAGAAGATGGGCACCAGATTATGGCCAGGGGCACACAAGCCCTTGGGGCGCACCCCCAGGCTTGTGGGCTCCTGGTGGGTCCCCTTATGTTGTTTCTTTGCCCGATATTTTTTATATATTCCAAAAAAATCTCAAAGTTTCAGGACACTTGGAGTTGTGCAGAATATGTATCTTAGATTTGCTCCTTTCCGGTCCAGAATTCGAGCTGTCGACATTCTCCCTCTTCTTGTAAATCTTGTAAAATAAGAGAGAAAAGGCATAAGTATTGTAACATAATGTGAAATAATAGCCCATAATGCAATAAATATCAACATAAAAGCATGATGCAATATGGACGTATCAGAGGACTCTAGTCTCGGCCAGATTCTTCACCTGGAGTTGGCTTTTTTCCAACATCGGGGGAAGCCGAACTCCACCTCCTAGCATATCAGATCATCATTGAGGTGACGTCGGAGGAAGCTGAGGACATGGGCGCACATATCCACCTGTTGCCTTCCAAGCACATCCTGAGATGGGCGCAACGGGCGGCGGAGTCCACCAACCCACTCATAGTTGCTCGGTAGGGTTGTATCAAGGATGTGCATCCAAGGATCCCTGCACCAATGACTTGGCTCCTGGCCCTGGCCCTTCTACCATACTCAGGCTAGGATGAGAAGAATAAAAAAGGGGGAGGAGGAAACTTCATTGGTTGTACTAGTGCTCTCCTAGGAACAAACTTTTGTAATCCTCTACTGGTTATATTTTACCGTACTTTGTCGTTTCCCCTTCTTTTTTACGGTTTCTTCGGTCATCCCATCCAGTGGTCAAGATTTTTACTAGAAAGAGTGCTTCTAGCATTTCCTGTGGATGGGGCCTCTAGATCTGCTACGTGTATCTTAGCCCAGCTAGATTGAGTTCGTCACTATCCTTGACCTACATTCCCTCGTCCTCCCAATCCACGCTTCATTTCCATGCTCAGGGAAGAAAAAGAACCGTACGCCCGTCCTCCCTCATGTGGGTTTGTTAGTGTGGACGGGGATCAACCACCTCCTAGCAGCATGATTGCTCGAGGATGGGAAAAGGTTCGTACTTTGGTCATTGCCTAATGCCCCTGGCCCTTCCTTCTGTGAGATTATGGTCAGGGAAAAATGGTTGTGTGTGCCCGCCCTCCTACTTGTGTTTCAGAGAACGGCCCCTTTCGTCAGTATGCAACGGACTACTCCTGGTTGAAAGGGACCCACATGTTGGTCCATAAGAGCCTCCCTGTCAGTTTGTAGCACGAGCTCCTGGTTGAGGAGAGCTCAAACATGTAATCAACACGAGCCCGCCTTCATTTTGCAGTGGACTGCTCCTAGTCAGCGATGCCCATTGCCTATGGGGCGGCATTGAGGGTCCCCTCGTCAGGGTACCCTTGTTCCAAGTATGGGTGATGGAATGGGACCCCTTGTCAGGGAAGCCCATTTACCAAAGGTTGAGGTGATAAAAACCTCCCCGTCAGTTTGCAGCGGACTATTCCTAGTTGGAGATGTTTTTATACCCAATTGGATAACCGAATCTTCCTCTCATTAGTATGCAGCAGACTACTCCTAGTTGAGAAGGTGATATCCCTCCTAGATCTCCTGGTCCTCCACGTGCTGGTGTCGGTGTTCTGGGAACGGGGGTCGCCAGACTTGCCTGCCTACATCCCACAGCGTGGCTCCACCAGCGGCCCTGTACGGACCATCTTCACCAGCAAACACTGAAGACCCTCGCAAGGGGCCAAGCCTCAAGAGGCGGATGACATAAGACCTCTTCGAGGGGCGAAGAGATCAAGGCAAGGGACACCTCGCGAGGTTTCTGTGACGCAAGCCATGACGACTGGAGCCAGGCGGGCACTAGGCAGGCGCCAATGCGTGCAGTGTCCTCGTTTCCTCTTTGGTGCTAAAGAGGCAAGCGCAGGTGAGGAGTCGCGAGGCATCAGGCAAAGGTTACCATATCTGTGCAACAAGACCAAGACCAACAGGATAGCAGGACGGAGGTCACCGTGGAGCCCAAGACGGCGTCACCACCAGAGCCTTTGGCAGGTGAAGACTACTTTTGTCTGCATAACTTGTACTAGTTGTATCCCTTTGAATTTGGCCATTGTGGGATCCCTTCCCGCTCAATATTTGGGAAGAGGACCAGGGCCTCTATAAATAGGACTAGCCACCAAAGTAGGAGGCAACTGAACGGAACTAAACTAAACTGAACTGAACTGATCCAGAGAGAGAGGATTCAGTTCATCCTCAACCACACAAGTTCACCAAGCACAAGAACACCTCTCCTCAGGAGGCTATTCTCCCCTTGTAACTATTCATCCTCAGCCCAAGAGGCAATCCACCACACCACACTAGAGTAGGGTATTACACCACATCGGTGGCCCAAACCAGTATAAACTCTTGTGTCTCATGTTCTTTGGGTTCGTCGAGCTAGGCCGTGAGATCTTGATGTGTGTGGGCTAGAGGGGGGACAGATCTTCATGCGCACCCCAGTGTCCGAACCTCAAGGATTTTGCCGGAACCCGAAATCCAACATTTGGCGCGCCAAGTAGGAGTGTGTCGGTGTCAAAACCGGCGGATCTCGGGTAGGGGTCCCGAACTGTGCATCTAAGGTTTGATGGTAATAGGAGACAGGGAACACAATGTTTACCCAGGTTCGGACCCTCTCGATGGAGGTAAAACCCTATGTCCCGCTAGATTAATATTGATGAGTATGGGGGTTACAAGAGTTGATCTACCACGAGATCGTAATGGCTAAAGCCCTAGAACTCTAGCCTATCTGATTGTGATTGTCCCTACAGACTAACCCCTCAGTTTATATAGACACCGGAGGGGACTAGGGTTGTACAAAGTCGGTTACATAGAAAGGAAATAGTACATCTAGCCGCCTAGCTTGGCTTCCATGCAAAGGAGAGTCCCATCCAGACACGGGAGAAAGTCTTCTATCTTGTATCTTCATGGCCCAATAATCTGGCCCATGTCCAACGGGTCGGACGCCCAAGGACCCCTTAGTACAGGACTCCCTCAGTAGCCCCCGAACCATGCTTCGATGACGAGGTGTCTTGCGCGCAGATTGTCTTCGACATTGCAAGGCGGGTTCCCCCTTCGATCACTTCAAAGTTCCCGACTTAAAGAGCGATATTCGGCTTTTCCATTTAATGTCGCGCCCCTCAGCTTCCACGCCTTCCTGACTTTAGCTTCCATGTGGCGAGCGAATACGAGAGGTCGGGGTGTTTTTGCACATACCACCCTAACCATACAAAAGAGGTGCCTATTTAAAGAAAATAGATCTTATATCATTTCCACACCCTACGAAAAATCCTCAGAGCTTGCTAAGAAAAACCATCCCAACATGGCTAGCGCTCCCAACTCTTCCTCTCGTCCCCATGGCTCCGAAAAGGGTGATTGGGAGAGATGTTTCGTATCTCATGGTCAGCTGACGAAGCTGCAAAAACAGGGCTTTCTTCGTCCCACGGATCTAGTCCCTGTCCGAGCAGGATTAACGTCCTTCAACGGTGGGGTTCAGGCGGAGAATTTCCCCAATCCGTCCAGGGGGAACGAGTATGCTTTGTTCCCTTCTTGCTGAGAGGTGTCGGATTTCCAATCAATCCCTTCCTCCGAGGACTCCTGGAGTATTATGGCCTTCAACTGCACAGTTTCACTCCCGCCTCCATCCTGCACATCGCAGGTTACGTTGCTCTATGTGAGTTATTCCTGGGCTGTGAGGGCCACTTTGATTTATGGAGAAAATTGTTCTGCCTCGTCCCACGTAATCAAGGGGGATCAATATTTGAAGTGGGAGGAGCCAAAGTGTGGCGCATCGCCGGGACCGGATACCTATCCGGCACACCGAAAAAGGCTTCTGAAGAGTGGCCTTCCGAATGGTTCTATATTGACAACGTCGCTCTTCCTGACCTAGTTCGAATGGGTCTCCCTGAATTTTCAAGCGCTCCATTGAAGAAACGCCACATCTGGTGTCCTCGGAGCCTCGAGGAGGAGGACAGCATGGAAGTCAGTCAGTTGATGGGTAAGATTAAGATGCTCGCCCACTCCAGATTATCAATAATCGAGGTAATGGTGATCTCCATAGTACGGGGGGTCCAACCACTCAAATATAGAGGGCTACCCATGTGGCACTACAATGGGGAAGATGACGCCTCACGCTGCGGTCAGAAGGGTCCGGAAACCCCCGCCGCTTTGGCCAAAATATTGGCCGAACTATACAAAGGGGAGAAGGAGGAGTTCACTCATCTCCAATGTCGAGACGGATTTGCCATGTATAATCCTCCTAGCAGGGTAAGCTCCGACCCCGCCATTTTACTCCTCTTCCTGAATCATTTTTGACAGACAGTAACCTATCCACTCACAACAGGAATGGCGAAAGGCTATCGAGGGGATCCATAACCCCGCCCCCAGCCAGAGGGTCACAACCGGGACCTTGACCCCGGATTCGATGAAGATCCGGACATATTTGTGGAGCTCGAGGATGGATTATTCTGTCAGACGAGCTACAATGGTACGAAAGTACCCATCATCACCGATTACCCCGGCCTCCTTCCTGCTTCGCATGTAAGTAATTTAAAAGTCACCTTCTTCGAAAGAGTTTCCTTACTATGCCTCACCCACCGCACTATTTCGTGTTCCAAAGGGGAGGCTCTCAACATCACAACGTGCACCAAAAGTGTCTTCGAGGACAGTGGCGCCCGTGCCGAGCACATCTTCGAAGAGGAAGGCAAATGATAATATGGTAGAACCCTCATCAAAGAGGTAAGGCTTTCTTTTGAAGAATACATCTTCTGATCACCACATCAAATCATGATGCCATTCGCCGCGTTCTATCTGGAAAAGTGTCCGCCGGACTATGTCCGGGGATCCTGCCGGTCGTGCCTCCACTAGTCAGGCTCCGGAACCTGCCCTAAGAACGGTGGCTGATACGGGAGTGGCGCCGAACTGTCCTTCCATGGAGGATTCGGACGATATGTCTGTCACGAACTCTGAAGTGGAGAGCGCCATGAATCATCATCGTCGGAGGTCTGCTGTCCATGACCCCGGCTTTTCAAAGGAGGCATTCGATGCTTTCAGCTCGGCCGATGCGTATATCCGGGCTGCTCGAGATGGGCCTGTCAGAGCCATGGACCAACATCTAAAAGATATGCGGGTAAGTTTATATTGTACCAACCTGATAGTTATATACCAGTAGCCCCCGAGACTTGAAGTAGTTGATCCAACTAATTTAAGGATCATTGTATAACCAGGTACTTATGGAGAAGAACATCCTGTTATCTTAGGAACTAGAAAAGTATCGGACCCAGCTAGCTGCTGCCAATGCCGAACTAGAGAAATCCAAGAAGGTGTCACCTGGTAATGTTCTCCTCTATCGAGAAAACATAATTGTATACCAAAAATGCTAACACGGTTGCTCATCTGTTATTAGGATCATTAGATCAACTGCAAGAGCAACTGAAAGCCGCTCAAGGGGGAGAACAAGAAGCCAAAAGACTACTATCTGCAGGCGAGCGTGTGCTAACACGAGTCATGCAGGAGAAAAACAAGCTCCATGATTCCAAGACCCAACTGGGCGAGGAACTGAAAGATGTACGGGCCCAGCTGGCTGACTCTGTGAAGTAAATAAGAAGCTTCGAGGCAGCATATTCAGTATTCTTTTCAAACTTGCCTCCCTATAATTCGGTGAGGGCCGGAACTGACAGATTTATGTCTGCAGGTATGCTGACTGGCCGTCCCAAGGAAGAAATGTTCGGATCATCCGGCGACCTGCTACAAGAGTTGTCCCAGATGCATGAGCGAGTTCGGCAGGCAATGCGTAGTGTTGCCAAGGCTTTATGGCCATCCGCCTCTCCTCCAGGAGGTGTGGTGGAGCTCGTGGAGCTGTTCAAAGGGGCACAACAGCGTATTCGGTTATGGTTGATATGAGCCTGCCGGGGAGGTGCACGAGAGGCCTGGGCCATGGTAAAAACACGGTATACCAAGCTTGATCCGAATCATATGGCCTGGGTTGGACCGCTAGGATCAGATGGGAAAGAAATTCCCGTTAGTTTGGTATATGACCAAGTAGAAGTAGCTGCCAAGTATTCTCAATAGGATTGTAGGCTAGACAGCATGTTGGACGGCATAGAGGAGGAAGTTTTTGAGTCCAAGTGACTATGTATTTTCCTTAATATATTTGTTCCTAGCCGGATTGTAAAAACGATTGTCATGGCCGGCCTTTTTGCTTCGATCTCTGGACCCAAAGGTACGAAGTGTTTCCGAATACTCGAGCAGTAAAAATAAACCGGGGTATGCATGGAAACCAGGCGTAGGGGTCATAGTTGCTTAAACAGACAAGTTGTATCCGGCTAGCTATGTTATATTACATTGTGATTGTAAGAAACATCTTACAGAGAGAATAGTTTCGTTAAGGGTTCCTTTCCCTGGGTGTGCATGCATTAATAAGCATGTCCGAGCTGTGATCGAAAACATCACAGTATAGGTAACATCTGGGTGTATATAGTGGAAGAAATGTAAAACATCTTTAGTCCGCCGACTGAATATTCCCTTAAGAACGCTAGCTTTCGGCTTCACCCAGTATGAGGTACACATCTGGATGACCCAGCAGTAACAATCGCAGAGGTGCTCCCTTTATGCCCTAGCCGAACTAACGGGAATGTAGGGCATACGCACAGGAGCCAGGCAACCCAGCTTGGCCAAAACTTAAGTCATATCGATGCATATAAGGGCGAAGAAATGGTACATATGAGGAAAAACACATATGTAATGAGCTTGATGCTCGAATGATAATAAGCTTCTGTGCAAGAAGCCCCCAGGTATAATGGATGTGCACATTTGAGAATGTGTACGCTATAGGTGTACAGTTGTAGCCACACAAAAGCTTTCAGGCTAAAAGGAAGGTGAAAAGAGAGGATAAAAATTAATGTAAGCGATAGGGAGGAGGAAGCAAATGAAGGGTTCGGCGCTAGGCATAGAATCTTCGGAGTCTGGCCGCATTCCAGGGGTTTGGTTCGAGGCGGTTATCTGATGCATCACACAGGCAGTACGCTCCTCCAGTGAGAACTTTGTCAATGATGAAGGGACCCTCCCACTTGGGCTTGAGTTTGTCCTTTTTCTTCTCCGGCAAGCGTAGAACGAGTTCGCCAACATTATAGGTCTTGGCCCGTACTTCTCTGCTTTGGTATCTGCGTGCCTGTTGTGGATAAAATGTGGAATGGGCTTTTGCAACGTCGCGCTCCTCCTCTAGGGCATCTAAGTTGTCCTGCGATCAAGCTCGGCCTCTCTCTCTTCGTACATGCGCACTCGAGGTGAGTCATGAATAATGTCGCAGGGTAACATAGCCTCTGCGCGCGTACACCATGAAGAAAGGTGTATATCCGGTAGTGTGATTGGGTGTGGTCCGCAACCCCCAGAGTACAGAGTCGAGCTCCTCAACCCTGCTTGTATGATTCTTTCAAAGACCGCACTAGCCTGGGTTTGATGCCACTCATAATAAGACCATTGGCTCGTTTGACTTGACCATTTGTTTGCGGATGATAGACGGAGGCGTAATCGAGATTAATGCCTAGATTAGCGCACCAGGCTTTCACCTCATCGGCTATAAAGTTAGAGCCATTGTCGGTGATGATGCTGTGTGGGACACCATAACGGTGCACAACGCTGGATATAAAGTCTATCACTGGTCTGGCTTCGGCCGTTTTAACTGGTTTGGCCTCTATCCACTTAGTGAACTTATCTACCATGACTAGCGGGTATTTTTCTTATGGCTGCCTCCTTTAAGGGGTCCAACCATGTCAAGCCCCCAGATCGCGAAAGGCCAAGTGATGAGGATTGTTTGTAGAGCAGTGGGTGGCATATGGCTTTGGTTGGTGAAAAGTTGGCATCCGACACAACGTTGGACAAGGTCATGTGCATCTGCTCGGGCCGTCGGCCAGTAGAAGCCTATGCGGAAGGCCTTCCTTACAAGGGCCCGAGCTGCGGTGTGGTGACCATCGAGACCGGCACGAATCTCAGCCAAGAGCTGCTGCCCCTCCTCCTCGGAGATACATCTTTGGAGTACTCCGGTAGCGCTTTTCTTGTAGAGTTCTCCTTCGTGGACCTTATAGGCTTTCGAACGCCGAACAATGCAACAAGCCTCATTCTGATCCTCAGGGAGCTCTCGCCTGTTAAGGTAGGCCAAGAAGGGTTCGGTCCATGGGGCAATGACTGCCATGATAAGATGGGTCGACGGTGTTATTTCGGTGGCTGAGCCTTTGATGATGTCGGTATGTTCGGAATTTGGGGTTATGGTTGGATCCGGACTGACATTGCCGCTCTCCCCTTGCCACACCACGGATGGATTGAGAAGCCTTTCTAAGAAGATGTTAGGTGGGACGGGGTTGCGCTTGGCGCCCATGCGAGCAAGGACGTCTGCCGCTTGAGTACTCTCTCGAGCCACATGGTGAAACTCAAGCCCCTCAAACCGAGCTGACATTTTGAGAACGGTATTACGATAAGTCACCATCTTAGGATCCTTGGCATCGAAATATCCATTTATTTGAGATATCGCGAGGTTCGAGTCCCCGTGCACTTCCAGGCATTGTATGCCCATGGAGACAGCCATCCGAAGACCATGCAATAAAGCCTCGTATTTGGCTGCATTGTTGGAGTCTGTGTATAATATTTGGAGTACGTACTGAACTGTATCTCTAGTGGGGGATGTTAGGACAACGCCTGCCCCTAAGCTCGCCGGCATTTTGGAACCATCGAAATGCCTGACCCAGTTGGAATATGTGTCGTACTCTTTAGGGAGTTCGGCTTCTGTCCATTCGGTAACAAAGTCTACCAGTACTTGGGATTTGATGGCCCGGCGTGGCTTATATGTTATATCAAATGGAAGGAGCTCAATGGCCCACTTGGCAATCCGACCCGTTGCGTCACGATTGTTTATTATGTCGTTCAGTGGAACTTCGGAAGCCACTGTGATCGAGCACTCTTGGAAATAGTGTCGTAGCTTCCGGAATACCATGAAGACCGCGTATGCTATCTTTTGATGATGAGGGTACCGGGATTTGCATGGAGTTAGGACGGTGGATACATAGTATACTAACTTCTGGAGCGGGAATCTGTGTCCGTCCTCCTCTCGTTCGACGACAAGTACTGCGCTCACCACCTGGTGTGTTGTAGATATGTATAATAACATTGGTTCGCTGACACTTGGCGCGGCTAGGATTGGGTTGCTTGCTAAAAGAGCCTTTAATTCTTCCAATCCGGCCATTGCTGCATCTGTCCACTCAAAGTGATCGGTGCATCGGAGAAGTCTATAAAGTGGCAATGCTTTTGCTCCTCGTCTGGAGATAAAGCGGCTTAAAGCTGCCACGCATCCAGCTAGTTTTTGGACCTGCTTAAGGTCTGTTAGTGTAACCAATTGTGTTAAAGCTCAGATTTTGGTTGGATTTGCCTCGATTCCTCTACTGGAAACAATGAAGCCCACTAGTTTTCCTGAGGGGACGCCGAAAACACATTGTTTGGATTGAGCTTAATGTCGTATGTCCAGAGATTGTTGAATGTGAGGCATAAGTCATCTATTAGTGACTCGACGTGCTTAGTCTTGATGACGACGTCGTCCACATATGCTTCAACTGTCTTGCTGATTTGTTTCTCCAGGCATGTTTGAATCATGCGTTGGTAGGTGACGCCGGTGCTTTTGAGCCCAAAGGGCATAGTGTTGAAGGAGAAAGGCACATATGGGGTAATAGATGCCATTGCGGCTTGGTCGGGTTCCTTCATTTTAATTTGATGGTATCCGGAGTACGCATCGAGGAAACACAATGAGTCGTGTCCTGCAGTGGCATCAATAATTTGATCGATGCGGGGGAGGGGGAATGGATACTTAGGACAAGCTTTTGTTGAGTTCTTTGAAATCGACGCACAAGCGCCATGATTTATCCTTCTTTGGCACCATCACCAGGTTTGCTATACAGTCCGGATGTTTTATTTCTCTGATGAATCCGGCCTCAATTAGCTTGGCTGGCTCCTCCCCCATAGCTTGTCGTTTGGGTTCGGAAAATCGCCACAGCGTTTGCTCAACTGGCGTGATCCTTTCAGTATATTGAGGCTGTGCTCAGCCAATCTACGTGGGACTCCTTGCATATCAAAAGGGTGCTAGGCGAATATGTCCCAGTTTTCGCGTAGGAACACTCGTAGTGCGGCATCCACCATCGGGTCCAGCTGTGCGCCAATGGAGGCTGTCTTCTTTGGGTCCGTCGAGTGGACTTGAAATTTGACTATTTCATCTGCTGGTTTGAAGGAGGTGGATTTGGAACGCTTGTCGAGGATTACATCATCCCTGTCCATAGTTGAGTGCAACACCGTTAACTCTTCGGCCGCAAGGGCCTCAGAGAGTGCCTCAAGGGCCAGGGAGGCTGTTTTGTTTTTAGCGCGGAGGGCTATGTCTGGATCACTAGCGAGAGTGATAATACCGTTGGGCCCGGGCATTTTGAGCTTCATATACCCATAATGAGGTATGGATTGAAAGTGTGTGAATGCATCCCGCCCCAATAGGGCGTGGTACCCACTGTTGAAAGGGGCCACTTGGAAGGTTGTCTCTTCGGACCGAGAGTTCTCTGGCGTGCCGAATACCACGTCAAGTGTGATTTTTCCTGTGCATCGTGCCTCCCGACTGGGAATAATTCCTCGGAAGGTCGTGCTGCTTTGCTCGATGCGGCTCCATGTCAAGCTAGGCGGCCGGATGTACTATTTCCTTTTTACTGAGTGTATCCTCGTAGATGAGGTTTAATCCGCTGCCGCCGTCCATGAGCACCTTGGTGAGTCGAAAGCCATCCACAATTGGATTGAGGACCAAGGCAGCTGGTGCCCGGACTGACCGGGTTCTTGGTTCGTCACTAGCATTGAAAGTTATGGCCGCGTTGTTCCAAGGATTTATTGTTGCGACTTGAGAGACTTCAGCGAGGTCGCGAAGTGCCCTCTTGCACCGATTGTTTGAGGCGAAAGTCTCGAAGACTGACAATACTCTGCGGTCGTCGTGTTCCCGGGGACTTGTTCCGAGGTATTTTTGGTGAGGATATCCTCGCCAGTCTTGGCCACTTGCCGGAGTATCCAACATGCTCTAAGGCTGTGGGTAGGTATGGTATTCGGTGTTGTGTGTATTTTGCACGGCCTATCAAACAATCCCTCCAGGATGGTTCCGCGCCCCGTAATGCATTTGGATTTCTTTACTTCTGTGTCAGGCGCCCCATGAGGGTGCATCCTTTTTGTCCGGATAGAAGGTTGAGTGGGAGCTGGCGATTCCCAACAAGCTGCCTGAGTTTTCCAGGCACTTTCCGTTGCGCAGTACTTCTGTATTATGGTTGCCAAGTCGGTGAAGTGTAACACGCGACGGCGGTTGATAGCGTTGAGGATTCCTTCGTCCGTAGAATTATTTTGGAATATTGTGATCGCATCTTCGTGGTGGCAATCCTTGATCTTGTTCTTGACAAGGAGGAATCTGACCCAAAAGTGATGGACTGTTTCCTGGGACTGCTATCGTAGGTATGTGAGATCGCGTATATCTGGGTGGGTGGGTGGATTTAAGTCCGAACCCTGACCCAATTTGGGATCCGGAGCTTGAGAAATTTCTGAGCCGAATAGTTCGGGCTCCGGGGGATCGACCGATTTTTCAGGTCTACTGTCTGATTCCAAGTTCGAAGGACAAGGTGTGTCGTTCCATGGATAGGTATCCGGCTCTTCGAGCTCAGAGATCCGAACATAGTTCATCCTCAGTATAGAGGAAAAGTTGTTGTTTTGCTCCTCCACTACCGCGATCTGGTGGGTGATAGATGGAGATTCGATTTATCTCTATCGGGTTTAAGCCCAATCCGACCGTAGTCTGTAGCGACCCCCAAGGCGGCGATGCGATCCAGGAGTTCGTTGAAGGACGATAATTCCGTTGGATCCATCTGTCTGGAGTATTCGGAGTCAATTCAGAGGCGATTTTCAATGACCCGAGAAGTCATCGTCGGTTCACCAGTCGAACAGGCGGTCATGATAAAGCCATCCAACCGGAGGGTTTGTCCTGAGGCCAGGGCTCCATCGGCGGTGAAGTTGTTCTTGATCATGAGGCGAGCCATCAACCTTGACTTCGACGACACAGTGGAACTCTCAATGAAAGTACCAATGTCGGTGTCAAAACTAGCGGATCTTGGGTAGGGGGTCCCGAACTGTGCGTCTAAGGTTTGATCGTAACAGGAGATAGGGAACACAATGTTTACCCAGGTTCGGGCCCTCTCGATGGAGGTAAAACCCTACGTCCTGCTAGATTAATATTGATGAGTATGTGTGACGGTATCCTAGACTAGGGGGTACTCACCACGTCATCTCCCGATTTGTTAGATTGGGCCGAGAACCCCCATGGCCGTATACTCACGGGCCAGTTCGGACAGCTGCCGCATACATGGAAGATTCTACAAGACTTGGTGATCAAGACAAGGACTCCTCCCCACTGGCGTATTCGGCTAGGACTCTTGTTATCCTAGGCCTCTGGTGCATTATATAAACCGAGGCCAGGCTAGTCGATAGACATATACATACAATCATACCATAGGCTAGCTTCTAGGGTTTAGCCTCCTTGATCTCGTGGTAGATCTACTCTTGTACAACCCATATCATCAATATTAACCAAGCAGGATGTAGGGTTTTACCTCCATCAACAGGGCCCGAACCTGGGTAAAATATCGTGTTCCCTGTCTCCTGTTACCATTCGGCCTAGACGCACAGTTCGGGACCTACTACCCGAGATCCGCCGGTTTTGACACCGACATTGGTGCTTTCATTGAGAGTTCCGCTGTGTGATCGACAAAAGGATCGATGGCTCACCTGCAGATCAACTGCGACTTCGGCGTCTTCGTCACCAGTTCGACTGGTCACCTTGGTTTGACCAAGAATTGCGCCCCGTGTTCGGATCACCATGTTCGGATGAGGGCCTTCATCAAACATCAACTCCGATCTCTATCAAGATCACGGAGGAATCATCTATGGAGCTCGGGGGCTCAACGTCAACATTGCCCTCAAGCGACCGCGCTATTTTTTTTTTGGACAGTGAACTCATATCTGCTGCCACCACCTCCTCGAGTATCGCTTTGGTGAAATTGTGCGGAATTGAGTCTATAACAACCCTGGAAAATTTTGTCGAGTTCTGACGGAGGAATCTCTGGCAATCCACGATATACCGGAGCCCTGTCAAATCTGGACGGGAATTTGGATGAGTTTAGGGCGTGGTGTCCAGCTTCTAGCTCGGACGTCCTTTGGAAGATCCAACCGTTGATCGGCTGCGGAATTCCTATATCTACCACCTCTCAAAATTTCAGCTCGATCCGACCGTCCAAACTCCGGGAACCTTCCGATTAGTGCATCACTTTTCGGATCTCTTTTCTGCGCGAAAATGATTCCGACCCGAGTTCATCTTTTTTATGAACGGGATTTCGGACATCCCTTTTGAAGGAAGTTTTATATGGGGTATTGTGTTTTGTTCCCGAACACATCCCACTAACTTTAAGATCTTTTGAACATGATCTTCAACATCATGCTGGTGTCAAACCAGTCCGGCAATATTACTCCAGGCTGCCGACCTGCGCTAGACACATCAACACTTTACCCGAGCTCAACTTCTTCGGATCATCATCTCGGCAAGCCGAACAAGAGTCCGGCATCGCGAAGGATAAATCATCACCAACATCCCCACCCCACGGATTACACGGAGCGGGCATACCGGCATCGCCGCACGGTCACTTCATCAAGCCGGCATCAACCACGTCACGACTTGCATCGGCAGAGCCGCACTATTGCTTCTTCAAGCTGGCGTCCATCACGCCGACCTACTTCGACTCATTGGCTAACACCGAGGCTTCGACATCTCGGCTGGACCGGGGGCTTCACCATCTCTTCATCAACCTACTCCGGAGACTTCGGCGTCACTAGCCGACCAGCTCCGTCACGTTAGCTGGACCGAGGGCTTTGCCTCGGCGAGCCAACCTTTGCCAGCATCGACATACCATCTCTTTATTGCCCATCAGGCAATGGGTGTGCGGATTGAGTCCCAATTTTGGGAATTGCCTTTCTTCGGATTGCTACAACAAATAAACCAGGTGCTATTAATCCTAGTATTTTTTGCTTGTTTGGGTTTATTTTCCCAAGGAATTATTGCTCTGTTTTGTCCATCATCTGTACGCAGGTCTATCAAATGATGGCCGCATTAACGAGGTCGCGTGGTGCTTCGGCCAGTTTCCGTACATAGTCCGGCGATCGCCGCATCCGGAACTCGGACCGACCTATGAATCCAGGCTTTGCCACGCCTTTACCGCATCATGCCGACGCCCTGGGTCGACATTGACTTTGGCGCCAGGCCATATTTCTTTTATTACTCACTTTGCATAAATTATTTATTATGCAACGATTTTTTTAATTATTATTATTACTATTATCTCCGGTTTGCACTATTTTTTGTGCACAAGAAAATGATCCGGGGACTTCGTCGTCACTCTGCCGGTCTGCACTGACCAGGCTATGTCACCACTTCGGCGTGTCGAGCTCTCCGCTCCGCCACCTCGGGACCGGCTTGGGGGATGGAACCTTGTCCCACATCAAGCTCGGACCGCGTCATCAATGCCGAACACATTAACCAGCTAAGTCACTTTCATGCTCAAAGTTTTAATTTTTAACTTGTGTTCGATTCGACCAAGCATTATACTTTTTTGGAAAAAAGTTGCTTGTAAAACATTTCCCTGTCCAAACTTTGTTTGTGACGCATAAATTCAAATACCCAATTCATTTGGGGGCTTCCTTCATGAAGCTTTTCCACTTGCATATGATTATACTTGTACAGCTTTGTTCCTTGTTCGTGTATTACGCCACAATATGCACCATATTGACTTAAGCGATTTGCAAGCTGGGTTGCCTCGCTCCTGTGTTTACCCCTACATTCCCGATTGTTCGGCTAGGGAGTAAAGGGAGCACCTCTGCGATTGTCACGATCGGGTCGCCCGAGCCGGACCTCAGACTGGGTGAAGCCGAAAGCTAGCGCTCTTATAGTTTTCAATGATGGTCGGCACACAACGGAACTCATGAGTACAAAAAATCTATTGCACAAGTCTCATAATAACAATGAGCACCGAAGAAAGGTATCGGTGGGGGTACTATTTTCTTCGAAGATGCTTCTTACACTTCACGGTAATATA
Source organism: Triticum dicoccoides (assembly GCF_002162155.2). Classification (NCBI taxonomy): domain Eukaryota; kingdom Viridiplantae; phylum Streptophyta; class Magnoliopsida; order Poales; family Poaceae; genus Triticum; species Triticum dicoccoides. Next base: position 342,003,872 of record NC_041386.1, read on the forward strand.
GCATAAGTTCCCTGAGCGCGCTTTGTCTGTTACAGCCTTATGGCCTGATTGCCTGGTTATTGGAAACACCATCGATATTCTCGACCGATGGAGTACATAATACTTTTCGGTCCTTGACCGAAGAGGGAGAAGCTGACGGTCGGTTAAGACGCGTTTAAAGTTTGGTTGAACATAGATATGATATAAGTGCTTTGGTACATGCAATCATTCTTCTACCCAAGTCACTTGGGGGCTCTTAAGTTTATTTGAGCCATTTTATAATAAGTGTTCTTCTTCTTAGTCGTTGCAAAGTTTTATTATTATTATTATTTATCACTCCTTTTTTCGACACGAGTGTGCGGTCACTAGCCGGGGAGGCTAATTTCTCTCTCAAAACTGCTAGAGTTTAGTTTGCTAAACTGTCCTGATGAGAAGTACTCCGCCCTCGGGATAGGAGGTTGAAGCCGTAGGCTGACCCGCTCGAAGTCTTGAGATAGGATGTATCATGTTAAAGCACGACAGAAGCACTTCTTTTTTCTAAGACCAACTTTCGGATTGGCACCGAACACTTGATATTGTTCGGACGTCATGTTTTTACCGACGTTTCTTGGTTTTCCAAGCTTTTTGGCACTTTTAAAATATCTGTGCTTTTCCAGCATTTGTCTCGCAGTGCAACGCCGGACACCTTTAGGGATTCGGCAAAAACATTCTCAGATATTGCTATATATGCATCGGTTTCGAATTGTGTCTTCGGTCAATAGTGGGGTTGCCCGGCTCCTGCACTTGCTTCCTACGTTCCGTTTTGTTCGGCTAGGCGTGCAAAGGGAGAACCACTGCGATTGTGCTTCCAGCTCACACGGTTAAGCACCTCAGTGGAGAAAGCCGAAAACTGACTTTCACAATAAGCGTAAACTGGTCAGTGATCCGATGACTATGTTAAATGATGGGCCGTTCATAACATTGGCCGAAGTGTTTACGGCTTGACCCCGACTGTCGCCAAACACTACCGGGGCTATTAACTGGCCTCCCAAAACTAAATCCTCAATATTTTACTCTTACATTAGAGCTGAGGTTTAATGATCATGCTTAGCATGACAACCCAAAGAAAGGAACCGATAGCGGGACTATTTTCTTTGGAAGACATTTCTTCTATTAAACAGTAATATAACTCTCTGCGTACCTTTGTTTATAAAACCGTATGGCCAGATTGCCTTGTTTGTTGTAAATCTTTGCCCTCATAAAGGCTTTATAAAGTAGGACAAACACTCCTCAGCTACTGGCCGAAGAGGTGGAAGCCGATGGTCGGTCAACAAGGTTTTGTACAATGCGGATCCGAGCATTAATGACATAATGTACTTGGATACATAGAGTCATTACACATAATTTGTGATTTTACTATGGATATTGATCCTTAATTCGGCCACCCGTGCCCGCATTAAGGCTCGGGGGCTACTGGGCTTCGGGCTTATTATTTACAAATATTAAAGGGGCACATTGATCCCCTGATCTGGTGTTACCACCCGACCAGTGTCTCGGGGGCTACTGCATTGCTTGTCTAATGCAGAAAATTTTATGTGCAATATAGTTTCCGAGGAGATTTTGATCCTCAGGTTGGTCGGCCGCACCCAACCTGAGTCTCGAAGACTGAGCACGCTGCTTTTAGTGTCCCGAAGTATTCTGTCGAGCTTGGACTTGATCCTCAGGCCAATTTTGCAAATCAACCTGAGTCTCAGCGGCTACTGGGATCAGCGGTCTTATGTCATCCTTCAGGTGCATCTCAGGTTTTAGACCGATACACACCTTGAGGGCTACTGGCTATATATCTCGGCAGAGAATAAATTGCACCAATAAAAAATATTCACAAAAATCAGCCCACATTCGGGGTGGTGCACCACCTCAGAAGCAGTCTGGCATAAAGCTCGGGCCCTAGTGGCTGGCTCCATAGAGGGCATTTCCAGCATTAAGCTCGGCTAAACTCCTTCAACTTTTTTGGACCAAGATGATCTATGACATCTTGGATATAGTCCGGCGTTGGAGCTTGGACACAGTCCGGCGTTGGAGCTCGGATATATCTCGGCGTTGGAGCTCGGAAGCAGTCCGGCATTAGTGCTCGGCTGCAATAGATACGTCGAATGCTATCCGGTGTTAGAGCTCGGACGCAAGAGGACACTGCCTCCCGGGAACAACTTCAAACCCGAGGTGTGGCATAAAAATAACAAGGCATTGATAAAGGCCGGAAACTTAAAGGGGCTCCTCGGATACCCGACGTGTAAACTCGTCAAATGCATTTCGGCGATCCTCAAGATCGAAGATGGGAAGATTTGTTGAACCAGTTTCCAAGACCGACAACCGAAGATGAAGAATAGCTCGGAAGAATCGAGGAGCGTCTCTAACATGAAGATCGGTTCAGGGGGCTACTGACGGTATCCTGGACTAGGGGGTACTCACCACGTCATCTCCCGATCTGTTAGATTGGGCCGAGAACCCCCATGGCCGTATACTCACGGGCCAGTTCGGACATCTGCCGCATACATGGAAGATTCTACAAGACTTGGTGATCAAGACAAGGACTCCTCCCCACCGGCGTATTCGGCTAGGACTCTTGTTATCCTAGGCCTCTGGTGCATTATATAAACCGAGGCCAGGCTAGTCGATAGACATATACATACAATCATACCATAGGCTAGCTTCTAGGGTTTAGCCTCCTTGATCTCGTGGTAGATCTAGTCTTGTACTACCCATATAATCAATATTAACCAAGCAGGACGTAGGGTTTTACCTCCATCAAGAGGGCCCGAACCTGGGTAAAATATCGTGTTCCCTACCTCCTGTTACCATCCGGCCTAGACGCACAGTTTGGGACCTACTACCCGAGATCCGCCGGTTTTGACACCGACAATGTGGGTTACAAGAGTTGATCTACCATGAGATTGTAATGGCTAAAACCCTAGAAGTCTAGCCTATCTGATTGTAATTGTCCCTACGGACTAACCCCTCAGTTTATATAGACACCGAAGGGGACTAGGGTTGTACAAAGTTGGTTACATAGAAAGGAAATAGTACATCTGGCCGCCTAGCTTGCCTTCCACGCAAAGGAGAGTCCCATCCCGACACGGGAGAAAGTCTTCTATCTTGTATCTTTATGGCCCAATAGTCCGGGCCAGGTCCAACAAGCCGAACCCTGAGGACCCCTTAGTTCAGTACTCCCTCAGGGTGCGCTTAAGCTTTCCCCTTCGTCAATCCATGCTTTGCCACTCCACCAAGTTCATGGCCGACGCTCACCGGGCCCGCGCTGAGTGTCGGGCCGCTCTCGCCACCTGCGTTGCTCAGACAGCCCCTGTCGGCGGACCTCCCCGTTGTTCTCCGTCACCCGCTGCCAACGCCGCTACTGGCCCGGCGGCAAACAAGCTGCAAGCCTCCTCACTGCACCCCTCCGTGCGGCGAGACGGCCGCACTGCCACCCCGTCGCTGACTCCGGCCGGTCCATCATCTCATGCTCGCCGCGCACCCACAGACGTGCAGGCCGCGCTGCTCATGGCACGCGAGCTCCTGTGTTATCGACCGGTCGACGACCTCTATGAGGACTGGTTGGACCGCATCGCCGAGCTCGCCAGCGCCGCGGGGGGCCCCCCTGCACCATCCCTCTCGCTGCCTCGCCCGCCCCCAGCTGCCGGCGACGTGGCTCACGGAGCGCCTCCGCCCCCTCTACATCAAGACAGCGCCCTCGCACCGAGATGCGCGGCTCATGGAGCGCCTCCGCCTCCTCCGCGTCAAGACATTGTCCTGGCTCCAGGATGTGCGGTCCCGTGGCGTGATCCACTGCGACGTGTGCCCGCGCACGAAGAAAGAAGCTGCCAAGAGGTTCCCCGTCCGCAAGAAAACGCTCCACCGCTCCCAGCACCGCCATGTCAAGATCGCTTGTAGCGGCAGGGACATGCGCCACTTGCCGTGGCGGCGCAGGGACACCAAGATCAAGCTCCATCTCCACGACGGGCCCCGGTGGCCACGGCAGGCTGCCGCGCCTTCACTCCTGAGCTGCGTAGCATCGTCTAGCCAGGCAAGTTCAAGTTGGATCTGCCTCCTTGCTACGACGGCACCCCTGACCCTGCGGAGTTCTTGCAGCTCTACGAGCTGAGCATCGAGGCGGCCAACAGAAATGAAAAGGTCATGGCGAACTAGTTCCCCATGGCTCTCAAGGACGGCGCCCGCTCATGGCTCCTGAATCTGCCCCCCGGCTCGATCTCCTCCTGGGATGAGATGCACGACCACTTCGTCACCAACTTCCAGGGCACTCGCGACCGCCCCCCGGCCGCAGGTGACTTGTGCCGCATCAAGAAACAGCAGGGAGAGACCCTGTAGAAGTACATCCATCCTTCAACAGCGTGTGCCTCAAGATCCCCAAGGTGACGGATGAGGCCATCATCTCAGCATTTTCTGATGGCGTCCGTGACATCGAGATGAAGGAGGAGCTCGCCATCCATGAGGAGCTATGCATGACTTTGGAGCTGTTCAACATAGCAACCAAGTGTGCAAGAGATGAGGAGGGGCGCCCCTCCCTCATCGAACTCCCCGTTGTGGATCCAGAGGAGAAGAAGGCCAAGGTCAAGGACGTGAAGCACAAAGGGGTGGCCGTACTCCCAGCAGAGCAAGACACAAAGCGTGGCCGAGACCTTCCCGAGTCATCCAAGGGCAGCCGTACGTTCTGCGCCTTCCACAATGTGCGCAGCCACAACACCGACGACTATCAAGAGCTCAGGGCCATTCGAGATGGACGCTTCGGTCGATGCCCTGAGCGGAATGACCGGGGCTACGACCGAGGAGGTGGACGAGGTGGAGGACGTTGGGATGACCGCGGGCCCTGCCAGGAGTGGCGCTACTAGCCTCACAAGGACTGCTGGCAGGATCAGCCTCGTGAGGGCGCCTGGAGGGACCAGCCTCGCGAGGACTGTCCTCAGGGCAGCCCTGGTCTCCCTCCGTTACCGCCGCCACCAAGGAGGAATGACGACCACCAACAAGACGAAGGGGTTGGGGGCTTCCAGGAGCCGCGCGCCATTGCCTGCATCTTGGGTGGCGCTCAGGCCCCAGCTTCCCAGTGCATCTTCAAATAGTTCTCTCGCGAGGTGAATGCAGCCCTCCCCAAGATCGAGGTCACGCGCCCACTCAGATGGTCCAAGTACGCCGTCACCTTTAGCTCGGTGGACCAGCTCAAATGTGCAACAACCACCAGCGTCCTCCCGATGCTCTATTCGCCCATCATCATCAATGTCCAAGTTACCAAGACCCTCATCGACGGCGGCGCAGGGCTCAGTGTCCTGTCTGTTGAGACGTTCGACAGCCTTCAAGTGCCATATGATCAGCTCCAGCCCACCAAGCCTTTCTTAGGGGTGACTGACGGCTCCACCACCCCGATAGGGCAAGTTCGTCTCGTTGTCACCTTCGGTCAGCGCGACAACTACCACACCGAGCTCGTCAACTTCGACGTCGCCCACATTCGCCTGCCATACAATAACATCCTCGGGTACCCAGCGCTAGCCAAATTCATGGTAGTCACCCACCATGGCTACAACGTCCTCAAGATGTCGGGAAGTGGCGAAATCATCATAGCCCCCTGCGAAGAAAGGGACGCGGTGTGCTTCCTCGAGCGTGCCTTCCAACCTGCAGTAATCAAAGACCCTAACAGCGCGGGTGTGCAGTACCCTCTTGAGGCCAACCCTTACAAGAAGAAGCAGCTACTCCGCGCTGGGCCTCAGGGGAGCGGCGCCTCCACTGGCGCCACCTCAGGATCGGTGCCCACGCCTGGCGCGCCTCCCTCCCTCACATAGGGAGGTGCACCCGGTGTCCTCCTCGGGCAAGGCTTGAGAGCTCTCTTCTGGAGGGCCTCAGACCTGGCCAACATCACAAGGGAGGTGCTCAGGCACCACATGGAGGCATGCTTCACGACACGTTTCCCTCGGGAGGGCACCGAGCGAGTAGCGCCCGGTGCTCAGGAGTTCATCACCAAGGCTACTTAGGAGCTTCAGGAAGCAAGGGCAATACGTGGCGACCACCACCCACCTAGTGCTGATCCCCATCCAGGCGAGGGTGGTGAGCTGCGTGTTTGCATCGACATCCCGGGGCTCAACAGGGCCGCATCTCAGGAGCGCTTCTGGCCTCTGCGTGCTGGACAGTGTGAGGGTCCACCTCACAGCTATGTTCACATGCCGTTCGGCCTGCCGAGCGTGGCATCCCCCTTCCAGCGCAACCTGCGGAGCATCCTGGCAGGTCAGGAGGCCAGGCATCACGCTATCCTGGCGGAGATGGAGACGGTCCTCAGGAGGTCACCTGAGCCTCCACAGCGTCCCGAGGTTGTGGGTCTCGATGGCTCGTGAGGAGAAACTTCTTCGCCATGCATCTTCAACTAACCCAACACTCCTTCGGCAACCAAACTAGGTGACATTTTCCAAGTTTATTTGGCTGGGAGCATCCCCTGGGCTACATCATTCCCAGGTCGTGTGGGTCTGCCCCTGCGACATGTATTCACTTGCATCTTTAGCTTACTCTGCGGGGGGCACCCCTCGGGCTGCATCATCCCCAAGCCACGCGGGTCCAACCCAGTGGCGTGTATCGTTCTTGCATTTACCTAAGCTAGTTTGCTTTCCATGCGTAATCTATCTGTGGTTATCACCTGCTTGATTGTCACCCACCATGGGAGCCGCGCGTCGATCGTCTTTCTTCGGGATCCTTCGCATAAGAAGGCTAGGCACGGCGTCTGTGCTCGGGGCCGTCCCTGCAGCGTCGATAAATCCAATGTCTGAGCTCTGTACGGCGGGCCGGCCCCGTTCACGTCACCTCCTGGGGTCGTTGGTGCTTGGCCTTCTCGTGCGATAGCCTCAGGAGATTCATTCGGTGCAGGTTGTCTAACCATCTCGCAGGAACGCCACAGCCATCAAGAACCAAGACCAGGCGCAACCCGCCTTGAGGTAGGGCCTCGTGAGTCCTGCGCTGGCTCACGAGTGCCCAGACACACCTCGTCTAGCCCTACCATGCAAGCCACATGTCAGGGTGGGGATGTACATGCCCCGGGGGCTCTCCGCAGTAGGGAGTCCCCTCCCACGTGCCAGTGGAAGCACCATGCTCCGCGCTGGCAGTCAACACTGCAGAGGAGCGTCTCTGCCCATGCAAGTGCTGAAGCGCTATGCTCCGCGCTGGTGATAAACAACTGAGGGCGGCCTCACAGCCGTATCAACCTCAGGGAGCCTCCGAGCTCAGTGTCTGGCCTCATCGCAACACCTCCCCTCGGGAGAGTCGCGCGAGGGGGCTGGGCACGGGGGCTGCACTCAGGTCACGCCCAAGCGTATGCCACCCAGCCAGGTCCCCTGGACCTGGTCGTCGCGCGCCCTCCCAAGCGGAGCCAAGGTACAAAGGTCGTTTGCACATCAAGGGGGACTCCTGAGCATAGCGACTCATGAGCCTAACTAATCACGTAGCCCCTCACTCCTTGGTCCGTCCTGGTGATCCGGACGGCCCAATGGCGGCTGAGGTATGTGCGGGGTCGGGCCGTGCCGACGTATAACATAAAGAAAATGGAAAGGAAATCGCAGAATTTCAAAGCAAATATTACAAGACATAGTGTTCTCCTGAAACCAAATGCGAGTTTAACGCCTCCACAAGAGGTATGGTGCATATTCCAGAAACTAAACAGGAAAGGAGTCGCCAGCAAGTCATCCTGTCACCCCTGGACGCCGCCGTCGCCTGCAAGGGATGCTTCTTCTTCAACAACATCGTCTTCACCTGTACCACCAGCCGGAGTTGCAGGATCAGTGCACCGCCGGTCGGGAGCGCGGGAGCAAAGGCATGGAACTTCTTCAGCAGGGCCTCCACCTAACCCTTCACGGCTGCGGCAGCGGCCGCGCAATGCTCGTCGCCCTCAAGCTCCAGCAGCTCGTCAAGGCGGGTGTCAGGATCACGGAGATGGAGGTGCTGAAGATGTGTGTCAGCGCGGCTGAGGAAAGAATGCGGGCTTCTTCCTCTGCCATGGGGTCGATACTGCTCACGACGTCCTCAAGCGCACCGACCAGATAAGGAAGCAGCTGGGTGGGGCCCTTGTCGCTGGCAGCCAGCGGCTCCTCCAAGCCCTTCTCGTAGAGTGACCGCAGCACCGTCCGAGACCTCTCCTAGAGGAGCTTGAAGGCTGTACGGTTCTCAGCCATGACCTTCGCCTTGGCATCAAGCTCGGCCTTCTGCGCCTTCAACTTCTGCTCCAGCTCCTCCAGCCGGCTACGCTCTGTGGCCTGTGCCTTCGCCAACTGCTCCCGTTTGGTGTCGCGATCCTTGACGGCATCCTCTCGGGCCTTCATCTTCTCCTCCTCCGCCTTGCGGCCTCAGGATTCTTTCCCGCGCTCCCTCTGCACGGTCTCTAGCTCGGCCTCCAGCGACCAACAGCGGTCCTGGGCGGCCCCGGCATCCTTCAACGCCATCTCGCGGGTGGCCACGGCTTGGGAGACGGCCTCCCTGTCCTTCTCGGAGTCCACAGCAGCCTGGCTCAACGTCGCCCGGACGGACACATCGAAGTGAAGCCAGCCAGAGACCAGCTCCAGGCGCCCGGCCACCAGGCGACGGTCGGTGCCTTGAAGATCTTCTCGCAGCAGGGCCATCGCAGAAAGAGCGCGCTCCAGGACGTCAAGAGAGGCGGAAGAACCCAGAGACAGCAATGCGGCAGTAGGAGGAGGAGGCGACATCGTCACCATGGCCTGGGAGGCCAGAAGCTCCTGAGCTTTGGGGACCCCAGCGCCCGAGCCAGACGTTGGCACCTCCGGAGCCACCGGGGCCACGGGGGCTGACTCCTCCCGAGGATGCTCCTCCAAGCCTCGCGAGGATGATCGGGCTCGAGAAGCACGAGCGTCATCGCTGCCCTTATCCATGAAGAGGGGTGCGGCCACAAGGGGCGATATGGGCTCGAGCAGTACTACCTCATCCTCCTTTCTCTTCTTTGCCGCGGGGCATCAGCCTAATTGCACAACGGAGAAGCGTCAAGGACGAGCAACAGAAGCAAGAACAAGGCGGGACAAGAACACTTACTAGTCCATCGCGGCATAGTCCCTCCGGTTCTTAAGCTTGAAGCCGGAGAGCCTCACAGCCTGAGGCGCAGGCGCGTGAGCTCCAGGAGTAGAAGCAGGGGCAGTAGATGGACCGGAAGCAGCTCTAGACGGTGTCGGGGCAGGAGCGTTGTCCTGGGAGATCAGCGCCGACCTGCCACTCGTCGGAACCGTGGGCGGCTCCTCTCTCTCTAGGAGGACGCCAGCCTAGTCATCGTCATTGGGTAGGGTGCGGAGGATGTCGGCCTTGCGCAAGGGGGAGGTCTCCCCCATCCCCTCGGGGGTCGCCTCTGAGTCGCGCTCCTCGCCCTCCTCCTCTTCCCCCTCCCTGCAGGAATCGCCAGAAGACACATCCACCGTCACCGTCGCCATTGGGACCCCAGGGGGCGCCGGCGGCACCAGGCCGCGCCCGTCAAAGGTGGGCTTGGCGGCCATGACCTGCGCCCCGTCCTTCCAAAGGAACAAGGGGATGTGGGCACTCGGCGGATACTCTTGGTCGACCCCGACCAAGAGGCGGAGAGCCACAGCCAGCTCCCCTTCAGACAAGGCCTCCGGACTAAAGCGAAGCTTGTCTTATCCGTCCCCGAGCGTCCACAAGGGATGCGAGCGCGCCTAGAGAGGAGCCACCCACAGCATCAGGAATTCCCTCAGGAACATGTCCCCCATCAGCTTCGCCGCCTTCGCATTGCCCGACCTCAAGTTGGCGGTCATCTTCTCCAGCACCGACTTTGCCCGGTCGTCAGTAAGCTTCGCGCGGGACCACCCCTCGTCAGACTGGGGCATCTCCGTCGGCAGCTTCAACCGTGGGTGGACACACTTGGAATCCATCATGACCCACTTGCTCCTGAAGCCATCGGCCTTCTTTCCGGCCTTCGAGATCGCATTGGCCTTGCGGGCTGCGACAAAGTTGGTGCACCCCGAGGTGTCGCCGTCATTGATTCGGAGGAAGAAGAAGTGGTGCAGCAGTGCCACGGATGGCATCAGCCCGACATATGCCTCACGGTAGAAGGCAAAGATCGGCAAGAGAAGAACGGAGTTGGGATGGAGGTGGAGGGCCTACAACCTGTAATGTTGGAGGACGGCATAGAAGAACTTGGAGAAGGGGGGAACCAGGCCCGCGACGACGCTGCTCATAAAGAAGGGGTAGAAGGAGCTCTTCGAAGCCTCCGGCACAGCGGAGCCAGCCCGGAGCTCGGTCTTCCCCTTCTTGTTTTTCTCCCCCGCCATCAGCAGGCGCGTGGCGGCGAGGTTCTTCTCCGAGACATTGGGCGCGTCCAGAGCCGGCTCATACCAGGCAAGTGGCGAAATGGCCTTGGCCTTTCGGGGCACCATTGGTCGGAAGCTCGGAAGGGGATTGAAGCAGATCTGGAGATTTTGGAAGCAAGGAGCGAGAGAGGGGATCTGGAGCAAGACGAAGGAAAGCAATGAAGGCAAGCATTGCCCGCACCGGCCTTTTTGTCAGACGGGCAGTGGCCGAGGCGGCGTGGGGAAGCGGAGACGCCCACGTCCAATCAATCGCCATGCAACAACCGGGGCCACAGGTTATTGGGGCCCGCAGTGCTCCGCACTTGCCCTTTGGCTTCACCTCGAAGCCAAGACCGAGCGCGCCTTGGGACCGGGGGCTACTGTCGGTGTTCTGGGAATGGGGGTCCCCAGACTTCCCTGCCTGTGGCCCACAGCGTGGCTCTACCAGCGGCCCTGTACGGCCCATCTTCACCAGCAAACACTCAAGACCCTCACGAGGGGCCAAGCCTCGCGAGGCGGACGACACAAGACCTCTTCGGGGGCTGCCCCACCAGGTTGGCTCGCGAGGGGCAGAGAGATCAAGGCAAGGGACACCTCACGAGGTTTCTGTGATGCAAGCCATGACGATTGGAGCCAGGCGGGAGCCAGGCGGGCGCCAGCGCGCGTAGTGTCCTCGTTTCCTCTTTGGTGCTAAAGAGGCAAGCGCAGGCAAGGAGTCCCAAGGCATGAGGCAAAGGTTTCCATATCGGTGCAACAAGACCAAGACCAGCAGGACAGCAGGATGGAGGTCACCGTGGAGCCCAAGATGGCGTCACCACTAGAGCCTTTGGCAGGCGAAAACTACTTTTGTCAGGATAACTTGTACTAGTTGTCTCCCTTCGAATTTGGCCATTGCGGGAGCCCTTCCCGCTCAATATTTGGGAAGAGGACCAGGGCCTCTATAAATACGACTAGCCGCCACAGTAGGAGGCAACTGAATGGAACTAAACTGAACTGGTCAAGAGAGAGAGAGAGAGAGGGAGAGGGAGAGAGAGAGAGAGAGGATTCAGTTCATCCTCAACCACACAAGTTCACCAAGCACAAGAACACCTCTCCTCAGGAGGCTGTTCTTCCCTTGTAGCGGTTCATCCTCAGCCCAAGAGGCAATCCACCACACCACATTGGAGTAGGGTATTACACCACATCGGTGGCCCAAACTAGTATAAACTCTTGTGTTTCTTGTTCTTTGGGTTCGTCGAGCTAGGTCGTGATATCCTGATGTGTGCGAGCTAGAGGGGGGAGAGATCTTCGTGCGCACCATAGTTTTTGAACCTCAAGGGTTTTGCCGAAACCCGAAATGCGACATCTGGTCTTCTAGATCCACTTCTGTTTGAAAAAATGCCTTGGTCCTTACCTGACGTGCATCCGATGGAGCTTCTAGAGTTTTTCCCTCGTCTTAGTACAAGCTACATCATTGGAGTATGTGAGGGAGATGCTCACCTTCTTCTCGTTGAATGGTGACACTTTTCCGGCGCCGTTTTTTATGGCCCCACCAAGAGTGGACAACCTCTCGTTCATAGACTCATTGGCGCCTACGTCTTGCTTCCACTTCCTTGCTAAGTCTATTGACCGAGCGGAGTGGATTGATACAGGAATGTTCCCTCTCTCACAGCATCATGGGTCCTAGGACGTTGTTGGCAATGTCGTAGATTTCCCAAAGCCATGCGCTCAAGGGATGCCGCATGTCCATAGGCACCCGCGGGCTACGCGGGAATGCTCGTATGGAGAGCAATGCTTCTATAGGTCCAGAGACCTTGGGGGAGATTGCCATGAAGCCCCCGCTTTGGGGAGACTGGGACTCGTAGTTTCCTATCCCCCCCCCCCAATAGCCCGTGCTTTGAGGGTGGTTGTTTGGGGGAGCTCTTCTAGATCACCTTGACCCCTGATCGAGCCTTTGCTCATGTTATTAGTTTCTTGGCTCAGCCTTAGCCCCCTACCTGGTGTGCCAGATATCATAGGGAGATCTCTAGCCACCAAGGACCAAGGATACCCCATATTTGTTAGTTCGGCCAAGGGCTAAAACACCAAGTCAATCATCTCAAAAAGGCAGGCAAGGAAAGTATGAACACATGAGGGTGTATACAGGTTCAGACCACTATCTTGGCATAAAACCCTATGTCCTATTGGTATTCCATATAAACTTGGGTGTACAAGTGCTTGGGTGTACAAAAAGAGGTGCTCGGAGTGACAAAAGTGGTGGTTCAGGTACTAACTAGAGTGTCCGATCACACCTATCTCTATCTCTTCCTTCTCTCTTTTAATAATCCCTAAGCGTGGAAGTGGAGTGGTAGGTGTGTGTAGTGTTGCTTATCCTCCATTCGACCATGGCCCTCCCCGTATATAGATTCAAGGGGACCACACTTGGTCTGGTTAATAAATACAAAGTAATGTACAAAGAGTTACTCGGTCCAAGTAGTCCACTTGCTTCTGTCGAGAAGTTAGTAGATGACCTGACACTATGTTGTGTCAGGTACTTGAGTGTCTTCCCCAACATGATGCGCTGCACAGCCCTTCTACTTCTTTACTCCATGTCGGTGTCCTGTCTTGTCACGTGCCCCTTGGGTCATCGCGATGATGGCCCTAGATGTAGCCCTGCGTCAGGCTACTCTGCCCAGACATTTAATGCCTGGTCGATGGAGTGCATCGCAAGGCCAGCTCCTCTGGCCGACGTGTGTCCTGTCAGCTCGGGGAGGCAGCCCCTACATGCATCATGGCTGACGTCATGCCTCTCCTCGAGGATCTTCTGTGTTGTTTCTCCTTTGCTTAATACATGCATTTTAATTTCTTCGAGTTCCTCTTTTTAACACGGTGCCACAATTTACATTTTAGGGTATTCTTGAATAGGGTTATAGCCGAGTGGGTGCATATGCACAACATATCAAGCATACCCCATGTTTTAGTGTTCTGTCAAATACCCCAATGACCAAACACATTAGACACATGCTTGCAAGCTACTTAGGATGTTGTATTACCAAGAGGGCCCAGAGATATCTCTCCATCACATGGAGTGACAAATCCCAGTCATGATCCATGCAACCCAACTAGTACCTTCTGAGATACCTAGGAGCACCTTTATGATCACCCAATTACGAAGTGGCGATTGATGCCCACAAAGCATTCTTCCGGTAGTAGGGAGTGGCATGATCTCATGGTCTAAGGAACAGATACTTGATATTAAGAAAGTTTTAGCAATTTAAACTAAGTGACACGATCATATGCTAAGCTAATGATTGGTCTGTCCATCACATCATTCTCCTAATGATATGACCTTATTATTAATGACAACTCATGTCCATGGTTAGGAAACCTTAACCATATTTAATCAATGAGTTAGTCTAGTAGAGGCTTACTAGGGACACACTATTTGTTTATGTAACCACACATGTATTTGAGTTTCCGATTAGTGCAATCATAGCATGGAGAATAAACACTTATCATGAACAAGGAAATATGATAATAACAACTTTATTATTGCCTCTAGGGCATATTTCCAATAGTCTCCCACTTGTACTAGAGTCAATAATGGCGTTTACATTGTTAAAAATCTGACACCCATGGAGTTTTAGTGCTGATCATGTTTTGCTCATGGAAGAGGTTTAGTCAACTGGTCTACAACATTTAGATCTGTATGAACTTTGCAAACCTTTATGTTTACAACGCTCTTCTTGGAGCTACTTCGGATTAGTTTCAAAACTAGCATCGATGTAACCCTTTACAATGAGCTCTTCATCACCTCCATAAACAAGAAATATTTCCTTGGTCCTCTTTAGGTACTTAAGGATATTTTTGACCAATGTCCAGTGTTCAATTCCTGGATCACTTTGGTACCAACCAGTCAAACTAATGGCAAGGTACACGTCAAGTCTAGCAAACAGCATGGCATACATGATAGAGCCTATGGCTGGGGCATAGGGGATGACATTCATCTTTTCTCTTTCTTCTGTCGTACACTACAAAAAATACACTTTCGTGATGATACGTGTTTGTCACAGTAGGTCACAATTTCTGTCACGCTTGTACATCCATGACGATTTTATGAAAGAATCAAGATAGTCATACATGTGTTGTCGTAGAAGTGTTCCATGACATTACGAAAATTATAATCACAGAAGTGTCCACTTCCATGACGATAAATCACATGTCATAGAATTGCTTTCATCAAGGGTAACAGACACGTGGCACCCACTGTAACACCCACGATGCGGCTATATCTCCCACGTGTCGGAGCACGACTTAGAGGCATAACCGCATGGTAGGCATGTCGCAAGAGGGGTAATCTTTACACATCCCATGTACTGAATAAGAAAGGGATAAAGAGTTGGCTTACAATCGCCACTTCACTCAATACATGAATATAGCATACATCATCTAGAATACAATCAAGGTCCAACTACAGAACCAACATAAATAAATACAACCCCAAATGCTAGATCCCCGATCACCCCAACTGGGCTCCACTACTAATCAATAGGAAATGAAACAACACAACAATCAAGATCTTCATCGAGCTCCCACTTGAGCTCAGTTGCGTCCTGCACTGGCATCATCGGCACCTGCATCTATTTTGGAAGTATCTATGAGCCACAGGGACTCAGCAATCTCACACCCTCGCGATCAATACTATTTAAGCTTAAAGGTAGGAAAAGGTAGTGAGGTAGAGCTGCAGCAAGCACTAGCATATATGGTGGCTAACTTACGCAAATGAGAGCGAGAAGAGAAGCAAAGCTCGGTCGAGAAGCTATAATGATCAAGAAGTGATCCTGAAACTACTTACGTTCAAGCATAACAAGAGACCGTGTTCGCTTCCCGGACTCCGCCGAAAAGAGACCATCATGGCTACACACGCGGTTGATTCATTTTAATTAAGTTAAGTTTCAAGTTCTCTACAACCGGACATTAACAAATTCCCATCTTCCCATAACCGCGGGCACGGCTTTCGAAAGTACAAAACCCTGTAGGGGTGTCCCAACTTAGCCCATCACAAGCTCTCACGGTCAACGAAGGATATTCCTTCTCCTAGGAAGACCCGATCAGACTCGGAATCCCAGTTACAAGACATTTCGAAAATGGTAAAACAAGACCAGCAAAGACGCCCGATGTGCCGACAAATCCTGATAGGAGCTGCACATATCTCGTTCTCAAGGCACACCGGATGAGCCAGACGTCGGGTTGGCATAGACCCTGGTTGCCCAGGGGGCACCGGACATCGCTCAGGTTGGACCAACACTTAGAGAAGCACTGGCCCGGGGGTTTAAAATAAAGATGACCCTTGAGTCTGCAGAACCCAAGGGAAAAGGCTTAGGTGGCAAATGGTAAAACCAAGGTTGGGCCTTGCTGGAGGAGTTTTATTCAAAGCGAACTGTCAAGGGGTTCCCATAACACCCAACCACGTAAGGAACGCAAAATCAAGGAACATAACACCGGTATGACGGAAACTAGGGCGGCAAGAGTGGAACAAAACACCTGATATAAGGCCGAGCCTTCCACCCTTTGCCAAGTATATAGATGCATTAAAGTAAACAAGATATAATAATGATATCCCAATAATAACCATGTTCCAACATGGAACAAACTTCATCTTCACCTGCAACTAGCAACTCTATTAGAGGGGCTGGGCAAAGTGGTAACATAGCCAAACAACGGTTTGCTAGGAAAAGGTCGGTTAGAGGCTTGACATGGCAATATGGGAGGCATGATATAGCAAGTGGTAGGTATCGCGGCATAGCAATAGAGCGAGAAACTAGCAAGCAAAGATAGAAGTGATTTCGAGGGTATGGTCATCTTGCCTGAAATCCCGCAAGGAAGAAGAACGAGTCCATGAAGAAGACAAATGGACGTAGTCGAACGGATCCTCACAACTCCGGAACAAAAACGAAGCTAACGAGAGAAGCAACCCGGAAAGAAGCAAGCAACATAGTAAACAACCATCACATAAACATGGCTTGACGCGCAAACAAGTATGATGCATGTCCGGTTTAATGAGGTATGGCATGGCAAAGTGCACAAACAATACTACAAATTAAGTGGAGTTCAATATGCAATGAGTTGCATATTGACGAAACACCACATGACTTATTTAGTTCTCTCTCGTTTAGGTACTCAACAATATTAAATATTGTTAAACATGACAAGAGGAGAAGCATAAATAAATTATCTATTTAGGCAAGTTTAAATGAGGCCGGAACACCAAACAACAATTCTGGTGAAACCCCATATGCATTTAGCAATTTAAGGCAAACAACAATTTTAAACACTTTAAATGTTATTATCATGATGCGGATGACATGTACAAGTTTTATGCAAGTTTATGAAAATGTTGATAAGAGCATGTTATGAAGCATTTGTCATCGTGGCGGAAACGAAAAGGGTGCCACAGGAATGGTGCCACAGCGGCGGAATGGAAATGATGCCACGGCAACATTCCAATGATCCAGTAGCTCACGGGGATACCGGTGAAAAAGGAAAAGTGACGGGAGCATGTCATGCAAGGATGGTGGGGTGCTCCCCGATACCGGGTGTCCCACTTGACGGTGGCAAGGCAAAAGAGGGGCTTCGTGCAACGAACAACTCCGACACGGAGCAAACACGGGCATCTCATACACCACACATGCATTCGTCCACGGGCGGTCATTCTTGGCGGTATACCCTTAAAGCATGCAAACGGGACGGTTCGAGTTTGTCGAGAAAAGTAGAGGAAGTAGTCGTTCCCGCGACGGTAGTAGAAGTAGTGGTACTGTCGATCCTCGGCGATGGTAATGGTACTTGGTGAATCCGAGTTATTCGCAGGTCGTCATCGAACTTGGTAAAAAAACATGGCGCGGGTAGACGTTCACTCGACGGTCTTCAGCAATGGTCGTCGCACACGGTTCGTAGACCTTCGGCTCTTTCGTAGAGTTACTCGACGCATCCCGGATGTGTAGTCGTAGAGGCACGTAGATGAACTTGACGAATTCGAACTCTTCGAGGGTCGTCGTGGTGCTTGTTCATGTAGTAGTCGTACACGTGTCTTTGACGGGAGTCTTCGGCAGAGGTACTTGACGTCCACGGGTACATTGGGGTCTTCGGACTTGCTGGCTTGATGTGGTCGGTGTGGACGGCTAGTAGGAGGTACTCGTGGACGTCGGTGTTGCGTGTACGTTCTACAGAACAGGACTTGACGAAACCCCGAAGATGTCCTTGGCGTTTCCTGGTTCGGTGGTTGCGGCTTGCTTTGGCGCGGGGAAAGGCAAGGAAGAAGGGCGCGTCGAGCAGAGCAGCAGCGAGGCGGTGCGGTCGTGGTAGCCGAACGAGGCAGGGGCAGAACTTGGGGAGGCGCTGCGACGGCGGCGCAGTGAACACGTACGCGGAGAGGCATGGCGTGAGACGAGGACGAAGCAGAGACGACCCGAGGTCGCAGGTGACTGGGGCGCCGCAGCGTGGTTTCGTGAAGCAGAGGCAACGGCGGCTTGCTGGAGAGTCCTGGCAGCCGGAGGTGACCGGGACGGTCGCTGGACTTGGGGAGGCACCGGACTTGCTGGACCTCGCGATGAAGACCAGGGGGAAGCAGGGAACGAGGCGACGACGGTGGTGTTCCACTCCTCCCAGTGCTCCTTCGGTGAGGAGAGTTGGCAGCGGGGACGTGGGCGCAGGGCGACTATGGTCGGCGGCTGTGCGATCCGATGGAGCTCCAGGTGCGGGCTCCAGGCCAAGGCGACGACGAGGCGGGTCGAGGGCGGCGGCGCTGGAGAGAAGCAATGAGGGGAGGAAGGGAGAGGCCATGGATCGGGCGAAGGAGCTCCTCTCCCTCGGCTCGATGCGTGCGAGCGTGTGTGTGGCGGCGGAGGAAGGATGGCATCGAGGGGGAGAGGGTGAGTGCCGAACGGGAGTGCTAGGGTTAGGATGGGCTTCTGGTAGTGGCTGCTACTAGGCCTTAGGCACAGATGGCCCAGGGGAGGTTGGGCCAGCGCAGGAGGTAGGGAGGCCCAGCTGGGCTGGCTGAGCTTTGGTGGTGCTGGACTGGGCTGCGCTCGACTGCTGCTGCTGGTACTGCTTCTGCCTCTTTTCTACTTCTTCAAACAGAAATAAAAGGGCAAAAAGTATGGATGGATTGGAGGGGGTGGTGAGAGATATGAAAATATCCCCAGGACCCTGGAATTATGCCCTATTTCAATAAAATGATTTGGGGGATTTTAGAGGTTGAAAAATAATTCAAGTTTGAATTAAATTCAAACTTGAGCCATTTTAAAACCTAACCAAAACATTTCCAAAAGAGGTGAAATTTGGCGGAGGGGTTTAGGAAAATAAGTTTGACTATTTGGGAGAAAATGAACATTAAAGAAGAAGGGGAAAATGGCACTCGTAGAAATGGAAGAAAAGGAAGGAAGGAGGGGGTGATGGTGAAAGAACCACACATGGAGCATGCAACATGATGCATGAATACAAACACACAATGCACATGATGAGGATGCAATGCAAATGACAAAAGGCACAAATGCAAAGATGAATGCAACAGACAAAAACAACGAATCTCGGAAACCATGGAAGGTATCTGAAGCTCCGGTCTTGGGCGTCACATCCACCGTAATAGGTCGTCGTTAAGCTATCGGGTTCCGATTTGGATCCAATAACCCGTTAATAGCCCAGACCAATGGGGATTTCCACGTGTAAAATTCTCAATGGCCAGAGGAACCACATGTCGGCTCACCGTTGGGACAGATGTCATCCACTCATTGGACAGAAGGCGCCTGTGATACATCGACACGTGGCACGGTCCAATAGAGGCCCATTTCTGTGAAAAGGCCTGCCCATTTGACTTGGTCAAAAGGTAGCGGGCCGGCCCACAGAAATCATGTGAACGGTTTGTTCGCATATAGCCCATTTACAGCCCGCTAACTCATGGCCCGTTACGGCCTATCCGAATTAGGCCTAGTAGCGTCATCTGGGCCGTCCAATATGATTCCAACCTGTTGTAACTTTCGGCCCATATATGACCCATGACGTCTTTTGGCCCATATATATGAGGCCCTTTGTAACTCTTGGCCCATTAACCGCCCGTGGTGAAACTGGCCCATAATGAACAGTGTATCACTTTACACCCATTAACGGCCCATTATTCCATTGGGTCGTTTCCAGCCCATGTTATCTTTTGGCCTTCTTAGGGCCCATTTATTCTTGGGCTCATTTTCAGCATTCGGCTACTTATGGCCCGTTACTGGCCTTTTTTGCTTGTGGGCCAAATTCAGCACGTGGTTACACTCGGCCCGTTTGTGGCCCATTAATCAAATATGGCTGATTAACGATGGCCCGTTATGGTTGGCCCGTGAATGGACGATTCCAACTCTAGCCTGTTTACGGCCCATAATGTGGTCTGTTATTGGCCCATGTTTGGCCAATCGATCATACAGCCCATAGAAGGCCCATTGATGCTATGCCCCGTTGAAGGCCCATTGTTTCTATGGCCCGTAGAAGGCCCATTGTTTCTACGGCCCATAGGATGCCCAGGGTCACTACAGTAAATATGTAGCCCATGGTTATTGTGGCCTAGTTTTAAAAAATAGGTTATTGTGGCCACTAGCAAACTGCGGAAAAATAACTACACTGAGTACAAGGAAACAAATAAACAAGAGAATAAGGAAATAAATAAGCAAGCAACTTACACTAGGCTATCACGACTATTACACATATTACATCCACTGGGCATCAAAGTTCGCCACCAGTGCAAATATAGGGAACAAAGCAGCATATCACATACACTAGTTGTCAAAGTTGGCGACCAGTGCAAATAAATGCCACAGCAAAACAAGTGCAAAATTGAAACCACTTCCAAAGAGCTCAAGAAACAATATCCTGGGTACCCATAATGCTGGCAGGATGCTTAGCAAGATTATTAACTTTCTCTTGTTTGGCGCTTAAATCCTCCAGCGCTTGTTGTTGCACCAGAAAGTATGCATCTGAATTCTGCAAGGACTTCATCAGTCCTTCGGCTTCTTGCCACAACACAACTAACTAATGCCTTTCATCTTGTAGCTGAGACTGAAGAAGTCGAAGTGATTCAGGCAGCAAGTTCGAAGAGCTTGTGCCAGTGGTACTCACGAGTAACTCGAACACTACATCAATGCAAGATTGTGGGGTTGACTCAGTGTCTACAAGATCGTTTTTATCACCTTTCTTGGAGACCAACAGGGTTGTCGCACTATCTTGAACCTTATCTACATTACTTTCTCTATGATTGCATATTGGGGTGCTCTTCTCCAATATTCTTTTCGCATTCTACAAGAGAAACAAGCACACAAATCACAGGTTTAGCATGTAGTATACGAAACTCATTTTGGTAAACTGGTTTAGTACTAAGTTGGACGGGATAACAGCATGAAACAAACATATATCTATGTACTATGGTCACTGTATTGTCCATATCATTCAAATTTATTTTGCCAAATCAAGATAGAGACACAGTTCTAATCATATATTTTTAAGACACAACAGCATAGACAGAAAATAAGTATGAGAAACTACACAGCACTGGCAACACTAGTAATGTGCATCACATGAGAACATAACTGTTTATACAACTGAAACTGAAATCAACATAGAGCAAGAAGTTACAACAACAATCCATTTAAAGAAATAGGTTTAAAACATACCTGTTGCACCATTGGAGTTCCAATTGGATCCTTCAAATTTGAAAGTAGTTAGTATGAGTAAATATTGTGATGCAACAGCAAAGGAGTACGGACCTGTAACACCCATGATGCGGCTATATCTCCCACGTGTCGAGGCACGACTTAGAGGCATAACCGCATGGTAGTTTAGTCGCAAGTGGGGTAATCTTCACACAATCCCATGTACTGAATAAGAATGGGATAAAGAGTTGGCTTACAATCGCCACTTCACACAAATAACAAGTTAAACATACATCATCCAGA
Organism: Triticum dicoccoides; assembly: GCF_002162155.2. NCBI lineage: Eukaryota > Viridiplantae > Streptophyta > Magnoliopsida > Poales > Poaceae > Triticum > Triticum dicoccoides. Next base: position 342,025,113 of record NC_041386.1, read on the forward strand.
ATACAAACAAGGTCCGGCTATGGAACCAAAATAAAAGAAGACAACCCCAAATGCCAGATCCCCGATCGTACCAACTAGGCTCCACTACTGATCAAAAGGAAACAAAACAAAACAATGACCAAGATCTTCATCAAGCTGCCACTTGAGCTGGGTGCGTCACCTGCACTGGTTTCATCTGCACCTGCAACTGTTCGGAAGTATCCGTGAGTCACAAGGACTCAGCAATCTCACACCCGCGTGATCAAGACTATTTAAGCTTATGGGTAGGAGAAGGTAGTGAGGTGGAGCTGTAGCAAGCACTAAGCATATATGGTGGCTAACATACGCAAATAAGAGCGAGAAGAGAAGCAACGCAACGGTCGAGAAGCTAGAAGTGATCCTGAAACTACTTACATTCAGCATAACACAAGAACCGTGTTCACTTCCCGCACACCACCAAAAAGAGACCATCATGGCTACACACGTGGTTGATGCATTTTAATTAAGTCAAGTGTCAAGTTCTCTACAATAGGACATTAACAAATTCCCATCTGCCACATAACCGCGGGCACGACTTTCGAAAGTGCAAACCCTGTAGGGGTGTCCCAACTTAGCCCATCACAAGCTCTCATGGTCAACGAAGGATATTCCTTCTCCCGAGAAGACCCGATCAGTCTCGGAATCTCGGCTACAAGACATTTCGACAATGGTAAAACAAGACCAGCAAAGCCACCCAATGTACCGACAATCCCGATAGGAGTCGCACGTATCTTGTTCTTAGGGCAACACCGGATGGGACTAGCTACGAGTAAAACCAACCCTCAAGTTTCTGCGAGGTGGCCCCGCAGGCAGCTCGGTTCGGACCAACACTTAGAGAAGCACTGGCCTAGGGGGGTTAAAATAAAGATGACCCTCGGGTTGGCCGACCCAAAGGAAAAGTAATAGGTTGTTAGGCAAATGTAAAACCAAGGTTGGGCCTTGCTAGAGGATTTTTATTCAAAGCGAACTGTCCAGGGGTTCCCATAACACCCAATCGCGTAAGGAACGCAAACTCAAGGAACATAACACTGGTATGACGGAAACTAGGGCGGCAAGAGTGGAACAAAACACCAGGCATAAGGCCGAGCCTTCCACCCTTTACCAAGTATATAGATGCATTAATTAAATAAGAGATATTGTGATATCCCAACATATCCATGTTCCAACATGGAACAAACTTCAACTCCACCTGCAACTAGCAATGCTATAAGAGGGGCTGAGCAAAAGCGGGTAACTTAGCCAAATAACGATTTGCTAGGATGGTTGAAAAAGGATAGAGGCTATCATGGCAATTTGGGAGGCTTGATAAACAAGTGGTAGGTAGCGCGACATAGCAATAGAGCAAACAACTAGCAAGAAAAGATAGAAGTGATTTTCGAGAGTGTGGTCATCTTGCCTGAAATCCAGCAAGGAAGAAGAACGAGTCCATGAATAAGACAAACGTACGTAGTCGAACAGATCCTCACAAACGCGACGTTACCGGAACTAGCAAGAAGAAGCAACACCGGAAAGAAGCAAACAACATAGTAAACAACCATCACATAAACATGGCATGATTCACAACCAAGTATGATGCATGTCCGGTTAAATGATTCATGGCATGACAAAGTGCACAAACAATACTACAAATTAAGTGGAGCTCAATATGCAACGAGTTGCGTATTGACGAAACACCACATGAATTATTTAGTTATCTATCGTTTATGTACCCAACAATATTAAATGTTATTAAACATGGCAAGGGGTGAAGCATATGAAAACTACCTATCTAGGCAAGTTTAAATGAGGCGAGAAATAACAAACAACAAATCTGGAAAATCCCCATATGCAAATTATGGATTTGGTATTGTTCTTCCCTAAACCATATTTTAGTGTTGTTAAACATACAGGATGAATACACCATGTTAAACTAGGCATTTTTTCACCCCATTTACATATAAAGTTTATTAAATTTGGAGCTACGGTTATTTAGTTATGAAATAAAGCATTTTAGCATGGCAATAGGCATATTTAAACAAACAACATTTTAAATATTTTTAACACGGGTGAAAGTTGGAAATTATGAAACTAGATAAAATTCTAAGCATTTTACATGTTTAAAACATTTTAAACGGATTCAACGTTTGTGAGTTATAATATGCATGAACATGAAGGACTTAATTGTAAATCTATAAAACCTGGGATAAAACTAAATTCGCTAGAAGAGGAAAAAAAACATATCGGGCTGAATCTAACTGAACTGGGCCAGCTACTGCAAGCACTGCACACGGGTGGGCTTCTGTGGGCATCTTACCTCGGGCCAGATCTCGCCTGCTGGAGGAGAGGGGGATGGGCCGGATGAGGCTGGGGCGACGCTGGGCCCACGAAAGTGTTGGCAACGGGAGGTAGAGGCGCACGACGAGTGAGCACCTGGTCATTGCAGAGGAAGCGTAGGTCAACGGCAGGTTCGGCGGGGACGGATACAACGTGCAAGAAGGCGAGGGGCGGCGAGCTCGACCAGATCACGCGCTTGGTCGTCGGACTTGGTCGGGCGGCGCTCAGGACGGAACGGAGGTCGGCGGCGGCTGGCGAGGCAAGGCCGGGGTCAACGTGCTTGCTGTAGATGGCCAGGGGCACAGCGCACGGGACAGCAGCGACGGCGAGGGGACTTGGCACTGGAGGCAGGCCAGCTGCACGGCGGGGAGGGCGTGGTCAACACACTCGAAGCAGGGGAAGCAGGGCGTCTCCTCCTTGGCTCGAAACAGCCAAGGTATGGGAGGAGCTTGCTGCCAGCGGGGCAGCGATGCAGCTACGGGAGGCTGGGGAACGGGTGGATCCGGGAGCGGGGCTGCATGGGACGTTGGGTCCAGCGGCAAGGAGGGCTTGGACGGCATCGGAGACGTTTCGCGGCGGCGGTCGTAGCTCCATGGGGATGGCGCCATGGGTTCTTGCAGGGGAAGAGATGGGGAGGTGAGGCAGAGAAAAGGTAGGGCATGGGAGAAGAAGGGAGAGGGAGAAGTGCATCGGGGAAGCAGCCTGAGTGGAGGGATGCTCCGGTGACGATGACCTGCAGAAGGTCCGGCCTGGTTGGGAACTCGGGCGAGGTTGTTGCAGGTCCGGTGCCTCGCGGTTGCGCGGGGACAAGCCGTCGGGGTCCTCATTCGCTCGGGATCGAGTGTGGAGAAGGGTTGCAGTCGCTGGGGAGCTGCCGTGCTGCTGGATTGAGGTGAGGTGGGGCATGGAGGAGTTCCTCTCCTCCGGATCAAACAGGCGGGGCGCTGGTTGGGCCATTGGGGAAAATGATGGACGTAGGTGGGCTCGGTGGAGGAAGCGGTTGTGGTTGGGGGTTTGAATCGGGAGGGGATCCCGATGGAGATGGTAGAGAGTGGCGGAGGGGAGGAGGATCCCTAGAAATTAGGGATTCATCTCCAGATTGCACTGCTTAAATAGGTAGTGGGTTACACAGGGTAGGTTTAAGACCCTCTGATCAAAATCAGATGGTTCGAGAAAAATAGGCTAGAAGAGTCCAACACAAAAACAGAGATGTTTTATAGATGTTTGGGGATGATCCGGACCCAACGGTAACGATAGTCCGGTTCGGGTTCGGGGAAGTTTCGGACACGGGCGAGGGGTCGATGCACTGTGCAAAGAGGGGTCAGGCGAATGAGGTCAAGTGTGTGGTTGTACTGAGACGAGAGAGGAGGAATGCAACCCGACAACCATTTCCGGAGACCGAAAACGTCCGATGATTTGACCGTCTATATGCCGCTATAGTTATCCGTTGGGGTGTTAAATGGACTCTGAATGCGATGAAACTTGGCAGGCGGCCTATCTACTCTATAACAACATCGCATGCCATCTTTCAACCCATTCCGAGAACATTTTCCAGCCACTTATAAAATACTATTTCGGACATTCCGCGGGCGCGTGCGAGTGTGGTTGACCTCAGAACGGACAACGAAGAGGACGGGGAGACCTGGACGGATGCAAGTTTTGAAAACATAATGATGCAATGCACATGATGACGTGGCAAAATGCAACACGCAAGCAAATGACATGGCAAAGACAGCGAATAACTGGAAGACACCTGGCGCAACGGTCTTGGGGCGTTACAACACTCCACCACTACAAGAGGATCTCGTCCTGAGATCTAGGATGGCACCGGAGAAAAATAGAAGAGGAAGAGATGAGGCAAAACTAAGTTGCTTCTTTGACGAATGAGTGAAACCAAAGAACCTTGAGAGGTTAAACAATTGGAAGAAAGAATACAACGGAGATGAACAAAATTGTAAACACTCCGTTAGAAAAGAGGAACAAGGAACATTACTAGAACCTTGTAGGTTGAAAGACATAAGAAAAAGGTTGCAATGGACAAGAAGCACATGCAAGCACTCTGGTTGAAACGAGATGTACAAGGAACAATAAAGATCAATTATGACAACACCCAGTTGAAACAAGATAGAGAAGGAATAAGAATGATATAATTTGGGCAGCACTCCGACTGTAAATGGAAGGAATTGAACATGAACTTGACAAGATGAGAGGATACTTGATGAGATCAACAACACACTGCCTCCAAAACTATCGAAAGAATGGCACAAGGGGTAAGAAAGATTTCAGACAGCAGTCCGGTTGAGAAGGGAGGAAAAACTTGGTAAGATGAGAGAACTTGAATGAAGGACACGACACTCCGGTTGAATGGATAAGCAAAAGAAAGAACAGGATCTTCACAATACGAGATGATGAATGAAGAGAGCATCATCACAATGCCTCCGGAAGAAATGAAAGAATGCAATGAAAAGAACAGAGAAGAAAACAACATGTTCTACCTCAAATGAATTTGAGAGAGCATCCTTAAAAAGAAGGATTGAACGGAGTTGTTGGAAAATGAACAATGAAAAGAATAAACTTGTTGTGGGCTTATGGGAAACATCCCAAAACTTGAGGTGAAATTCTGCCACCACCAAAAGATTGATTAGCTGAAAGGAATGAAGAGATGGAAAAAACTTCTTTCACCGCGAGAGTAGGAGGAAACCTGGATCAATAAATAGCACCATAATTAGCAACATTCCATAGGGAAGGCTTTAGGTGAAACATAACCCAAGATAACTCCAACGAAGAGATTGATGGATTGAGAAGATCTCATGCTCGAAGACATTGATGGGTTTAAATATCTCATTCCTAACAACTTGTGAATCATGAAACACGAAGGGAAAATTATCAAGAATGACATAACACCACCTCAAAAGATAAGATAGAAAGAATTGCACTTCGGAATGCAAGATGAAGAATGCTTCAACTCCTCAAAACAAGACATGTGTTGAGCACCATGTTTATTTGAGAGTATAGCTTGGCGGATCATAACTTCAAGAGAAATCTTAAAGAACGAATGAAGAATGAAAGAAATCCTTAATGAGCCATCATGTTGAGCCTCCATGAAGAACTTCGGATAGGAAATGATAACATAAAAGAATTGAAGGTTTGAAGCGAACAAGATTGAAGCCTTGTAATGATTAGATGAATCTTCATGGTGATATAGTTGAGAGATCTTGGAACTCCGGGAAAAGTATGAAGCACTTGAACCGAGAATTTACTCATCGTGAATTTACTTTGGAAGAATGAATCAATCACTTGGATGAAGCAAAAATAAGAATTATGTTATGCGTATCCTTCACCAATTTAGATTGATGACAAGCAATGGATTTGGCATACTACTTATTCTTCTTGCGGGATTAAGGATAGACATAGCGCAAACTTGAGAAAAGTCTTCAATGATCCGCCGGTAGGATTGAAAAGAACGAATGAATTGATATGATAATGAAAGAAGAGAAATCTTGAATGAACCACTATAAAGATTAAAAGAACGAACACATCACTAGGAAGAATTGGAAAATGAACGAAGATACTTGAGAGAACTTAGATACAAGTGAAACAAAGAGATCATGAAGTGACTAGAGAATACTTGAGCGATGCACCGGTAAGATTTGGAGAATGTGAGCTGAAAGCTGGAATGAATAATTCTGAGATGATGGCCTTCGAAGAATCAAACTGAAAAGACTCCTGAATTGCTCCAGATGGGTGAAAAAAATTCTCACAATCAAAAATAATTATGAGAGGATGGCCTCAAGCTTGAACTACGAGTCTTCAAGAGAACGGAGCAAGATTTAGATGAAAACTCTTCTTCGATCTACAAATGCAGAGAACGACAATGAGAAACACCACCACAAATAGTTGAGGCACTCCGGAATGAAAATTAGACAGGTTGAACCAACGGTGAAAAGAATTTGAAAGATCGAGGAGAAAGACATTTTACTGATGATAACTCATTCTTATGTCAAACTTTAAAAGATTTGAGAATAGCTCCGATAAAATTAGAAGAGTTAGGTAAGATCCTGGGAAAAGACCTGTGGGTTAGGGCCCACTCAAGATAAAACACCGTTGGAATGATTTAAAAGAGAGATTGCGTCGGTTGAATTAAATGGCTTGAATGAGATAACAACCTCGAAATAGGTTGAACGGATCTTGCATGAAAAGACGAGCCTTCTGAGATATCTTCAACACTCCAGAACACACGAATGGCGAGAAATGAATGATTAAGAGGTGCACCGGCGTGAGAAAGCATTTGAAAGGAGGAAAAGGGTATGATCGACAAAGCTTGAATTGAATCCACCGGAGAAGAAAAGAATGAAGAATAATGAGCTTGAAGCTTCCTTAGCATCTTCATGAGAATCGCCGGGTAAGAACTTTGAAGGAAAAGAATGAAGAAACTTCACATCAATAAAATGGATGCTTGATTAAGATATATGAGTCCTTGAATAAAAGGGTGGGAGGGTGGGAAAACAAAAGCAACATGGGATGGATGAAACAAACACCGTTGGGAAGAACCTAGACTTGATCTTGCGGATGTTGAAAATGATCGGATCCACTTGAAGAGGAGCACGCCAGTTGAGAAGAAATTGAGATGACAAACTCGAAGATCAAGAAGGATTTGTATTCACATAGGAATATGAGAACACTGCTTAGGAAAGGTATGGATTCAACACTTGACATTGAATCGACTCAAATACCACAACTCAAAACAAAACAAAGGATCTGGCTTGCAGAATAAGCCGGAAACAAACATATGATAGACCCCATATCATATCATGTGTCTGTTGAAAACATATCCTACGTGATACTCGAATTCCCACTTATAAACTCCCAAAACTTTCTGGTTATGCAATCAGGTGTTGGGGATACAGGGGAAGCATAATATCTCACCCAAACTAACAATTCCTACATCCAACTATATCCATCCTTCAACACATAACCAAGAAACCTTCGAAAAACATGTACCTCAACCTTCGAAAAGCGTCCGTTATACGAGTTATGGCAACACTCCCAAACTCCCGCCCCAGTACTGGGTGGCGTCGAGGTTATCTCACCAACAACTGCATAAAAGAGATTTTCGATGTCGGCGAAACTCAGGTATTCCAGAACTGCAACGATAAAATTGTGATGACAACACCTTAGAGCTCAACTCCCCGGGACACTGCCACAACCGCTAAATGCCAGGAGGCACCAAGAACATTGTTCTCGTCACAATACTATCGGAACGATTCCAAGATACCCACGTGATCCTAAAAAAAATTCGTGAAATTTGAGGAGAGGAGAGTCAAAACTTCTACATAAGGAGGCCTCACCAGAGCGACGAAGGAACTGAGGAGTAAAAAGAATCCTACTCTCCGATATATATAATCCTAAGACTCAAAACATTTTCTTCTAGACTCGACAACGTCAGCGATTCGATCAAGTAGGGGGCTCCTAAGTCGGGGATGGCTCTGATTACCAACTTGTAACACCCACGATGCGGCTATATCTCCCACGTGTCGAGGCACGACTTAGAGGCATAACCGCATGGTAGTTTAGTCACAAGTGGGGTAAACTTCACACAATCCCATGTACTGAAATAAGAATGGGATAAAGAGTTGGCTTACAATCACCACTTCACACAAATAACAAGTTAAACATACATCATCCAGAATACAAACAAGGTCCGACTACGGAACCAAAATAAAAGAAGACAACCCCAAATGCCAGATCCCCGATCGTCCCAACTGGGCTCCACTACTGATCAAAAGGAAACAAAACAAAACAACGACCAAGATCTTCATCAAGCTCCCACTTGAGCTGGGTGCGTCACCTGCACTGGTATCATCGGCACCTGCAACTGTTCGGAAGTATCCGTGAGTCACGAGGACTCAGCAATCTCACACCCGCGTGATCAAGACTATTTAAGCTTATGGGTAGGAGAAGGTAGTGAGGCGGAGCTGCAACAAGCACTAAGCATATATGGTGGCTAACATACGCAAATAATAGCAAGAAGAGAAGCAACGCAACGGTCGAGAAGCTAGAAGTGATCAAGAAGTGATCCTGAAACTACTTACGTTCAAGCATAACACAAGAACCGTGTTCACTTCTCGGACACCGCCGAAAAGAGACCATCATGGCTACACACGTGGTTGATGCATTTTAATTAAGTCAAGTGCCAAGTTCTCTACAACCGGACATTAACAAATTCTCATCTGCCACATAACCGCGGGCACGGCTTTCGAAAGTTCAAACCCTGCAGGGGTGTCAAACTTAGCCCATCACAAGCTCTCACGGTCAACAAAGGATATTCCTTCTTCTGGGAAGACCCGATCAGTCTCGGAATCCCGGTTACAAGACATTTCAACAATGGTAAAACAAGACCAGCAAAGCCACCCGATGTGCCGACAATCCCGATAGGAGTCGCACGTATCTCGTTCTCAGGGCAACACCAGTTAAGACTAGCTACGAATAAAACCAACCCTCAAGTTTCCCCGAGGTGGCCCCGTAGGCAGCTCGGTTCGGACCAACACTTAGAGAAGCACTGGCCCGGGGGGATTAAAATAAAGATGACCCTCGGGTTGGCCGACCCAAGGGAAAGGAAATATGTTGTTAGGCAAATGTAAAACCAAGGTTGGGCCTTGCTGGAGGAGTTTTATTCAAAGCAAACTGTCAAGGGGTTCCCATAACACCCAACCGCGTAAGGAACGCAAAATCAAGGAACATAACACCAGTATGACAAAAACTAGGGCGGTAAGAGTGGAACACAACACCAGGCATAAGGCCGAGCCTTCCACCCTTTACTAAGTATATAGATGCATTAATTAAATAAGAGATATTGTGATATCCCAACATATCCATGTTCCAACATGGAACAAACTTCAACTTCACCTGCAACTAGCAATGCTATAAGAGGGGTGAGCAAAAGTGGTAACTTAGACAAATAACGGTTTGCTAGGATGGTTGAAAAAGGTTAGAGGCTATCATGGCAATTTGGGAGGCTTGATAAACAAGTGGTAGGTAGCGCGACATAGCAATAGAGTGAACAACTAGCAAGCAAAGAAAGAAGTGATTTCGAGGGTGTGGTCATCTTGCCTGAAATCCAACAAGGAAGAAGAACGGGTCCATGAAGAATACAAACGGACATAGTCGAACGGATCCTCACAAACGCGATTTTACCGGAACTAGCAAGAAGAAGCAACACCGGAAAGAAGCAAACAACATAGTAAACAACCATCACATAAACATGGCATGATGCACAATAAAGTATGATGCATGTCCAGTTTAATGATTCATGGCATGACAAAGTGTCCAAACAATACTACAAATTAAGTGGAGCTAAATATGTAACGAGTTGCGTATTGACGAAACACCACATCAATTATTTAGATCTCTCTCGTTTATGTACCCAACAATATTAAATGTTATTAAACATGGCAAGGGGTGAAGCATATGAAAACTACCCATCTAGGAAAGTTTAAATGAGGCCAAAAATAACAAACAACAAATCCATAAAATCCGCATATGCAAATTATGGATTTGGTACTATTCTGCCCTAAATCATATTTTAGAGTTGTTAAACATACAAGATGAATGCACCATGTTAAACTAGGCATTTTTCAACCCCATTTAATTATAAAGTTTATTAAATTTGGAGCTACGGTTATTTAGTTATGAAATAATGCATTTTAGCATGGCAATAGGAAAATATAAAAAACAGCATTCTAAATATTTTTAACATGGATTAAAGTTGGAAATTATGATACTAGATAAAATTCTAAGCATTTTACATGTTTAAAACATTTTAAACCGATGCACCGTTTGTGAGTTATAATATGCATGAACATGAAGGACTTAACTATAAATCTGTAAAACCTAGGTTAAAACTAAATTCGCTAGAAGAGGAAAAAAACATATCAGGATGAATGTAACTGAACTGGGCCAGCTACTGCAAGCGCTGCACATGGGTGGGCTTCGATGGGCATCTCACCACGGGCCAGATCTAGCCTGTTGGAGGAGAGGCGGCGGCTGGGCCGGATGAGGCTGGGGCGACGCTGGGCCCACGATGGTGTTGGTGATGGGAGGTAGAGGCGCACGACGAGCGAGCACCTGCTCATTGCAGAGGAAGCACAGGTCACGACAGGTTCGGCGGGGACGGATATAACGTGCAAGAAGGAGAGGGGCGGCGAGCTCGACCAGATCACGCGCTTGGTCGCCGGACTTGGTCGGGCGGCGCTCGGGACGGAACGGAGGTCGGTGGTGGCTGGCGAGGCAGGGCCGGGGTCAACGCGCTCGCTATAGATGACCAGGGGCACAACGCACGGGACGGCAGCGACGGCGAGGGGACTTGGCGCTGGAGGCAGGCCAGGTGCACGACAGGGAGGGTGTGGTCAACGTGCTCGAAGCAGGGGAAGCAGGGTGTCTCCTCCTTGGCTCGAAACAGCCAAGCCATGGGAGGAGCTTGCTGCCAGCGGGGCGGCGACGCAGCTACGGGAGGCCGGGGAACGGGTGGATCCAGGAGCGGGGCTGCGTGGGACGCCGGGTCCAGTGGCAAGGAGGGCTTGGACAGCATCAAAGATGTTTGGCGGCGGCGGTCGCAGCTCCATGGGGATGGGGCCATGGGTTCCTGCAGGGGAAGAGATGGGGAGGTGAGGCAGAGAAAAGGCAGGGCATGAGAGAAGAAGGGAGAGGGAGAAGTGCAGTGGGGAAGCGGCCTGAGTGGAGGGATGCTCCGGTGACGATGATCTGCAGAAGGTCCGGCCTGGTTGGGAACTCCGGTGAGGTTGTTGCAGGGTTGGTGCCTCGCGGTTGCGCGGGGATGAGCCGTCGGGGTCCTCTTCCGCTCAGGATCGAGCGAGGAGGAGGGTTGCGGTCGCTGGGGAGCTGCCGTGCTGCTGGATTGATGTGAGGTGGGGCATGGAGGAGCTCCTCTCCTCCGGATCAAACAGGCGGGGCGCTGGTTGGGCCGTTGGGGGAAATGATGGACGTAGGTGGGCTCGGTGGAGGAAGCGGCTATGGTTGGGGGTTTGGATCGGGAGGGGATCCCGATGGAGATGGTAGAGAGTGGCGGCGGGGAGGAGGATCCCTAGAAATTAGGGATTCACCTACCGATTGCACTGCTTAAATAGGTAGGTGGGTTAGACAGGGTAGGTTTAGGACCCTCTGATCGAAATCAGACGGTTCGAGAAAAATAGGCTAAAAGAGTCCAACACGAAAACATAGATGTTTTTAGATGTTTGAGGATGATTCGGACCCAACGGTAACGATAGTCCGGTTCGGGTTCGGGGAAGTTTCGGACACGGGCGAGGGGTCGATGCACTATGCAAAGAGGGGTTAGACGAACAAGGTCAAGTGTGTGGTTGGACTGAGAAGAGAGAGGAGGAATGCAACCCGGCAACCATTTCTGAAGACCGAAAACGTCCGACGATTTGACCGGCTATATGCCGCTATAGTTATCCGTTGGGGCGTTAAACGGACTCCGAATGCGATGGAACTTGGCAGGCGGCCTATCTACACTATAACAACACCATATGCCAACTTTCAACCCATTCTGAGAACATTTTCCGTCCACTTATAAAATACTATTTCGGACATGCCGCGGGCGCGTGCAAGTGTGGTTGGGCTCAGAACGGACAACGAAGAGGACAGGGAGACCTGGACGGATGCAAGTTTTGAAAACATAATGATGCAATGCATATGATGACATGGAAAAATGCAACATGCAAACAAATGACATGGCAAAGACAGCGAATAACTGGAAGACACCTGGCGAACGGTCTCGGGGCATTACAGGACCATAGCTACGTAATCTGACCTGAGAATAGTTGCTCTTCTAGTTTAAACATGGAGTTTGGGTTCTCTGTGGTGGTCTTCGTGCTTTGGACACTGTAGTTGCTTTACAAACTACTCGTGTGGGGGTAGTCTATGGTGGACATGGTGTTGTGTGAACTAGAAGTGGATTACTCTCTGCTGGGGTTGGGGTTAGATGGGTTGTAGCTAGTTCTCTATCCAACGGTGTAATTGTGTTGTGCAATCTGGAAGAGTCTCGATTACGTGTGGTAGGGCTAGTTCGTGGGCCTGTACAACCATGGTCCTATCTGCATCAACGGGTAGCACCTTCTTTTGTGAAGAATGGGTTTTTGCTCCCTTAGATACTACCATCACCCCCTCAAATTCAAATGGGTGATAAACAAGAAAAGAAATTGAATGTACAGACATTGTATGATAGATAGATGTGGTAATTCACATATACTAGTTGACCCGTTGCGCCAAATGGCACAAAGACCCGCTAAAGCCATGTTGTCGATGAAAATAGTTTCATTTTGCAAGGACATATTCAATACTCGTAATAGAAAGCCCATGTGTTAAACCATGCTATTTTTAAAATGTCTATCAAAAAGATCATCCAGTAAACCCATGAGCCACAGTTCCTTTCTAATGGAAGCAGGTAATGTAATCTATGAGATTGTAATAGTGAAAAGAACATTATAAATATTTTTATTATTCTTATAACTGTAAACAAGGAGACCACTACCATCTGAATTCATACATGCACCTGCCATAAAACCAGTATATTGCACAAACAACACTCACAAATTGTCATAGGCTTTATGTATCAATGTAACCACTGTAATTTCTTCAGCGATGACAAGAGCTGGTAGAATGATGGTTGCTTGCTTGGATCGCTGCACCAAAGACCATTGAGGACAGCGGCATATTATTGAGAACAGTGGCATATTATTTGAGAAATGATCTATCATCTTACTTGTCCCGACATGAAGATATTATGCTAGCCACCAGTGGAATGACCTCTTTGGGAATACCTAGTCGTTTGTTCTGGAACCCAACAACAACAACAACAACAACAACAACAAAGCCTTTAGTCCCAAACAAGTTGGGGTAGGCTAGAGGTGAAACCCATAAGATCTCGCAACCAACTCATGGCTCTGGCACATGGATAGCAAGCTTCCACGCACCCCTGTCCATAGCTAGCTCTTTGTCGATACTCCAATCCTTCAGGTCTCTCTTAACGGACTCCTCCCATGTCAAAATCGGTCGACCCCGCCCTCTCTTGACATTCTCCGCACGCTTTAGCCGTCCGCTATGCACTGGAGCTTCTGGAGGCCTGCGCTGAATATGCCCAAACCATCTCAAACGATGTTGGACAAGCTTCTCCTCAATTGGTGCTACCCCAACTCTATCTCGTATATCATCATTCCGGACTCGATCCTTCCTCGTGTGGCCACACATCCATCTGAACATACGCATCTCCGCCACACCTAACTGTTGAACATGTCGCCTGCTCCAAAAACTTGCATTGGATTCTGCCTGCTTGAAAGTACAACCAACGTTGCTAATTCCCATAGGATTACTCACATCGGGGCAGAAGCTCTTTCTCTAACATGCAAGCAGAACGAACATAGGACTGTACGTATAATAAGTTTCTATAAGATAAGCAGCTTGTTGTGTTACCACCTAGACAAAAGCACCTGAGTGGACAGATCAAAACGCTGGATAGGGGCCACATCTAGCACACGCTTTTCACATATCATTTGAATTTTGGTGGATCCTGGATGAACGGCTTCATGGAGACTGAATTCGGGTGGACTCCTAGATCTCCAGTATAGATATTAATCCAGGAAATTGTCCTATGGAAAATACAAAAATATAAGAACCATGAGCTGAAGGCATGCTTGTAATTAGAACAACAACCTATTTGTAATCCGCCAGGGAGAATGATACTGCAAAAAAGGTTAAATCTCTTATGCTGAAAACCGTGCAAAGGAGTGCCCCACTGTAATAATGTAAATTTCCTGGGATGTATATTTAATAGCTAAATTTTGTTCAAATATCTAGGAATATTAATCATAAAGCCGAAGAATGCATGAAACAGCATACCAAATATATCTACCATAAGACACCGAAAAAGATATCATTTGGATCTATTTTGTCAACAAAATTGACAACCACAATAACCATGACAATCCAGCACAAAGGATGGTATACACCAGAATACTTTCACTCATAAATTCTATCTAAAAGCTAAGGTTTATTCTTAGATGCAAATATACTATCAACTCATAAAGCTGAGATACCCCTTCGGACCAGATCACCTAAGTTGGCACTAATATCAACTTTTACTTTGCAATAATAAGATCTTCATAGTTTCCTCTGTCCCAAATCTAATAGGTTTACAACCCTGATATATGACATTGGCTACTGTCATGTTGCATTTCAAAAGAACAAGGGAAAAAGGCACAACAACCACATGTAGGGCTGCTCCAAGAAACTCACATGCTTAGTTTTCATCTTGATGTTGTAGGGTAGCAGAGACTCAATAGAAACAAACACATCAAAGCAAAGTGAAAAGAAAAATGGCTAGATAGTAAGCAATGATAATGAAAGATATTTTCAGTTATCACTGACCACCAGAAGTAACACTATCGGCTCCATAAAAATGGCTTGGTAATAGACTGTTGAAAGGCAGAAGAACTGAATATATAAGAATAAGCCATAAGGCACACTTCTCACAAAAAAAGAGATGGCCACTATGAAGAAGCACGAGCCTAGTATTTCTCTAATAACAGAGATGCTCCTGTTCAATATAACTAAACTATTCCGTGAGCGAAAGGTAAACATGCATGTAGCTTGAATTCAAAGAATACACATGTAGCTGGAAAGAAAGGAAGCAAACCTCGAGCAGCAAAACA
Source organism: Triticum dicoccoides (assembly GCF_002162155.2). Taxonomy (NCBI): domain Eukaryota; kingdom Viridiplantae; phylum Streptophyta; class Magnoliopsida; order Poales; family Poaceae; genus Triticum; species Triticum dicoccoides. The sequence continues at coordinate 342,040,169 of NC_041386.1, forward strand.
GAGTTACAACAAAACAGAAGATCAACATGCAGCAACACAGGAGATCGCATAACCTGATAAATAAACATAAATGAAGTAGTCAGAGCAGGCAAAGAAAACTTCATGCACCAAGGCATTAAAACATTTTACAGTTCAGTTTGCAAGTTCAAAGTTGACACCATGGCGGCGCACAACTATAGAGTAAAAGACCAGCATGCTATGCATGTATACCATGTTTCACTTTGAAAATAAAACTAGATTGCAACTGAATATCTCTCCTTGTATTTCCTATATTCCACACACCTAAATTAAACCAGCAAGTTAGCATGTCATTATTTACAAAGAAACACCAAAATAACCTAATCAACCATATCCCTTCTTTAATATTTCCTTTCTTTTTTGTAATTCTAATTCTTCAACATGGCACAAGGATTTATCCCTATTTAATCTCACACTAAGATCTAAACTTAGTGTGTGGCATATATGTTAATACCCCCAACCTAAGATCTGAGAAGAGCAAGAACAACAAAACTGAGAAATTTCCCTTGGTTATTTTAAGTTTTCATCGAACTAGCAAAATCATTTTTAGGCAACTCAAGTTATACGCCGCGTGCAAGAAGTGAACTTCCTCAGAAACCTAACAAATGCACGACAAGTCAGGTAAGTAACAATATATTGAGGATGAAAAAATGCTTATCGATACATGAGTTGAGAAACCAATCAAATACCTTCAGATTCAATGACGCAATTATCCTAGAAAGATCTTAAGCCTAGAGAACCCTTCAACTGAACCAAGAACGGCAAGTCAACATATCAACAACAACACAAGAGACAACTTGTTAGCAAATCCAGCGGTAAACAAAAAACACGCTACTAATTCTTAATATCATTAACCTATAAGATTTGTACACGTAAAGTCATGTCAGTGATTCTTACACCAAGTCAGTATACCACCGCCATAGTAATACACCATCTAATTACTATATGATTATCAGACTGAAGAAAAACGTTGCAGCCCCTTCCGCCACTTTGCGAATGTGATCTCGTGTTCCCTCTGCTTCAGATCAGGAACCTGAGGGAGGAAGAACGGACGGCGGACGATGGTTATTTCCACTCTTGTTTCAATGTGATCAGGAAGCAAATGCAATCCACTTTCAGAAAACCAAACTATATATACCTAAAGGATCAGTGTTCTAAAAATGTGAGTTACACTTCCCGCTTCCATGATCCATAATAAAATAAGAGACATAGGAAAGGGGTTAGCCTACACAAATAGCCCAGAAAGAGCAAGCAAAACTTGGAAAGTGGAGGGAGAGCTCACCTGGACCCAAGAATCTGTAGGTGGCCAAGCTAGATGTGATAGGAAGCACAGAGGATCCGAAGAAAGTCCCCTACAATCCGTGGCCATGCTGGCCATGCTCGAACCAAAGGTCCACAATGTTGCATCCAGTATTAGCACAATAGTAAGGCAAAGGCATGACTTCGGAACCTAATCCCAAAGCAGCAAATATAAAATGGCAGTAAGGCAAAGACATGTAAAGATGCAAAGGTTACATGAACTGGACATGCCAAAATTGACTAGCTCATCTTCGAGTTCCTCCAGCAATGCTACTTCCCCGTTCGAGGAGCTCTCTGTATCAGCCACTCGCCTGCTCATCTTCATGATGCTCGCCTCAACCTGTAAATCCATAAAATTTAATTTAAGCCAGATAAGTATTTTATCAGTAACTCTCGCTCTCTGGAACAAATGTGGACCAACTAAACTGAATATTCTACTCCCTCCATTCCCAAATATTTGTCTTTCTAGAGATTTCAACAAGTGACTACATACGAAGCAAAATGAGTGAATCTACACTCTAAAATATGTCTACATACATCCATATGTTGTAGTCTGTTTGAAATGTTTAGAAAGACAAATATTAGGAACAGAGGGAGTACATCAGACCAGAATCTTGACTAATTAATAACGGCCATAAGCAATCAACCTGTGAACACTCGCTCTATGGGACAAATGCAGACCAAACTAAACAGAATATTCTACACGAGAACAGAATCCAGACTAATTAATAACGACATAAGCACTGGACCTGTGAACACTTGCTCTCTGGGATAGATGCAGACCAAACTAAACTGAAGAAACACATAACTTTGTTTTTACCTTCATAACAGGCAGCATGACCAGAATCACATCCCGTGAGAAGCCATAAACCTAGAAACTGCATCAGTTAGAAAGACTGCATAGACGTGGCACATGTGCAAATATTTGTCCAATTACAAAATAAGAAAGGGATATTACCAGCACATTTTGTTATACTGCTTGGTTATGTTCAAATGGTACACAAAATCGTATTGGTACATGAAGAAACGCAATGCAAGATCTTTCAGTCCCCTCTTTTTATCCCTCTCTGAATCCATGTCCCTTCTTTTTCATCCCTCTCTCTGAATCTAGATCCTAGCAATGATCAAGCTTCCAGTCCCCTCTTTTTCATCCCTCTCTCTCAAACACACATGACACATTGCAGCAAACATAACACATCAACTACTGTAATTGAAAACTGAAGTTGTGACTCTCTATTATCCAATTTCAGTAACCATAAACTCTGTGCCTAGCAGCAAAGATCTCATAAATGCACATACACATGATCACAAATTGTATCATCTAAATGCAAGAACAAAGTGGAGGAAAGAGAGAGGATATAGAGGCAAACCTGAACTTCCTCGAGCTCCTTGCTCCTACTGCTCTAGTCGGAGACCCTCCCTCAACCGCCGACCACATCCGCAACCGCCGCTGAAATGTAATGAAGGCCTCCCATGAAAGGAAATTAATATCTATATATGAGAAATCAGATGAGAATATGCAGAGTAACCAATAGGCATTTTTAGCATCGCTATGATACTGGATAATGTTGGCCTCTGGTAGCACGATGCATCACAAGCATATGTCGAGACACAAAGGTGAGTAGTAGATAATTTTATACCCCAGTGCAGACTGTGCGTTCTTCCTGAATGGAACACGGAAAACCTGGATTAGAATTTTCAGAAGTTCTCTAAAACTACCTGTCGTCAATGAGTAAAGTATCCTATGGCTAGTACCTATGTACGTAACAAATTCAACTCTCCATTGTCCAGAATTCAACAGCCATCAGAATATAAACAAACTTGGCAAGCATTGTACTGCCCCTTCTTACATAGACCATGCAAACTAACAAGGATGTCCCTTCAACCACATATAACACAAGCATAAAGCAAAGAATATTAAACTGCGACTTCAACTATAGATAACACAAGCACCGTTGTGTTGTCTAGCATAAACAACATGGAGCCTCTAGCAGCAGCGTTTGATCTGCGATTTACATTTATACTCATTACTGTTAGCAAAACAAACCACCTTTCGTTTATTAAATCATGATTTTCTCACCATGAATCATACTAAATTATATATACATGATTTTCAGTCATGGTTAGTTTCTGTGCCTAAAATAGGTATGCAAATTGGTGCATGGCGACAAATAGTAGCAAGTATCGCTCACGGATAACAATCTACTCAAACTGAATTGAAACCGAATAAATAATGCAAGCAGACAACCAGGTATAAAACTGGCACATATGTGTACAGACAACTATTCCATTGGCCTTTCCTCGAATTTGTACATATTCATCTGTGCTTATGTTTAAAGATCGAGTATCCATCCGATGTAACATCAAGAAATTGCACATGTATCTTTCTCTCCACTCTTTTCACAAAATTGGTTGCTTTAAACATAAAAATTGTTGGCAATACATATATGATTATATTATTTTTTTTAAATAATTAACTCACATGTCAGCATACATATCTAGGCACTCATTATTTATCCAAGAATTTGGTGGCATGGATCCACTCTGGAAACAAATAGATACATGGTAGGAGGAAAACGTGAAGAGACAAACACGGGACAACAAATACCTTGCCTCCTCCCTGGCCCGGTTCCCTGTCGCCAGCCTCCTCCCCCTCCTGCGCAGCTCAACCCCATCGCGACCAGAGAATTGGCTCGTGATCCAACCACCGGATGGCCAGTGAAGCTAATTGTGCTAAGGGAGAGATACCATCAACGAAGGTTTGAAGAGGAAAAACTAAGAGAATAGATATGGGGAGAGGGATCTGACCATCTCCAGCTTCCTCGGTCTCGAGCACCTCCATCCAGTCTCTCATTTTTCTAACCTTCCCCGTCTTGGCCTCTAGCTCGAGCTCCAACCCACCAACGCCAGATTCGACCCAGAAGCACCAACGATGGTGGAGGGGAGTAGCAGGCAGCGGCGGTGATGAGCGAGGATGAGGGAGGAGCTGTGGGGAACGAAGTGTGCACAACACCCCGGCAGCGGCATGGCGCCACGAACGGCGGTTTCCTCCTGGCGACGTGGTTGTAGGGGAGAGAGGAGGGAGGCAGAACGGCAGCGGCGGCTAACGAGGATGGAGGAGGGAGGAGCGCGAGATGTGGGGCTTGGTGAGGCTAGGGTTTATCCGGTGGGGACTGGGGCCTGGGGAGACGGGGGATTGGGTGCGGAGCGCGTGGTGGGGATTGGGCAAAACGCCCTGCACGCGGAAACAGGCGACCCAGCCAACCAGCGTGCCGCACGAGCCCACCCGTCATTGGACAATGAAAACTACCGCCGGATGAAAATTAGTTTTAACCGTCGTGAAGATCTGATGGCTCAGGCGCGCTGGAATGCAGATCTGACGGCCAACGAAGCTCCAAATCGGGGGAGCCTTGTGAGATCGAGTTGGCTAGCCTCATTATAGTTTTAAATGTGGTCTAATCAAACAGGACAGCATGACACAATTTCACATATATGATGGCTAACTAAACAGGATAGCATAACATAGTTTCAGATATATGATGGATTACTTAACAGGATATATTGGCATAATTCAACATATAATGAGTATCTAAATAGGATGACATGACAAAACTATATGATATCTTTCTAAAATAGGTTGGGGTGAAATAATTCACATACATGTTGTCTAAGTATACAAGATGGCATGATATAATTGACATAATTGATTCATATACTAAGCAGCTGGCACTCGCATGTATGATCTCTAAACTAGGCAGATGGAATTGAATATTATGCATATGATGTCTAAACTAAGAAATGCAAGACACCATATGCATGATATGAGAAATATAAACATTGCAAATTAGAGCATACATCTCAGATGGGATATAGGACTGGTCATCTGTCTCTGAATCCTCCTTTGAGGAGCTAGCTGTAACCATCGAGATATATGCTTCAACAGGTATCATTGCCTTCTCTGAAGACCTTGTTTTCATGCCTGATTTTTTCCATAACCGGCTCAAATGGCTAATACACATGAAGAGTAGTTCAATATACCTAGATTGTCGACAGATGGAATACATATTGGAAAAAAAGGATGGCATGAGATAATTCACATATATGATGCATGGCTACATGGCAGTGCATAATTCACATATATGATAACTAGCTGAAAAACATGGCATTGCATAATTCACATATCTGATATAGAAAGCAAACAAGAGGCATTCACACAAAGCATGTCTAATCTAAGCAGATGGCATGGCAATGAAAGACACCATATGCATGATATGAGCAATATAACCCTGGCAAGTTAGAGCATGCATGATACGTCTCCAACGTATCTACTTTTCCAAACACTTTTGCCCTTGTATTGGACTCTAACTTGCATGATTTGAATAGAACTAACCCGGACTGACGTTGTTTTCAGCAGAATTGTCATGGTGTTATTTTTGTGCAGAAATAAAAGTTCTTGGAATGACCTGAAAATCCACGGAGACATGTTTTGGAGTTAATAAAAAATATTGGAAAAATAATCAGCATCAGGGGGCCCGCAGCCTGTCCACGAGGGTATAGGGGGCGCCCCCTAGGGCTCGGGCCCTTGCCTCGTGGACCCCTGGAGACTCCACCGACATCAACTCCAATTCTATATATTCACGTTCGGGGAGAAAAAAATCAGAGAGAAGGATTCATCGTGTTTTACAATACGGAGCCGCCGCCAAGCCCTAATCTTCATTGGGAGGGCTGATCTGGAGTCCGTTCGGGGCTCCAGAGAGGGGAATCCATCGCCATCGTCATCGTCAACCTTCCTCCATCACCAATTTCATGATGCTCACCGTCGTGCGTGAGTTATTCCATCGTAGCCTTGCTGGACGGTGATGGGTTGGATGAGATTTACCATGTAATCGAGTTAGTTTTGTTAGGGTTTGATCCCTAGTATCCATTATGTTCTAAGATTGATGTTGCTATGACTTTGCTATGCTTAATGCTTGTCACTAGGTGATACGTCTCCAACCTATCTATAATTTTTGATTGCTCCATGCTTTTATATATTCTGTTTTAGATGTTTAATGGGCTTATTTATACACTTCTATATTATTTTCCAGACTAACCTATTAACCGGAGGCCCAGCCCAAATTGTTGTTTTTTGCCTATTTCAGTGATTCATAGAAAAATAATATCAAACGGAGTCCAAACGGAATGAAACCTTCTAGAGCGTGATTTTTGGAACAAACGTGATACATGGGACTTGGAGTGGACGTCAAGCAACCAACGAGGAGGCCACGAGGCAGGGGGCGCGCCCACCTCCTGGGCGTGCCCTCCACCCTCGTGGGCCCCTCGTGGCTCCACCAACCTACTTCTTCCTCCTATATATACCTACGTACCCTGAAAACATCGAGGAGCACCATGAAAATCTAATTCCACCGCCGCAACCTTCTGTACCCGTGAGATCCCATCTTGGGGCCTTTTCTGGTGCTCCGCCGGAGGGGGCATTGATCACGGAGGGCTTCTGCATCAACACCATAGCCTCTCCGATGATGTGTGAGTAGTTTACCTCAGACCTTTGGGTCCATAGTTATTAGCTAGATGGCTTCTTCTCTCTCTTTGGATCTCAATACAAAGTTCTGCTCGATTCTCTTGGAGATCTATTCGATGTAATGTTCTTTTGCGGTGTGTTTGTAGAGATCCGATGAGTTGTGGGTTTATGATCAAGATTATCTATGAACAATATTTGAATCTTCTCTGAATTCTTTTATGTATAATTGGTTATGTTTGCAAGTCTCTTGAAATTTTCAGTTTGGTTTGGCCTACTAGATTGATCTTTCTTCCAATGGGAGAAGTGCTTAGCTTTGGGTTCAATCTTGCGGTGCTCAATCCCAGTGACAGTAGGGGAAACGACACGTATTGTATTGTTGCCATCGAGGATAAAAAGATGGGGTTTATATCATATTGCATGAGTTTATCCCTCTACATCATGTCATGTTGCTTAAAGCGTTACTCCGTTCTAATGAACTTAATACTCTAGATGCATGCTGGATAGCGGTCGATGTGTGGAGTAATAGTAGTAGATGCAGGCAGGAGTCGGTCTACTTGTCACGGACGTGATGCCTATATACATGATCATACCTAGATATTCTCATAACTATGCTCAATTCTATCATTTGCTCGACAGTAATTTGTTCACCCACCGTAATACTTATGCTATCTTGTGAGAAGCCACTAGTGAAACCTATGGCCCCCGGGTCTATCTTCTATCATATTAATCTCCCGTTAACTAGCTATTTCTGGCACTGTTTATTTTGAAATCTTTACTTTCAATCTACATCATAAAAATACCAAAAATATTTATCTTATTATTATTATCTCTATCAGTTCTCACTCTTGCAAGTGGCTGTGAAGGGATTGACAACCCCTTTATCGCGTTGGTTGCGAGGTTCTTATTTGTTTGTGTAGGTACAAGGTGACTCGCGCGTGGTCTCCTACTGGATTGATACCTTGGTTCTCAAAAACCAACGGAAATACTTACACTGCTTTGCTGCATCACCCTTTCCTCTTTAAGGGAAAACCAACGCATGCTCAAGAGGTAGCAAGAAGGATTTCTGGCGCCGTTGCCGGGGAGATCTATGCCAAGTCAAGACATACCAAGTACCCATCACAACTCTTATCCTTCGCATTACATTATTTTCCATTTGCCTCTTGTTTTCCTCTCCCCCACTTCACCCTTGCCGTTTTATTCGCCCTCTTTTCCTTTTGTCCTCTCCTTCCATTCGCTTTTTCTTCTTTTCGCTTGTTTGCTTGTGTGTTGGATTGCTTGCTTGTCACGATGGCTCAAGATAATACTAAATTGTGTAACTTTGCCAATACCAACAATAATGATTTTATTAGCACTCCAATTGCTCCTCTTACCGATGCTGAATCTTGTGAATTAATACTGTTTTGTTGAATCTTATCATGAAAGATCCGTTTTCTGGCCTTCCTAGTGAAGCTGCCACTACCAATCTAAACAACTTTGTTGATTTGTGTGATATGCAAAAGAAGAAAGATGTGGATCATGATATTGTTAAACTTAAGCTATTTTCGTTTTCGCTTAGAGATCGTGCTAAAGCTTGGTTTCCATGTTTGCCTAAAAATAGTATTGATTCGTGGAATAAGTGCAAAGATGCTTTTATCTCTAAGTATTTTCCTCCCGCTAAGATCATCTCTCTTAGAAATGATATTATGAATTTTAAGCAACTTGATCATGAACATGTTGCACAATCTTGGGAGAGGATGAAATTAATGATACGTAATTGCCCTACACATGGTTTGAATTTATGGATGATTATATAAAAAATTTATGCCGGGTTGAATTTTGCTTCTAGAAATCTTTTAGATTCGGCCGCGGGAGGCACTTTTATGGAAATCACTTTAAGAGAAGCTACTAAACTCCTAGATAATATTATGGTTAATTATTCTCAATGGCACACCGAAAGATCTACTAGTAAAAAAGTTCATGCGATTGAAGAGATTAAAGTTTTGAGTGGAAAATTGGATGAACTTATGAAATTGTTTGCTAATAAGAGTGCTCCTACTGATCCTAATGATATGCCTTTGTCTACTTTGATTGAGAATAATAATGAATCTATGGATGGGAATTTTGTTGGTAGGAACAATTTTGGTAATAACGCGTATAGAGATAATTTTAATTCTAGGACGTTTCCTAGTAATTCCTCTAATAATTATGGTATTTCCTACAACAATTCTTATGGAAATTATAATAAGATGCCCTCTGATTTTGAATCTAGTATTAAAGAATTTATTAGTTCATAAAAGAGTTTCAATGCTTTGATTGAAGAAAAATTGCTTAAGATTGATGAGTTGGCTAGAAACGTGGATAGAATTTCTCTTGATGTTGATTCTTTGAAACTTAGATCTATTCCACCTAAGCATGATATCAATGAGTCTCTCAAAGTCATGAGAATTTCCATTGATGAGTGCAAAGAAAGAACCGCTAGGATGCGTGCTAAGAAAGATTGCTTTGTGAAGGCGTGTTCTTCTAGTTTTTATGAGAATAAAAATGAAGATCTAAAAGTAATTGATGTGTACACTATTAAATCCTTGTTTTGAAATATGAATCTTGATAATGATGTGACTGGAGATGAGTCAACTTTAGTTAGAAGGCGTCCCAAAAATTCGGAGTTTTTAGATTTTGATGCAAAAATTGGTAAAAGTGGCATTGAAGAGGTTAAAACTTTAGATAGCAACAAACCCACTATCTTGGGTTTCAAGGAATTTAATTATGATAATTGCTCTTTGATAGATTGTATTTCCTTTTTGCAATTCGTGCTAAATTCTCCTCATTCTTATAGTCAAAATAAAGCTTTTACTAAACATATTGTTGATGCTATGATGCAATCTTATGAAGAAAAACTTGAGTTGGAAGTTTCTATCCCTAGAAAACTTTATGATGAGTAGGAACCTACAATTAAAATAAAAATTAAAGATCATGAATGCTATGCTTTGTGTGATTTGGGTGCTAGTGTTTCCACGATCCCAAAAACTTTGTGTGATTTGCTAGGTTTCCGGGAATTTGATGATTGTCCTTTAAACTTGCACCTTGCGGATTCCACTATTAAGAAACCTATGGGAAAAATTAATGATGTTCTTATTGTTGCAAGTAGAAATTACGTGCCTGTAGATTTCATTGTTCTTGATATAGATTACAATCCTTCATGTCCTATTATTCTTGGTAGACCTTTCCTTAGAATGATTGGTGCAATTATTGATATGAAGGAAGGGAATATTAGATTCCAGTTTCCGTTAAGGAAAGGCATGGAACACTTCCCTAGAAAGAAAATTAAGTTACATTATTAATCTATTATGAGAGCCACTTATGGATTGCCTAGATCTATCTTCGCTTTTTTGCCTAGCTAGGGGCGTTAAACGATAGCGCTTGTTGGGAGGCAACCCAACTTTATTTTTGTTCCTTGCTTTTTGTTACTGTTTATTAATAAATAATTTATCTAGCCTCTGTTTTGGTTGTGTTTTTTGTGTTTAATTAGTGTTTGTGCCAAGTAGAACCGTTGGGAAGACTTGGGGAAAGTGTTTTTGATCTTGCTGTAAAAAAACAGAAACTTTAGCGCTCACAAGAATTGCTGCCATTTTTTATAGGAAAGTAGTTAATTGTTTTTGCAGATGATTAATAGATAAATTCCTCATGTCCACAAATTTATTTTAAATTTTTTGGGGTTCCATAAGTTTGCGTTAGTTACAGATTACTACAGATTGTTCTGTTTTTGACAGATTCTGTTTTTCGTGTGTTGTTTGCTTATTTTGATGAATCTATGGCTAGTAATGGAGTTTATAAACCATAGTAAAGTTGGAATACAGTAGGTTTAACACCAATATAAATAAAAAATAAGTTCATTACAGTACCTTGAAGTGGTGTTTTGTTTTCTTACGCTAACGGATCTCATGAGATTTTCTGTTAAGTTTTGTGTTGTGAAGTTTTCAAGTTTTGGGTAAAGATTTGATGGATTATGGAACAAGGAGTGGCAAGAGCCTAAGCTTGGGGATTCCGAAGGCACCCCAAGTTAGGATCCAAGGACACCAAAAAGCCTAAGCTTGGGGATGCCCCTGAAGGCATCCCCTCTGTATGTTGTGGGAATTGCATGTTCTATTGCTCGCGTGCATAGGCACGTATATATGATGTACAAAGGTGGGCCACAGACCTCAACTATACAAAGAACTAGGAGGCGGGCCCAATACACAATATGCACATAACACATATACTCAACACCCCCCCACAGTCAAAGCGACACCGCGACTGACGCAAAGACTGGACCGGAACTCCTCAAATGACGCCGTAGGCAAGCCCTTGGCCATGATATCTGCAAATTGTTGGGAAGTAGGAACGTGTAAAACACGAATATGGCCAAGGGCCACCTGTTCCCGAACAAAATGAATATCCAACTGAATATGCTTGGCCCATCGATGATGCACCGGGTTAGCGGAGAAGTAGACCGCGGAGACATTGTCATAGTAGACCATCGTGGCACGGTCAACAGGGCAAGAGAGCTCCTGAAGCAGCTGGCAAAGCCACGAACACTCGGCGATGGCATTGGGCATCGCACGATACTCAGCCTCAGCACTGGATTAAGAGACCGTAGGCTGCCGCTTGGACGACCACGAGATAAGTGAGGGTCCAAGGTAGACACAATAGCCCGAGGTGGAGCGACGAGCGTCAGGGCAGCCCGCCCAGTCTGCATCAGAGTAGGCGGTGAGGGCCGTGTTGGCGGAGGCGTGAAGCGTGACACCAAGATCTATAGTGCCACAGACATAGCGGAGAATCTGCTTGACAACAGCCCAGTGAACGTCTCGGGGGGCATGCATATGAAGACACGCCTGCTGCACAGCATATTGGATCTCCGGTCGAGTCAGAGTGAGGTCCCCCTCCCCCGAGGCGTGCCCCCTGCCTCGTGGGCCCCATGAGACTCCACCGACATCAACTCCAACTCTATATATTCACGTTCGGGGAGAAAAAATCAGAGAGAAGGATTCATCGCGTTTTACAATACGGAGCCGTCGCCAAGCCCTAATCTTCATCGGGAGGGCTGATCTGGAGTCTCTTCAGGGCTCCGGAGAGGGGAATATGTCGCCATTGTCATCATCAACCTTCCTCCATCACCACTTTCATGATGCTCACCACCGCGCGTGAGTAATTCCATCGTAGGCTTGCTGGACGGTGATGGGTTGGATGAGATTTACCATGTAATCGAGTTAGTTTTGTTAGGGTTTGATCCCTAGTATCCATTATGTTATAAGATTGATGTTGCTATGACTTTGCTATGCTTAACGCTTGTCACTAGGGCCCGAGTGCCATGATTTCAGATCTGAACCATTATGTTTTCATGAATATATGTGTGTTCTTGATCCTATCTTGCAAGTCAATAGTAACCTATTATATGTTATGATCCGGCAACCCCGAAGTGACAATAATCGGGACCACTTCCAGTGATGACCATAGTTTGAGGAGTTCATGTATTCACTAAGTGTTAATGCTTTGGTCCGGTACTCTATTAAAAGGAGGCCTTAATATCCCTTAGTTTCCAATAGGACCCCGCTGCCACGGGAGGGTAGGAAAAAAGATGTCATGCAAGTTCTTTTCCATAAGTACGTATGACTATATTCGTAATACATGCCTACATTACATTGATGAACTGGGGCTAGTTCTGTGTCACCCTATGTTATAACTGTTGCATGAGGAATCACATCTGACATAATTATCCATCATTGATCCATTGCCTACGAGCTTTTCACATATTGATCTTTGCTTATTTACTTTTCTGTTGCCACTGTTACGATTGCTACAAAAACTACTACTGTTACTTTTGCCACCGTTACCGTTACTTACATACTACTTTGCTACTAAATACTTTGCTGCATATATTAAGTCTTTCAGGTGTGGTTGAATTGACAATTGAACTGCTAATACTTGAGAATATTCTTTGGCTCCCCTTGTGTCGAATCAATAAATTTGGGTTGAATACTCTACCCTCGAAAACTGTTGCGATCCCCTATACTCGTGGGTTATCAATGCACCTCGGGGGGGGGGGGGATACGGCTGGTCATTTGTCTCTGAATCCTCCTCTGAGGAGCTATCTGTAACCAGAAAAAATCTGCATCGACGGGTAGCACTAACTGCTCTTTTCACTCCAGATTTTCCCATGACCGACTAAAATGGCTGATGCACAGGAAGAGTAGATGAATGTATAAACATTGTTGACAAATGGAATACATTATGAAAAAAAGGCATGATACAGTTGATGTCTGCTAGAACTACGTCGTTATTTCCCCAAAGAGGAAGGAATGATGCAACAAGCGACGGTAGGTATTTCCCTCAGTGATGAGACCAAGGTTATCGAACCAGTAGGAGAACCAAGCAACACTGCGTAAACAGCACCTGCACACAAATAACAAATACTCGCAACCCGACGTGTTAAAGGGGTTGTCAATCCCTTTCGGGTAATGGCGCCAAAATTTGGCAAACAGACGTGATAAAAATATGATAGATAGGATAAATAGATCTCGGATAAAATAAATTGCAGCAAGGTTTTTTTGAATTTTTGGTTTAATAGATCTAAAAATAAAAGCAAAGGAAAATAGATCGCAAAGGCAATATATTAAGGAAGAGACCCGGCGCCGTAGGTTTCACTAGTGGCTTCTCTCGAGAAAAATAGCAAACGGTGGGTGAACAAATTACTGTTGGGCAATTGATAAAACTTCAAATAATTATGACAATATCCAGGCAATGATCATTGTATAGGCATCACGTCCAAGATTAGTAGACCGACTCCTGCCTGCATCTACTACTATTACTCCACACATCGACCGCTATCCAGCATCCATCTAGTGTATTAAGTTCATGGAGAAACAGAGTAATGCGATAAGAACGATGACATGATTTAGACAAGATCTATTTATGTAGAAATAGACCCCATCTTGTTATCCTTAATGGCAACGATACATATGTGTTGGTTCCCCTTCTGTCATTGGGATCAAGCACCGTAAGATCGAACCCATCACAAAGCACCTCTTCCCTTTACAATATAAATAAATCAAGTTGGCCAAACAAAACCCAAATATCGGAGAAGAAATATGAGGCTATAAGCAATCGTGCATATAAGAGATCAAAGAAGACCCAAATAACTTTCATGGATAAAAAGAGATAGATCTGATCATAAACTCAAAGTTCATCAGATCCCAACAAACACACCGCAAAAGAGTTACATCATATGGATATCCAAGAGACAATTTTATTGAGAATCAAGAGAGAGAGAGATAGAGAGAGAGAGAGCCATCTAGCTACTAACTACGGACCCGAAGGTCTACAAAGAACTACTCACGCATGATCGGAGAGGCATCAATGGAGGTGGTGAACCCCATCTGAGATGGTGTCTAGATTGGATCTGGTGGTTCTAGACTCTGCGGCAGCTGCATCAATATTTCGTCGACTCCCCTAGGGTTTTGGAAATATTGGGGTAATTATAGAGCAAAGAGGCGGTCCGGGGGGCACCCGAGGTGGGCACAGCCCACCAGGGCGCCCTGGTGGGTTGTGCTCCCCTCGAAGCACCCCCCACGCGCTTCTACGGCCCATTGGATGTCTTCTAGTCCAAAAAATCCACAAAAAGTTTCGCAGTGTTTGGACTCCGTTTGGTATTGATTTCATGTGATCTAAAAAACATGCAAAAAACAGCAACTGGCACTTGGCACTATGTCAATAGGTTAGTACCAAAAATGATATAAAATGATTATAAAACATCCAAGAATGATAATAAAACAGCATGGAACAATCAAAAATTATAGATATGTTGGAGACATATCAGCATCCCCAAGCTTAATTCCTGCTCGTCCTCTAGTAGGTAAATGATAAAAACAGAATTTGTGATGTGGAATGCTGCCTAACATGTCATCTCATTTTCTTTATAGAATGAACATTTGGAATTTTATATGATTCAAAGCAATAGTCTACTTCTGACATGAGACTTAAATACTCAAGCATATCAACAAGCAACCATGTCTTTCAAAATATCAATGCTAAAATAAGTTATCCCTGGCCCATCATGCTCAATCATTGATCCATTCATGAAACACACTCGCATATTAGCTACACCCAGTTCTCAACTACGATCATAGTGCCCCTAGTTGGTGCTTTATAAGAGAAGATGGAGACTCGAATTAAATATAAAAGTTGCATAAAGTAAAAGAAAGGCCCTTCGCGGAGGGAAGTAGGGATTTGTAGAGGTGCCAAAGCTCAATGCGAAAATTGAGAGATAAAAACATTTTGAGAGGCATACTTTTCCCAGCAACGAAAACGACTTAGAGTTCCCCACACTTTCCATGCTAGATATATCATATGCAGTTCCCAAACAGAAAATAAATTTTATTCCTTTTTCCACCATACTTTCACTTCCCATGGCTAGCCGTATCCACGGGTGCCTTCCATACCAACACTTTCCAAGGAATTTATTATTTGATAACAAGATGCTCCAAGCAAAACTCATAGTATGTGACGAATAAAAATATAGCTTCGATTAAAATACCGATGGTCGTTAGAAGAAAGAGGGGATGCCACTCGGGGCATCCCCAAGCTTAGTTGCTTGCTTCTCTTTGGATAATAGCTTGGGATGCCATGGGAATCCCCAAGCTTAGGCTCTTCTTACTCCTTATTCCTTCATCCATCGTAACATCACCCAAAACATGAAAACTCCAATCACCCAAAACTCAACAAACCTTTGTGAGATCCGTTAGTATAAGAAAACAAATCACTACTATAAGTGATGTTGCAAACCAATTCATATCTTATTCTTGCATTATATCTATTGTATTAAAACTTTTCTATGGCAAAAACTCTTCAAAGAAAACCATAGAATCATCAAAACAAGCACACAACAAAAAGAAAACAGAATCTGTCAAAAACAGAAAACTATGTAGCAATCTGGGTGTTTCGAATACTTCTTTAACTTTGAAAATTCTAAAACTTAGGATGACCTGAGCAATTTGTATACTAATCTTCTGCAAAAAGAATTGGTATTTTATCACGTTCTGGTTAAAAATGAAAATTATTTGCGTGAGCGCAAAAGTTTCTGTTTTTCAGCAAGATCAAATCAACTATCACCAAAGAAGATCCTAAAGGCTTTACTTGGCACAACACTAATTAAAACACAAAAAACAACAACAACAACAACAACAACAACAACAACAACAACAATAATAATAATAATAATAATAGTAGTAGTAGTAGTAGTAGCATAATACTGTTAACACTAAAGAACAGGAAGCAAAAGGCAAAAATAATTTTTATTCATTGGGTTGCCTCCCAACAAGCGCTATTGTTTCACGCCCCTAGCTAGGCATAAAACAAGGATCTAAGTTTTGTCATCCTTCTTCTTAATTTATTTAGAGGTGTTTTCGTCATGAGGTTTTGTAAAAACAACATAAAACATATTATCCATAGAAACCTTAGCACTATTAAGTTGCTTATCATCATATCCCCATTGATTTCCGGCAACAATCCAAGAGTAATGTTGATTAACATTATTGAAAACTTGTTGGATTACATATAGAATGGGGACTTCCTTTTTAAGATTCTCATCAAAGATTTTATTATCCCCAAGAAAATATCTTAACACATAATCACTATTGTAAAGAATTTCATCTATCACGGGTTTTTCATGATTCATACCATAAAAATCAAAGATTTCCCAAGCTTCCCATATTATGTAATCAAATTCATTCATAAGAACGAGAGTGGCCAACTTTTTAGCCTTAGGATTCTTTATAGCAGGAAGCTCAAAAAACAATCTTTGCAAAGTAGGATGAGTACGGATAAATTTACTTTCAAGTTTCAGAACTAGTGTTGAAATAGCATCCGCATAAGATCTAGTATTTCTAAGTATAGGAGCATCATCAAGACTTAGATTTCCAACACAATTGAAAAATTCTTGGATACATTCTTTTCCCATAACATTCCCTTGCCCCAAGATAAAAGTTTTAGCATCTAGATTGCTCATACGTCCAATCTTAGGAGTTAGGCCATCATCTGTTGTTGCCATACCAAAATCACTCTTGATTGCAAGCAAAGGATAGATCTGACGAGAAAATGGCGAATGAAAAAGAGGGCGAATAAAGCGACAATTTTTTTGTGAAGTGGGGAGAGGAAAGCGAGAGGCAAATGGAAAATAATGTAAATTGTGAGGAGATGAGATTTGTGATTAGGAACCTGGTAGATGTTGATGATGTCTCCCTGGAAATGGCGACAGAAATTGGCACATGGCCGGGATACTATCTTGACTTTCTCCTCCCCGGCAACGGTGCTAGAAATTCCTTTTGATGTCTGCTAGAACTATGTTGGTATTTCCCCAAAGAGGAAGGGATGATGCAGCACAGCAACGATAGGTATTTCCCTCAGTGATGAAACCAAGGTTATCAAACAGTAGGAGAACCAAGCAACACTACATAAACAACACCTGCACACAAATAACAAATACTCGCAACCCGACGTGTTAAAGGGGTTGTCAATCCCTTTCAGGTAATGGCGCCAAAAATTGGCAAATGGACGTGATAAAAAATATGATAGATAGGATAAATCGAGATCGGATAAAATAAATTGCAGCAAGGTATTTTTGTATTTTTGGTTTAATAGATCTGAGAATAAAAGCAAAGGAAAATAGATCACAAAGGAAAATATATTAAGGAAGAGACCCGAGGGCCGTAGGTTTCACTAGTGGCTTCTCTCGAGATAAATAGCAAATGGTGGGTGAACAAATTACTGTTGGGCAATTGATAGGACTTCAAATAATCATGATGATATCCATGCAATGATCACTATATAGGCATCACGCCCAAGATTAGTAGACCGACTCCTGCCTGCATCTACTACTATTACTCCACACATCGACCGCTATCCAGCATCCATCTAGTGTGTTAAGTTCATAGAGAAACGGAGTAATGCAATAAGAACGATGACATGATGTAGACAAGATCCATTTATGTAGAAATAGACCCCATCTTGTTATCCTTAATGGCAACGATACATATGTGGCAGTTCCCCTTCTGTCACTAGGATCAAGCACCATAAGATCGAACCCATCACAAAGCACCTATTCCCATTGCAAGATAAATAGATCAAGTTAGCCAAACAAAACCCAAATATGAGAGAAGAAATATGAGGCTATAAGCAATCATGCATATAAGAGATCAAAGAAGACTCAAATAACTTCCATGGATAAAAAGAGATAGATGTGATCATAAACTCAAAGTTCATCGAATCCCAACAAACCCAACGCAAAAGAATTACATCATATGGATCTCCAAGATACCATTGTATTGAGAATCAAACGAGAGAGAGGAAGCCATCTAGCAACTAACTACGGACCCGAAGGTCTACAAAGAACTACTCACGCATCATCAGAGAGGCACCAATGGACATGATGCACCCCTCTGTGATGGTGTCTAGATTGGATCTGGTGTTTTTGGAACTTGCGGCGGCTGGAATTGATTTTCATCGAGTCCCTAGGGTTTCTAGAATATTGGGGTATTTATATAGAGTAAAGAGGCGGTCTGGGGGGCACCCGAGGTGGGCACAACCCACCAGGACGTGCCTGGGCCTCCAGGTGCGCCCTGGTGGGTTGTGCTCCCCTCGGAGCACCCCCAGGCGCTTCTCCGGCCCATTGGATGTCTTCTGGTCGAAAAAAATCCACAAAAAGTTTCGCTGCATTTGGACTCCTTTTGGTATTGATTTCCTGTGATGTAGAAAACATGGAAAAAACAGCAACTGGCACTTGGCACTATGTCAATAGGTTAGTACAAAAAATGATATAAAATGATTATAAAACATCCAAGAATGATAATATAATAGCATGGAACAATAGAAAATTATAGATACGTTGGAGATGTATCAAAAATTTACATATACGATGATTGGCTAAATAGGATGGCATTGCACGATTCACGTATATGATGCCTGGCTAAAGAAGATGGCATTGCATAATTCCCATATACTCCCTCCATTCCTAAATATTTGTCTTTTTTGAGATTTCAAATGGACTACCACATACAGATGTATATAGACATATTTTAGAGTGTAGATTCACTCATTTTGCTCCGTATATAGTCACTTGTTGAAATCTCTAAAAAGGCAAATATTTAGGAACGGTGGGAGTATGATATAGAAACCAAACAGGTGGCATTCACACAAAGCAAATCTAAACTAAGAGGATGACATATAAGATGTATAATGTAAGCAATGCGAGGCGCCATATGCATGATATAACCAACATCAGCATGCCAGGTTAGAGCAAACACCTCAGGGGGTAAATAGGAGTGGTCGGCTCCCTCTGAATCCCCCTCTGAACAGTTATCTTCCTCTGGAATACAATCTAGAATGGCGGGAGGGGGCCACTTCGCCCACCATGGAGCAGCGTCTGCATGACATTATATTCCCACGCAACAGTCTTCTCTTTTTCTCTACATGTTCAGTACGATTGTGTACAATAACTGACATGCATAATAAAAAACATAGTTAGATTATGTAAGGCCTAAGGGGTGCATGCAGAAATTAAGACTAATGGTAGCAAACGAGTGGATAGATCCAAACTAATGATAGCAGGTAGATTATAGCTTCAATTTAAAAAGATAGAGGATGGATCATCTATTGTTTGTTACCCACCCAACATGGAAGACCCCAGATGAACCAGATAGTAGACAGATACTATTCGTTGATGCCTCGATATGTGCCCCATGGGCATTTTAAAACTCAAGTTTGAACATTAGTTTGGACCTGACTTTTAGTCTAAGAGGTGAACAAGATAATAAAGTAGCGGGTAATAAAAACCGATGTATAACGTAAGCAGACACAAAAGAGTGCGACCTCTCTTTCGGAACTGTGTAGTCATCGGGTTCATATGCTTAGTCGATGATGGTAATGCAGTTGGCATGGCTGCTGGCAATGGGGAAGATGATCTGAGGCGGCGAAAGAAAGTCTGCAAGGGGAATCTCTACTGTAGTGAACGCTTCTGTCGATGGTGCACCTCGGGTGGGGTGGATGACGGCACGGCAGGAGCAGGACATAACACACAGAGTTTTCTTTGACACCTATGTGAAAATGAAGTAAATCTGTAAGGGCTCCTTAGAATTGGAGGACTCTATAAACGCAGCGATAGGAAAAACACAGGAATAGGATAGGAATGCACGTGCAAAACAGAGCATTTGCAAACATAGGATTTCTGTCAGCCTGGTTGTTTGGTTCACATGAATTGGAAGAACACAAGAATGGAGAAACATGGTCAAATTAAAGTCAGACCACGTGAAAATGAAAAAATAAGAATTTTATTATGCCAGTAATGCAATTAGTCCTGTTCTTCATGCATATTAATTTGAAAAGGACGTCCAAGTGGATGTTAAAATTCCTACATTTTTTCTTAGAAAGAGACACCAAAGGAAAAAAAATCCTCCAGTTTTGCGTTGCTCCATTTCTTCTAGCCAAATGCACGAATAGTAGTACCATAGTAAAGTTTCCAATTCCTATGTTTTCCTTCACTTTTTCTTTGAACCAGTGGCGACAGTCTTCAACAGGCTGAAGTCTGCCCTCAAAATATTTTGTGAGCTTAGATTTGGTCCACATTAGTATCATATAATGGCTATCTTTCTAAACCAATTAAAATTGTGGTTCAAAAGAGCATTTAGTTTTCTCCCTGTTAACTTTGTGTCCACGATTCATTTATTTCAAGATTTGCAACTGCTTTGAACCAAAGGATCCCTGAGGAATCGACATGAATGCAGAATAATGAAGTGATGTGACGAGTGTACAACCTCTTTGGCATAGCCTTGTCGACCCCAGCATCATTGGGTTGGACATGGAGGATGGTGATGCTGGTGTGACTGTCGAAGGCGGGGAAGAAGATCTGAGGCCTCTGGAAACGGCATCGAGGGTACTGCTCCTCTATGATGGATAGTTCCGTCGTTGGAGCAGCTCCGGTGAGGTGTGCGGCGGTGAGGCTGAAGTAGGACAAGACAGATAACATTAATCTGAAGGTTAGGGCGAAACAGAATTTTACTGTCAAAACTGATTCAACTAGTAGGAGAGCATTGCAATAGAACTTTAGGGTGTTCGAGCACTAGTAGCAGAGAAGCAATGATCTAAATCAGCAGCCACTCGAGCAGGGAACGCACTAGCAGAGAGCAACTCGTGCAGCAGCACCGCGAGCGAGTGCTAAAGCAGCAACTCCTATAGCTGCCGGAGGTTGTGCAGCAGCAGCAGCGCGAACGAGAGCAAGAGCAGAGCAGCAGCACGAACAAGAGGAAGAGCGGAGCAGCAGCACGACCGCCAGCAATAGCACAGCAGAGCAGCAAGACGAGCGAGAGCCGGAGCAGCAGCAACTAGTGCCGGTGTGGAAGTCGCCGCTGAGGAAGCAACGACATGGGGAGAGACGCAATGGATGAAGTGGACGACGATGGTGCCGTCGATGGAGACCCACCATGGTTGGTCGGTATCGAGCACCGGCAGCCCTGTGAGATCGAATAAAATATAAAATGCAACGGTGAGTGCAGAACCTCCTTGTTGGCGCCGAGTAGGCCTCGGCTTCATAGGAGGAATTGGTGAGGGTGCAGGGGTTTCGGTGGGGCAGGTCAAGACGACGCTGTGGGGATGGAGGTGGCGTGATAGACGAGGCGAACATCGGGGTAGGTCCTTGGAGGTGGAGGACGGGGCGGCTGATCCGGCGGGACGATAAGATTGATGATGGATCCTCATCTGGTGCAGTGGATGAGGGATGGCAAGCTGTTGTGATGGACGATGTCGTCGGGGAAGAGTCTCCGGCTGGGCGGCAGTCGGGAGGCCGATGGAGGAGCGTGTGGTTTCGCGGGTTTTGGCGGTCTAGGTATACGAATGGGGGGACGAAGGGGGAGGTAGGGGATCCATGGCTTAGGGACGCGCTTGTCCGAAATGTAGGGTAAGTTACCAGCGTACCCCCACCAGTTTTGACCACGCGACATCGAGGCAGCATTTCCGGCTGAGGGTAGAATGGGGATTTCGCGTGTTTGGGCTGCGGGGCCGATTTCAGATGAGGAGGAAGTTTTCGCACGCGTCGAAATTTTGGGATAACAAGGCGCGACGCGGGTTGAAGAGGCGGGAGTTTCATAGCAGAAGAGACAAAAGATACTCGAGCTTGAAAATTTCGGGATAACAAGGTGCGGATTCCATGTTCAGTAGAACAACCTTAACATGTACAAAAAAACAATTCATACAAGACACAAGAGAGTCATGTCTCCTTTTACTATATTGCTATAAATGCCATTGAAAAAACTACAAGAAAAATGTAAAAAAATCAGGAGAACAAGATTACCCTTTACAGTACCAAATCAATTCGCACTTCCCTCAACAACAACAAAAAACAAATCAATTCCCACCACAAGAAAGAGTCATGTCCCTTTTTATATGATTTCAAATGCCAGGATCACAAATTTCAATTTTTGAATCCAAGTTATGTTGAATTCGAATATATCGTTAGGTGACCTTGTGTTTTATAATGGATGTAGTCCTACATTTTGATATTCCATCTTATATGAACATTTTACTCCACCCTACGAACATATATATTGTCGTCTACCATATGGACTAAATTTGAATCAATTTTCCTTATTTGAATATGATTGTTGTCAAGTTATACCATCATTTAAATATTATCTTGATAACAGAAAACATGCATATAGCAGTAATCATATTTCACTATGAACTACATGTACCGTACAATCTCCAATTCAAATATTTGTATCCATTTTATGTTGAATTCAAATCATAGTACATTGGTCTAGGTAGCGAGATGTTTGGGATAATCTAAACCCTATTTTCATATGTATAATTTTTGGTTGGACTAGGACAAGTTTTGGTATAAGCTTCTTGCAAACCAGAGATTCTCTCAACAAGCCTCGTGGTTCCGAGAGGGAACGTGTCACCATTGTGTGTGAAACGATATATGCTGCCTCCCGCCTGATTTTCTTTACAGAGGCAACATAGAACTATATGAGTGCCTGATGTCTACTACACAACCTTCTTCTTGTAGACGTTGTTGGGCCTCCAAGTGCAAAGGTTTGTAGGACAGTAGCAAATTTCCCTCAAGTGGATGACCTAAGGTTTATCAATCCATAGGAGGCGTAGGATGAAGATGGTCTCTCTCAAGCAACCCTGCAACCAAATAACAAAGAGTCTCTTGTGTCCCCAACACACCCAATACAATGGTAAATTGTATAGGTGCACTAGTTCGGCGAAGAGATGGTGATACAAGTGCAATATGGATGGTAGATAAAGGTATTTGTAATCTGAAAATATAAAAACAGCAAGGTAACTAATGATAAAAGTGAGCGTAAACGGTATTGCAATGATAGGAAATAAGGCCTAGGGTTCATACTTTCGCTAGTGTGAGTTCCTCAACAATAATAACATAGATATATCATATGACAAGCCCTCAACATGCGACAAAGAGTCACTCCAAAGCCACTAATAGCAGAGAACAAACATAGAGATTATGGTCGGGTATGAAACCACCACAAAGCTATTTTTTCGGATCAATCTATAAAAGAGTTCGTACTAGAATAACACCTTAAGATACAAATCAACCAAAACCCTAATGTCACCTAGATACTCCATTGTCACCTCAAGTATCCGTGGGTATGATTATACGATATGCATCACAAATTCTCAAATTCATCCAACCAACATAAAAGTACTTCAAATAGTGCCCCAAAGTTTCTACCGGAGAATCAAGAAAACGCGTGCCAACCCCTATGCATAGGTTCCCAATGTCACGAAACCCGCAAGTTCATCACCAAGACATACATCAAGTGTTCTCATAAAAGACTCAATCCGATAAGATAACTTCAAAGGGGAAACTCAATTCATCACAAAGGAGTAGAGGGGGATAAACATCATAAGATCCAACTATAATAGCAAAGCTCACGATACATCAAGATCGTGCCATAGAGGGAACACGAGAGAGAGAGAGAGAGAGAGAGATCAAACACATAGCTACTGGTACATACCCTCAGCCCCGAGGGTAAACTACTCCCTCCTTGTCATGGATAGCGCCGGGATGATGAAGATGGCCACCGGTGATGGATCCCCCCTCCAGCAGGGTACCGGAAAGGGGTCCCGATTGGTTTTTGGTGGTTCTGGAGGCTTGCGGCGGCGGAACTCCCGATCTAGGTTCTATTCTGGAAGTTTTAGGGTACGTAGCTATATATGGGTGCAGGGAGAACGTCGGTGGAGCTACGGGGGCCCCACGAGGCAGGGGCGCGCCCAGGGGGGAGGGCGCGCCCCCCACCCTCGTGAGCACCTCCCGTATCTTCTGACGTGGGGTCCAAGTCCATCAGGTGGGTTTCCTTCCAAAAATAACTTCTCTAGTTGATTTCGTTCCGTTTTGACTCCGTCTGATATTCCTTTTCCTCGAAACACTGAAATAGGCATAAAACAGCAAATCTGGGCTGGGCCTCCGGTTAATAGGTTAGTCCCAAAAATAATATAAAAGTGGATAATAAAGCCCAATATTGCCTAAAACAGTAGATAAAGTAGCATGGAGCAATCAAAAATTATAGATACGTTGGAGACGTATCACTGCCCTGTTAAATTTTGGAATTATTCCGAGTTCGTTAGGCCTTTTTTATACACTAGCAAAACATGCTCATGCGTTGCAACAGAGGGAAAAAAGCATCTTTCATACACACGTCCGACAACATCAACAAACAATATTCTTAAAAAAATCTTTATTGACACAATTTCAAACAATATGAAAATCAACTTTAAGCCACTGGTTTAAATATAACTCGTATCAACAGTTTAATGTGCAACATCGTATAGGGGTTGGTAGTGCACTGTGCAAAACAGAGAAGATGATTATGTACCCGTTTTAACCTTTAGGATATGGTAGTTGATAGGAATCAACATCCCATATAGTGCCAATAATAGATTATGTGAGAGCATCAAACTGTCATATCTTCTAAATTTTAATATGGTAGAAAACATATATAATAGACATTTATTAAATGCCCCACATAGAGAAGATATTAATTAAGTTTACATTTTGTTAAAAATTGGAATTATCCCGGGTTCATTTGGCCTTTTTTATATATTAATTGAGTTTCTAGATATTTAATGTGCATAATTCAAATTTAAACTGCAAGCACATGCTCCGGTGCACCAAAGTTGGTTGAAGAATCACATGTGTGTCCTTGGGTGAATTTCTAGGTCCCATGCAAGAAATGGGAATGAAATTCAAACATCTGGGCATCGTGACTCGACCGAGAACATTGTGAAACTTGGTTTTTAAATTCCTGTAAATTCCAAACTCGCCTGGAAATCATGAAACTTGGCATGGTATCATGTCATGGTACTAACATGTTGTGGTAAAAAATTTGGCTGAATTGGAACAAATTTTGGTATAAGCTTCTTGCAAACCGTAGCTTCTCTCAACAATGCTCGTGGTTCTGAGAGGGAACGTGTCACCTTTGTGTGCGAAATGATATACACTGCTACCCCCCTTGATTTTCTTTACAGAGGCAACATAGAACTATATGAGTGTCGTGTTAAATTTTGGAATTGTTCCGGGTTCGTTTGGCCTTTTTTATACATTAAGTGAGTTTATGGTCATTAAATGTGCATAATTCAAATTTGAACTACAAGCACATGCTCTAGTGCACCAAAGTTGGTTGAAAAATCACATGTGTGTCCTCGGGTAAATTTCTAGGTCCCATGCAAGAAATGGGAATGAATTTCAAACATCTGGGTGTCGTGGCTTGGCCGGAAACATTGAGAATCTTGGTTTTTAATTCTTGTAAATCCAAAACACGCATGAAAATCATGAAACTTGGCTTGGTGTCATGACATGGCACCAACATGTTCTGGTAATTTTGATGTCCGATTTGCGAAGGCGCACACATTAACAATCAACAAAGTCATTTTGGAACAAGTGTTGTCACATTACAGTTGGAAACACAAGTACTATTATTAAAACCGTGGGCTTTCTACTTGCCATTTATGTGCCGCCACGTGTCCCCTTTTTTTATTAGTTAGGAGGCACCATGCAGGGTAGCTATTTGAGTACGGGAGGCATGCGATCAAACCCTTGCGCGTGCTTATCGGGAGGAAAGCCCTTTGACCTCCATCTGCCGCCCACCGCTCTCCCAAGGTCTCCATTAATGGCGCCCGAGCCACTGTTCAATGACGTGGATATGTCTCACTCGATTGAGATTTAAGAGAGAAAAAAGAAATCTGAAAACAAAATTTTGCACGGATCTTGATGTAAGATCCGATGGACCTATATAGCATCTACTGTGACTTATAGCAAGATTGATGAATATATAAGGACGACGAGAGTGGATAATAATTGTATTACATAATTAGGAAGATAATTAAAAAAGCCACATGCGGCTACGCCCGAAATACACAAGGGAAAAAGAAGAAGGAAGACGCATACAACAATCTGGCTCGATGATCTCTACTTTCTTGATGCGCTGCAGGTCGCGGAGGCTAGTTCTCGCGGCGAGCGGCGGTGATATCTTTCATCAGTTTCATGTCCTTAACACGCTGCTTGGCCGCATCCACGGATTCCTTCACCAGCCTTTTGCGCTTGATGCGGAGCATGGCATTCTCGTCCATAAGTTTCTTGACGATGACGCCCATCCTCTCCAACAAGGCAGTGGTCTCCTTCGCCTGCTTCGCCCTTCCGGTCCGGAGCTTCGCGTTGCCCTCCCGTAGTTGCCGGATGATGTCGGTAGCCTATTCAAACGAGGCTTTCATGTCGTCCTGCAGCCTTGCCCAGCCGGAGATTTGATCCATCTGGCTATGGATGATCGCATGCATGCGCACGTAAGAGTCATCACCTGCTCGCGAGACATTTTCCAAGGCTGCCGCGGCGCGGCGAGACATCTCTGTTGCATTCGCGACGCGGCGGCACATCTCTGCTGCTTCCGCGGTGCGGCCGGACCAGTCTGCTACATCAATGATGCGGCGGGCCCACCGTGCTGCTTCAACAGTGCGGCGGGACCTCTGTGCTGCTACTTCCGTGCGGCAGGACATGTCGGCTGCTTTCGCGGCGAGGCGGGACATCTCTCGTGCTTCTGCTTCCATGCTCACCTCTCCCTGGTGGTAATCTCTCAACCCAAAACTCACGCTGGCCATGGTAGATGCAAGGGAACGATGTTGAATGACTTGTTTGTTTTTGTGGATGAGGAGTTGAGGAGGAATGTGCAGTCATCTTGGCATAGTAGTATTTATAACCGAGTACTAATATGCTCCTAAGTGGGAAACTGTTTAGGTTGTGATCGGTGTGAACAGGTTTGCAATTAAATATAGAGTAGTAATTTGGAATGTGATGAGATACAAGCTCAAAATTTATTGACGGTTATAGTTTCGAAGTGCGGCACTATTCCCGGATGGCGTAACATGGGCACGTGTTCTCGGCCGTGGTGTAGCAGTTTTGTAATATGCCATGGTACTTCTTTTTCTACTGCTGTGTACGTGCAATAACTGGCACCGTCGGATACATATCTTACTGTTATTGGGGCGTTCGACAGGAATAGCCTCTTGGCGAGCTATAGACTAGTCTTTTTTCCCATGCATTACATCGACACATATCATCTCTCTCCCTCTTTCCCACGCACACACCTAGTCTCTCGGGACTTCTCGCACGCACCATCTCTAGCTCCCTAGGTCGATGCCACCCACATACACCTGTACTCTGAGTTTAGTACGTTATACACAAAGAGAAGTGGTGCACGCACGCACTCGTTCTCTCTCACACATGCATCTGTAGCTACAAATTGTAGTGTTCTCAACCATCCGATTGGCTCTATCATAGGTTTCCATTGCTCCTTGGCATTGAGATTGAGAAGTTTAAAATACGAAGGCTAAGCTGGAGGCGCGAGGTTTTGGTTAATGTGCAGGCCGCACATGGCACCAACACGACACGAGCTTCGTCTACCTGGTGCGCAATCGGGTGAGTTGTCCAAGTATAGACACAACCAGGCCCTCCTTGGTATGCGCAGAGAAATTAGGATCGGAGGGAGTACTACTTGTAGTAGTACTACTTTGATGTGTCGTGTCAACTCGCACAAGTATGCAACACTTCCTAAACAAACAAGCATATAAGTTATTATACTTCTTACCCAAAGGATCTTTATATCCAACAGACACAAAATATTTGTTCGACTATTGGAAATTACTTTAACTGTTGATCTGATGTCGAAGTAATTGCTGCATCGCCACCAAAACCCACCATCTCTTAAGCTAAACTAGACCGAGATAACCCCTACATTAGCATATTACTAAGATAAACAGAAGGCACTGTAGAATCGTTTAGGAGGTGAGCTTGTCAATCTGAATGTGGAGGGATAACATCCTCGACAACCCAGCCCCGACCAGCAGCTTGGGCGGAACTATGAAGAAGGTCAACTCCTGCACGGGGATGTCATCGGGATCCTTGCTGCTTGTCACCTCCGTTTCCACCTTGATGGTGTTGGTCCTGCCTTTGGGCTCCCCCGGCGGGCCGTTCGCCCACAGCTTGGCCGCGCTATCACATTAAAGCATCACATTACCTGTACCGGCAACTGTTGTTATAGTATTATGTGAGCCATGAGGACTCAGCAATCCCATTACCATGGGTATGAGGACTAGCAAGGCTTAATGGGTATGGAATGGATAAGTGGTGAGGTCACAGCAAGCACTAAGCATTGTATGGTGGCCAACTTATGAGTACAAGAGTAAGAAGAGCAACTACGCATACGGTCGCAAACTAGTAATGATCAATAAGTGATCATGAACTACTTACATTCAAACATAACCCCATCATGTTCTCTTCTCGAACTCACTCGAAAAGAGACGGCCACGCTTACACACGTGGTTGGTGTATTTTATTTCAGATCTGGTGTCAATTTCTCTACAATCGGATATTAAAAATTCCCATCTGCCACATAACCATGGGCATGGCTTCCGGAAAGATTAAACCCTGTAGGGGTGTCTGAACTTAGCCCACGACAAGCTCTCATGATCAATGGAGGAAAATCCTCCTCCCGGAACAACCCGGTCAAGCTCGGAATCCCGGTTCACAAGAATTCAACAATGGTAAAACAAATCCAACAAGACCTCCCGACGTGTCGACACCCTAATAGTAGTCGGGTGTATCTCATATCAGGACACGATGGATGAACGACGCGTACAGGTGCCAAATACCCCATGTTTCCAAGGGGCGGCCCCGCACAGTGCTCTAGTTTGGACCAGCACCAACAGTACTAGCCCCTGTATTATGTGGTGAAAGTGCGTTATATCGACTAGAGGGGGGGTGAATAGGCGATTTTTATGAAATTCTTCAGTGAGGAATTTGCCGGTGAGGAAATTACTTAGCGAAGAACTACTAGCAGCGGAATAAGTACTCAAAAGTAAACATAACAGAATACAAGCATAGTCATCATCATGAAATGAAGACAGGCACAGAGTACAGGAAGCGTAATCATAGGATAACACAGGATGAAGACAAACAGACTGAAGAAATTGAGCTGAGGAAATTGAGAAAGTCTTCAGTCAAAGTCTTCAAACACAGATATGAACAAACACACAACACATTTATGAGGAAATGAAAGAGTTGAGGAAATAGAACCAGTAAGCTTGGTGAAGACAATGATTTGGTAGACCAGTTCCAACTGCTGTCTCAGTTGTACGTCTGGTTGGAGCGGCTGAGTATTTAAACTTGAGGACACACAGTCCCGGACACCCAGTCCTGAACACGCAGCTCAGGACACCCAGTCCTCACCGTATTCTCCTTGAACTAAGGTCACACAGACCTCGTCCAATCACTCGTGGTAAGTCTTCAGGCGACTTCCAAACCTTCACAAACTTGGTTACTCGGCGATCCACATTTCCTCTTGGATGCTTTAGACCATGACGCCTAACCATCTGGAAGAAGCACAGTCTTCAAAGGTAACAAGCGTCGGATCCACGCAGGATCAATCTCTTTACTGATGCTCAATCACTTGGGGTTTGTAGGTGTTTGGGTTTTGGGTTTTTGGTTTTTCCTCACTTGATGATTTTCGCTCAAAGTCCTCAGAGGATGGGTTGCTCTCAAATGACAAGTGTCAGTTTCTCTCGGAGCAGCCAACCAGCTAGTGGTTGTAGGGGGGCAGCTATTTATAGCCTAGGGAGCAGCCCGACATGATAAGACATAAATGCCCTTTAATGATATGACCGTTAGGTGGATAGATATTTTGGGACAGCTAGCGCATAGCACATCAACGGTCGGAATTTTGAGTAGCAAAATCCTCAGGGCTATCATGTTCCTCACTATGTAGGCAATCCGCACTGGCAAATTTCTAACTCCTTAGTCAAGACAAATTCCTCAGAGACCAGAAGAACTTCGTCTCTGTCACTGAAGAAATTGACTGAAGTGTATGAGATTTCCAATGGCTTCACTTGAAGCGATTGGTAGGTGTAGGATTTTGAGTTGAGCATCACATGGAAATTTCTCCTTAGAATTTCGTCGACCCCCTTTAACAGTACGGTGTTTCCTATGACTCAAGAAAGAGAAAAAACAAAACTATGAAAACGAAAGTCTTCAAGCTTCATATTCCTCGCATGAATATCAAGTCTTCACGGACACACCAATTTCTTCACTTTGAAAGTCTTCATGAAAGTCTTCAGAAATACCAAAATCTTCAGTCGAAGATATTCATTTTTAGGGGCCGACTTTTCCTGTAAATATCAAACTTCCTCATAGACTTATAGACCTGTGTAAACTCACAAACGCATTAGTCCCTTAACCTATAAGTCTTCAATACACCAAAATCACTAAGGGGCACTAGATGCACTTACAATCTCCCCTTTTTTGGTGATTGATGACAATATAGGTTAAGTTTTCAACGGGGATAAACATATGAAATGTAATTATTAATATTGAAGAATTTGATTGCAAGATATAGAAGAACTCCCCCTGAAGATGTGCATAGTGAGGAATTTGCTTTTGAAGCAATGCACACTTGAAGAGTTGAATCATGGAGATCTCCCCCTATATCTTGTAATTCATACACGCATTTAACATATAATATGAAGAATTTGAAATGCATGATGAAATATGGTGCCTGATGAAATTCAGCATGCGTGCAATAATATTAACGAGGAATAAGCATGCAGAATAGTGCATCAAAAGTATCAGAGCACAGTGCATCAAAAGTATCAGAGCACCATCGGGTTTAAGATTACAACTCGATCCAATAAAGTTTCAGAAGAACGAGAGTTGTAACTTAGCAAAAAAACGCCCATATAGTAGACCCGCTTGAAGACTAACTCATATTTCTCCCCCTTTGTCATCGAATGACCAAAAGGATCGAAAATGAGGACTAACGCCCCTAAAGATAATCAAGTTGATGAGGGAGCGCCAGCGTTGTTGGGGTCGTTTGTTGATGTAGGGCCTGCTACAGTGTAGTCCAAATCTTCATGTTCATCAGTGTTGCGCGATGAAGAATATGAGCTGGCCACCAGAGAAGGAACCTGGACCTTCTTGAATTTCTTCGGTGGAGGTGTAGACCAGTCAAAATCTTCTTTGAGACCCATGTTCTTCAAATCTTCTTCACCATACAGATGTGACAGGATTGCCCAGGTGCGACCGAAGACTTGATGGAGGTAGTAGCGGTTTTTCTTCACTGCATTGTGTGTGGCAGTCATGTTGTGAAGAAGTGAACCAAACTGACGCTTAACCCATTTGTGATTTCGATCCACCTTCTGGTGAAGACTAAGCAGAAGTTCACGGTCAGTCATCACGTGCGGAGCAGTGGCTTGAGGAGTGGACTTGGGTGCATTGGTAGAGTCATGTGTGGCAGAGTCATCATTGGTGGAATAAGATGCAGCTTTGCGAAACTGACCATCCAATGGACGAATGCCTTCATCTATTACAGCTGGTGCCTTGCCCTTTCCATTAACTGAAGAATATGTCTGCTTGAGGACTTCAATTGGGGGCATGTAGCTAAGGTGATTCTGGAAATCAGCTTTGTAGTTGAGTGAAGACCTTGTCCTGAGGAATCTCATAATCCAAGGTGTATAAGGCTTCAGCTCAAACGGAGACAGTGCAACATTGGCCATAGTCCTCATGAAGAAATCGTGATAATTGACAGGAATGCCATGAACGATGTTGAATACCAGATTCTTCATGATGCCAACAATTTCCTCATCAGATGAGTCGTGGCCTTTGATGGGACTGGTTGTCCTCGTAAGAATATGATAGATAGTTCTGGGCATGTACAGCAATTCCTTCACAAGGAATTTGGTTCTTAGTGCTTGACCTGGCTTCAAAGGTTTCATCATCACCTGCATGTAATGATGTGTGAGCTCAGGTTCACTGTAGATGCAACGAGCTTCTTCAAGGGGAGGACTGAGTGATAGAGCATGAAGCAATTCAGAGGCTGGTGCAGTGTAGTGAGTGTTCTCAGACATCCAGTCCAGCACCCATGAATTCACATCTTCAGCATCTCCGGTGATGTGCAGCGTTGCATAGAATTGAAGAATCAGTTCTTCATTCCAATCGCAGATGTCAGAGCAAAAGTTTAGCAGTCCTGCGTCGTGAAGAACACTGAGGACTGGTGCGAAGCACGGCAGAGATTCCATATCCACATGAGGAATATGCTCATGGTAGAAGATCTTCTCCTTGTTGAACAACACTGAGAAATAGAAATTGCTTGACTAGCAGTCCAGAAATGCCTCTTCCTAATGCGAGCAGAGTCATATGGGTTGTAATCTTCGAAGAATACATGCTCACCGAAGAAATCATCAGCCTTGAACTTTTGCTTGCGTGAGAATGGATCCTTTGGCTTCGACAGAGGAGTGTCAGTGAGTTGCATCACGACCTCAGGAATCTCAATCGCAGGTTCTTCAGGCTGAGGAATTTCTGGTTTCTCCTCAGTGGCAGTTTGCATCGTTGGTTGTTCAGCAGCAGCAGTTTCTTCAGCGCTAGTGGCAGGAATTTCCTCATGGACAGATGTAGTGGGATGAGTTTCTTCAGAGCCCATGTGAACAGTTTGTGTGGGGGACTGAGGAATTTGCTGTAGAGGGGTGAACATTGGAGAATTTGGATGCTGACTTTCCCAGAATTCATCACTGATTACGGGTGTGGAGCAGCCAATGTCCACATCTTCATCTTCCATTTCTTCAATGCCAGCCTCTTCAGCTGTGAACTGAGGCATAGGCGAGGAGATGATAGGTGTTGAAGGGATCACATTCACTTCAATTTCTTCATCCAACGGTTCATACGAAGCAGCAGAAGGAGTTTCTTCATCAGATCCGCTGGGGATCACATATTCTTCATCAAAAGGAACAAGGTCCTTTGATGGCCTAGTTGAGATGTGAACAGCATCAATCGGATTTGCAAATGAACTTGTCATAGGCTTCATTTTCTTCAGAGCTAAAGAATCTGAAGCAGCTGATGCTTTCCTTTTCTTCACTGCAGCACGCTCTGCAGCCTTGGTCTTCTTCACATCTGATGCAGATGGAAGGATTGGAGTTGAAGTTGGTGCAGGAGCAGCTGAGGAATCTGGTTGATTTTCTTCAAGCACAACTGATGCAGTTCCCTTGAGTTCTTTAGTTTCTTCAGGCACACCACTAGTGGGTGCCCTGGCAATTTCTTCAGCGGCTGGGATGCATTCATCAGCCCTAGAACTCACATTATCTTCAGCAACCTGATTGTCATCAGCGGTGCTGGCATTTTCTTCAGTAGGCTGAGCAGATGCTTCAGCCTGAGGAATTTCATGTTGCATTGGGGCTGCAACATTGGAAGTGAAGTTATCCGCAAGTTTCACAAAACGAACCTTGGCTCCAAGCCAATCAGCGCGATATGCGTCAAAGTCATCACTGCGTTTCTTAATCTCAGTCTGAATAGTGACAAGTTCTTCAGTTGTCATAGAGACAACGTTTTTCTTCAGATAGCACTCTTTCTTGTACTGCACTTTCTTGATCTGCCTGGCCTTCTCAAATTTCCACTTTTCTTCTTGAATGAAGTGGGTCAGCATGTGACTCTGGCTAGGAGTCAGCTTGAAGTCAGGCAAGGGAGTGTTGGGGTCCTTGTGCCAATCATCAATGTAGTCGAGGATCAGCTTGGGATCCAAAAGCAGTGGCACCTCTGATCCCTTGGCTCTAGTGGCCCTGACTTGCCTGTCTCTGATGATTTCTGCAAGTTTATCATCATCAGCTTCGTCTTCATCAGACGACACTTGGAAAGCGACTTGCTTCTTTTGAGGACTTGGGGGCGAGGACCTCGTCCAACAGTGGCCTTTGTCTTCAGCAGTGAGGGGCCAGCTGAGGAACTAGCTGAGACACCTGAGGCAATGGAGATGCCGGTAGTCCTTTGGCACGAGGCGAGATGCACAGGTGCTGAGGATTTAGTCAGAACAGCTGAAGGCTTTGGCGGAGGAGCTGAGGACTTTGGAGGAACATGAGCAGCATGAGGAATTGGCCGTGAGGG
Organism: Triticum dicoccoides; assembly: GCF_002162155.2. Classification (NCBI taxonomy): domain Eukaryota; kingdom Viridiplantae; phylum Streptophyta; class Magnoliopsida; order Poales; family Poaceae; genus Triticum; species Triticum dicoccoides. Next base: position 342,074,491 of record NC_041386.1, read on the forward strand.
CTTTGATGATTCTGGTCGTGAGGGCATTGCTGATTCTGGCCGTGAGGGCATTGCTGAGGAACTTGGCCTGTGCGCAGGCTTCTTAGACATAGCCTTCTTTGGCTTGACAGCAGAGGCTTCAGCAGAGGCAGCAGCAGTAGCAGAGTCTTCATTGAATTTCCTCACTGCTTCTCTGGCTTGCTTAGCCAACTTGGCTTGGCTCTTGGCCCATTCATCAGGATAGTCCTGACTGCACTTGAGGCTGGTGGGATCTGCTATTTGGCCAGGTGCCAATGGAGCTCTTGGGCATGGAGGATTGAGTGCGAATTTCTTCATGTACTTAGGAGTGACATATATGTACTCCCTCCATTCTCTTGCCCATCTCCTCTCTATCCTCTGTTTGCGCACTTTGCGCTCATTCTTGGTTTCCTTAGTAGGTGTGCAGTACCCAGCATATATGTCATCAGGGATCTCAAACACTGTATTTATCTCAGGCCTCTTTCCTCCTTTCTGTGGCCTTTTACCATCAGCCATTTTCTTCAGTTGAGGAATTTGAACAATCGAATTCTCTGAAGAAGTATGCAACTTTTCTTCGAGGAACGCTGCAAATGAGTTAAGTTGATGAGAACCTAGTGATTCAGCAGCTGACATGTGTACCTGTGAACAGAGTATGGTTGCGAGGAATTTGGAGAGGTCATATGCGTTCTCAGAAGGTTTTTTAAAAAGAACAAGTTTGAGGAATTTGACCAGATGAGTCTTGAAGATTTTCACTAAGCGTTCTTTGTCTTAGGTTCCAGAGTTGTATAGATCGAAGATCCACACAATTGAGGAATCTTGAAGAAAAATGATGCTTAGAGAAACGAATCAAGAACTGATGACTTGTGAGGTGTTTAGTGTGTGAAGATATGAAGAAAAACACTTTTGAAGATTTTGTAGATAATCATTCAAATCAACGAGGGTAGTAAAAGTAACTTTTAATTACCCTGGATGAAGAACACGACGAACAGTGAAGTGGAGAGGTGAAGTTCGTCCGTGTAGATCTTCCACGCCCTAACTCAGTGGAGGAAGACAGCTACGGCGGCGGCGGAGTGAAGATTTCCGCGGTCGGCGCGAGTATGTCAGCGACGAGGTCGAGGCAGTGAAGCTCTTCCTCACCGGCGGCGATGAAGTAGCGGCGGCGCTAGGGTTTGAGAAGCTCGAGCTGGAGAGAGAGGTCGAGCAGAGTAAAAGAAGTGAGGAAGGGAAGGAGGGGTATTTATAGCCACGGTGAAAAACTGCTCGCCCAAAGAAATTGGACGAACGTGCCCCTGACCCTTCTCATTCGCATGACATGTGTCACCCACGTAGTGAGAGGTGGAGATCGTGTTAGATCGTGGGTGAGTGGATAAGTGTATCGTGGGATGCGGAACGGTTTGAGCGGCAAAGCCGAAAATTTCGATAAGATAGGTTTTAAAGTTCCGTTCGCAATTTCTTCAGCTGACAAGGACACAGTGAAGATTTTGAATGAGTTTCAAATAGAACGCACATGAATAATTTGTGAACAGATTGGGTTGAGTGTAGCATAGAGGGGGAAGGGTCTGATCACATTCACTTAGCAGAAAACCAACTTGAAGAAATAGCAATAAGTGAATGCTGTAGAGGACATAAACTCATATATATATATGGCCAATGAAGGAAAACGACGGAACCAGTGAAGACTATGCAAAGTTGAAGAATATGAATAATTTGAGGAATTTCAACTTTTCGTGGTAGCGTGACCCACCGTATAAGAATGATGATTTCAGACACCGCGTACAATTATCGTAGGGTTTTGAGAATCAAATTCTTCATTAATTTCTTCACGCTAAGAGTGTTATTCTTCATTGATTGAAGAAAAACGCTTCTTCATGTGTTGCACATCTAAGTCATCAATTTTGCATAAGTGTTAGGATGAGTGTCATTTTCAAAGAACATTCGAAGATTCTAGGATATTTAGCTCACACCGCAACTTGCTAAATCTCTTCTCATCCAAGGGCTTTGTGAAGATATCGGCTAGCTGTTCTTCAGTCTTCACATGCTCAATAGAAATGTCGCCCTTCAACACATGATCACGAAGAAAATGATGACGAATCTGAATGTGCTTTGTCTTCGAGTGCTGAACTAGGTTGTGAGCAATCTTGATGGCACTCTCATTGTCACAGAAGAGAGGCACATTCTTCATGTTGACGCTGTAGTCCTTGAGAGTTTGCTTCATCCATAGCAATTGGGCACAGCAAGAACCAGCGGCAATGTACTCAGCTTCAGCAGTAGATAGTGATACGCAGTTCTATTTCTTCGAGGACCAACAGACCAAAGATCGTCTGAGGAAATGACATGTACCAGATGTTGACTTGCGATCCACACGATCACCAGCATAGTCAGAGTCAGAATATCCAACAAGATCAAAAGCCGAGCCCTTGGGGTACCATAATCCAAGTGTTGGTGTGTGAGCTAGATATCAAAGAATATGCTTCACAGCCTTATGGTGTGATTCCTTCAGTGTAGCTTGAAATCGGGCACACATGCAAACACTAAGCATTATATCTGGCCTAGATGCACATAAGTACAATAAGGAACCTATCATGGAGCGGTATACCTTATGATCAAAGTCAATACCATTTTCATCAGTGCACAGGTGGCCATTTGTGGGCATAGGAATTTTGACGCCTTTGCAATCTTGCATGCCGAATTTCCTCAGTACATCCTTGAGGTATTTCTCCTGAGATATGAATATGCCATTGCGTTGTTGACGAATTTGAAGACCTAAGAAGAATTTCAACTCTTCCATCCTAGACATTTGATATTCTTCACTTATCATATAGGCAAATTCATCACTATAACGTTGGTTAGTACAGCCAAAGATAATATCATCAACATATATTTGGCACACAAACAATTCACCATCATAAGATTTAGTGAAAAGAGTAGGGTCGAGTGAACCGGGTTTGAAGCCTTTCTTCATGAGGAGTTCCTTCAAGGTATCATACCAAGCCCATGGGGCCTGCTTGAGGCCATAGAGGGCCTTGTTGAGTCTGAAGACTTTGTCAGGATTCTTTGGATCTTCAAAACCTGGGGGTTGAGCAACATATACTTCTTCCTCAAGCTTACCGTTGAGGAATGCACTTTTCACATCCATTTGATATAAAGTGATATCATGATGGTTAGCATAAGCAAGTAATATGTGAATAGCCTCAAGTCTAGCAACAGGTGCAAAAGTTTCATCGAAATCAATTCCTTCAACCTGTGTGTAGCCTTGAGCTACAAGCCGTGCCTTATTCCTCACCACAAGGCCATTTTCATCTTGCTTGTTGCGGTAGATCCACTTTGTGCCGATGATATTCTGCTTGCGAGGATCTGGACGTTTGACCAGTTCCCAGATATTGTTAAGCTCGAACTGATGTAATTCCTTTTGCATGGCCTGAATCCACTCAGGCTCCAGAAATGCTTCATGTACCTTAGTGGGCTCTGTAATAGAGACAAAAGCATACTACCCACAAAAGTTAGACAAATGTGAAGCTTTTGAGCGTGTGAGAGGACATGGCGCTTTGATGTCATTGATGATCTTTTCAACTTGCACTTCTTTTGCAATGCGAGGATGAGCTGGTTGTCGTTGAAGAATTTGATCAGCGTTTTCTTCAGCACCATTTTCTTCAGCATTTTCTTCAAGTGCATTAGCCCGACGTTCTTCATATTCTGGAATGAATTCTTCAGCAGATTCTTCAGTAGGAATGACATCCTCAGTAGCCTTGAACTTGATACTTTCCTCAGGTGCTGGTTCATCTGTCACAATAGGTAGGTGCTCTCTTTGCGAGCCATTAGTTTCATCGAACCGCACATCTACAGTTTCAACAACTTTGTGAAGAACGTTGTTGAAGACTCTGTAGGTGTGCGAGTCCTTTCTGTAACCAAGCATAAAACCTTCATGTGCTTTCGGTGCAAATTTTGAGTTGTGATGAGGATCTCTAATCCAACATTTAGCACCGAAGACTTTGAAATAACTTACATTGGGTTTCTTATCAGTGAGGAGTTCATAGGCAGTCTTTTTGAAGAATTTGTGAAGATATACTCTGTTGATGATGTGGCACGCAGTATCAATTGCCTCAGTCCAGAAACGACGAGGCGTTTTGTATTCATCAAGCATAGTGCGAGCCATCTCAACAAGAGTCCTGTTCTTGCGCTCCACGACGCCATTCTACTGAGGAGTGTAAGGAGCAGATAACTCATGACTAATACCAAGTTCATCAAGATAGTCAATGAGACCAGAATTCTTGAACTCAGTGCCATTGTCACTTCTGATGTGCTTGATCTTCACACCAAAGTTGGTTGAAGCCCTCGAGGAAAACCGTTTGAAGACTTCCTGCACTTCATGTTTGTAAGTAACAAGGTGTACCCATGTGTAGCGAGAATAATCATCAACAATAGCAAAGCCATATTGAGATGCTTCATTTGAAATAGCAGAATAATGATTAGGACCAAAGAGATCCATGTGAAGCAATTCAAACGGGCGAGTATTGGTCATGATAGTCTTTGCTGGATGCTTGGCCTTCGTCATCTTCCCAGCTTCACAGGCTCCGCATAGGTGATCCCTGAGGAATTTGACATTCTCGATGCTAATGACATGCTTCTTCTTCGCAAGCGTGTGCAAATTCCTCATGCCTGCATGACCAAGTCGTCGATGCCAGAGTCAGCCTTCTGAAGCTTTTGCAAGTAAGCACACGGCTGGTTGTGGTCCTGTAGAGAAATCAACAATATACAGGTCTCCTCTCCTAAAGCCTTCGAAGACTTTGGAATTGCCAGCTTCCATAACCACAACACAACAGTACTTGCCAAAGACAACAACCATATCAAGATCACAAAGCATTGAGATAGACATAAGGCTGTATCCTAAGGATTCAACAAGCATGACTTTGTCCATGTGTCGATCCTTTGTAATCGCAACCTTACCAAGACCCAATACCTGACTTTTGCCTTTGTCAGCAAAGATGATATGTTTCAGATGCGACGGAGATAATGGAGCATCCATCAATAGATTCTTGTCACCAGTCATGTGGTTTGTACATCCACTATCCAGGACCCACTCAGTGGCTTTGGGTTGATCATCCTGCAGACGAATTAGTGCAACTTACAAACTCATATACTTCATCTGTGAAGAATATGACATCAATTCATCAGATCAATTTCATCAAGTAAAAGAACTGATAAAGCAATATGAGGACGTGAGAAATGAAAGTTCATTTCTTCATGATTAGCCTGCGTCCTATCAGGCATGCTCAGGTCTCCAGCAAATTCTTCAGACGATTACGTGTGTCTAGAGACCTGACCCTGCAGAAGAGATTAGTTCTTTTTCTTAACCACCCACATCTGAAGGGGTGGCAAAGAGTTTTTCATTCTGTGAGCTCCATATGAGAAGGATGGCATAGAAGCCAGTCCATTTCGTTTCACATAAGAGGGGTTAGAGTAAGCATAAGAGTATGCAGAGAAATTCTTCAAGGACTTATGGACATAATGATTTGAAGAATAATGCACATATCCATAATCCTTAGATCTTCCCTGCGAAACAGACGGGTTAGCACGATGATGTTCATATGAGGACTTCGATCGATATGAGGAATTTGGTCCATATGAAGAATTTGATCTGGGGTTCCTATTCTTCACAGGTGGCGTCATGATGACATTCACCTGAAGATTTTCAAGGCATCTTTTGGGAACCCAGATTTTCTTCATAGGGGAGTCGTTCCTGCAGTTAGTGCCAGCATATCTAGCAAATACTTCACCATTCTAATTTTTGAACAGCTTATAGTTGGAGTCAATTGACTCATCATCAGAATGAGGAGATTCACATGCAAATCCAGATAAGTTAGATGGATCAACTGGAGGTCCCTTTGCAGCAACCCATGTAGTTTTGGGGTACTGCTCAGGCTTCCAATGTGTACCATTAGCATTGAGTTTCCTATCAAAGGCGATACCCTCTTTCCTAGGGTTCCGGTTGAGGATCTGCTTTTTAAGCACATCACAAAGAGCCTGATGCCCTTTGAGGCTTTTGTACATGCCTGTCGTGTACAATTCCTTCAGCCCTGCATCGTTAGTGATACTAGCAATGTCCTCAGATGAGGAATTAGTGATAGCAGAGGCATGTGAAGAATTTGAAACATTAGCAGCATTTGAACATTCATGTGAAGAATTAGCAGATTCACGTTCAATGCACTTCAAGCATGGAGGAACAAATTCTTCCTGAGACGCGCTGATTTGTTGAGCAAGTAATGAATCGCGCTCCTTCTGGAGATCTTCATAACTCACTCTATCTTCTCAAGGTCTTGCTTTCTTTGAAGAAATTCGTAAGAAAGCTTCTCATGATCGGACAAGAGAGTGTTATGATGATCTTGAAGGGTGTCATACTTAGTATGAAGTCTCTGAAGACTTTCAGCCAAAGCTTTTGACTGATCCATTTCTTCACCCAGCATATCATCGCTCTTATTTAGCATGTAGTAAACCTTTTCCAAAGCTCTTTGTTGTTTAGTGGCAAGGGAAGCAAGTTTGACATAGCTGAGTCCAAATTCATCACATATTTCATCATCACTAGACTCGGATAGGTAGCATTCAGTTACCTCAGCATCTTTTGCCATAAGGCATGATGCAGAAGATGATGATTCTGGTTCGAATGTCATCGCTTTGAGAGATTCCTTGAAGTCCTCAAACCAAGGATCATGACAGGTTCGATGACCTTCATAGACCTCAGAGAGACGGTCCCAGATGAGCTTCGCATGATCGAGATGCATGATATTCCTGAACTGATTTTGTGACAGACTGGAGCAGATGACATCCTTCGCCGTGAGGTTGAGAAGAGTGTACTTGCGAATGTCATCAGCTTCCGCCATCTTGCACAGATCGGTCAGACCAATCTCAGTGACGGTCCACAGCTCGCTGTTCATCGCCATGAGGCGTTTCTTCATCATGGCCTTCCAGTTGGGATACTCGTGACCGTCAAAGATGGGGCATGTCACTTTCGTCATACCTGCGGTCGACATAACTAAAACTCCAGGCGGTTAAACCAAAATCACACAGAACAAGGGAGTACCTCGCTCTGATACCAATTGAAAGTGCGTTATATCGACTAGAGGGGGGTGAATAGGCAATTTTTATGAAATTCTTCACTGAGGAATTTGCCGGTGAGGAAATTCCTTAGTGAAGAACTACTAGCAGCGGAATAAGTACTCAAAAGTAAACATAACAGAATACAAGCATAATCATCATGATGAAATGAAGACAGGCACAGAGTACAGGAAGCGTAATCACTGGATAACACAGGATGAAGACAAATAGAGTGACGAAATTGAGCTGAGGAAATTCAGAAAGTCTTCAGTCAAAGTCTTCAAACACAGATATGAACAAACACACAATACAGTTATGAGGAAATGAAAGAGTTGAGGAAATAGAACCAGTAAGCTTGGTGAAGACAATGATTTGGTAGACCAGTTCCAACTGCTGTCTCAGTTGTACGTCTGGCTGGAGCGGCTGGGTATTTAAACTCGAGGACACACAGTCCCGGACACCCAGTCCTGAACACACAGCTCAGGACACCCGGTCCTCACCATATTCTCCTTGAACTAAGGTCACACAGACCTCGTCCAATCACTCGTGGTAAGTCTTCAGGCGACTTCCAAACCTTCACAAACTTGGTCACTCGGCGATCCACAATTCCTCTTGGATGCTCTAGACCATGACGGCTAACCGTCTAGAAGAAGCACAGTCTTCAAAGGTAACAAGCGTCAGATCCATGCAGGATCAATCTCTTTAGTGATGCTCAATCACTTGGGGTTTGTAGGTGTTTGGGTTTTGGGTTTTTGGTTTTTCCTCACTTGATGATTTTCGCTCAAAGTCCTCAGAGGATGGGTTGCTCTCAAATGACAAGTGTCAGTTTCTCTCGGAGCAGCCAACCAGCTAGTGGTTGTAGGGGGCGGCTATTTATAGCCTAGGGAGCAGACCAACATGATAAGACATAAATGCCCTTCAATGATATGATCGTTAGGTGGATAGATATTTTGGGACAGCTGGCGCATAGCATAGCAACGGTCGGAATTTTGAGTAGCAAAATCCTCAGGGCTATCATGTTCCTCACTGTGTAGGCAATCCACACTCGTGAATTCCTAACTCCTCAGTCAGGACAAATTCCTCAGAGATCAGAAGAACTTTGTCTCTGTCACTGAAGAAATTGACTGAACTGTATGAGATTTCCAATGGCTTCACTCGAAGGGATTGGTAGGTGTAGGATTTTGAGTTGAGCATCACATGGAAATTTCTCCTTAGTATTTCCTCGGCCCCCTTTAACAGTACGGTGTTTCCTATGACTCAAGAAAGTGAAAAAAACAAAACTATGAAAACGAAAGTCTTCAAGCTTCATATTCCTCGCATGAATATCAAGTCTTCACGGACACACCAATTTCTTCACTTTCAAAGTCTTCATGAAAGTCTTCAGAAATACCAAAATCTTCAGTCGAAGATATTCATTTTTAGGGGTCGACTTTTCCTGTAAATATCAAACTTCCTCATAGACTTATAGACATGTGTACACTCACAAACGCATTAGTCCCTTAACCTATAAGTCTTCAATACACCAAAATCACTAAGGGGCACTAGATGCACTTACATGTGGATTTAAGAATCCTCGGGGACGCGACCCCCTATGCAAATTAATTAATTATCAGGTTTATGATGTTGAGCAAATGTTAAAACCAACGTTGGGCCTTGCTGGAAGAGTTTTATTCAAGGTGAACTGTCAAGGGGGGCTCATAAACCCCGACCGTGTTAGGAACGCAAAATCAAGGAACATAACACCGATATGATGGAAACTAGGGCGGCAAGAGTGGAACAAAACACCAGGCAAAAGGCCGAGCCTTCCACCCTTTACAAAGTATATATGTGCATTAATTAAATAAGAGATATTGTGATATCCCATGATATCCATGTTCCAACATGGAACAACCAGCAACTGCACCTGCAACTAGCAATGCTATAAGAGAGGCTGAGCAAAGCGGTAACATAGCCAAACAACAGTTGCTAGGATGGTGCAAAGGTTAGAGGCTATCATGGCAATAGGGAGGCTAGATAAACAAGTGGTAGGTAGCGCGACATAGCGATAGCATCGAGACAACTAGCAAATCAATGAAAGTAATGGTACCCGGGGTAACGGTCATCTTGCCTGAGATCCTGCTAGGAAGAATACCGAGTCCATGAAGAAGACGAACCAACATAGTCGAACGGATCGGATCCTCACGGTCGCAACGTAACTGGAACTACCGAGAAGAAGTACGACCGGAAAGAAGCAAACAACACGGTAAACACACATATCATAACCATGGCATGATGTACAATCAAGTATGATGCAGTCCAGTTTAATGAGTAATGGCATGGCAAAGTGCAACAAACAATACTACAAGTTAAGTGGAGCTCAATATGCAACAAGTTGCATATTGGGGAAACACCACATTTAATTATTTAGTTCGCTCTCATTAAAGATACTCAACAATATTAAATGTTGGTTAACATGGAAAGAGATAAAGCATAATTGAACTACCTATATAGGCAAGTTTAAGTGAGGCCGGAAACAACAAACAATAATTAGGGTAAATCCCCACATGTCATTTAGCAATTTGATGCAAACAACAATTTCAAGCATTTTTAATGTTGTTATCATGATGCGGATGACATATGCAAGTTATATGCAATTTTAAGAAAATGTTGACATGAGCATGTTATGAAGCATTTGTCACCGTGGCGGAACAAAAGGGGTGCCACGGCAACGACAACGGAAATGGTGCCACGGCAACATTCCGATGATCCGACAACTCATTGAGATACCAGTGCAAAAGAGCAAGTGTGTGGATGTGCGGAACATGCTAGAGATGGTGGGGTTCCCGGTTATCGGGTTCCCACGGGTCGAGGCATGGCAAACAAGGAGGAACGAGCAATGACAACTCGGACACGGTGCAAACACGAGCATCTCATACAACACACATGCATTCATTCATGGGCGTCGTCTTGGGGTTATACCTTCGAAGCGTGCATTTTTGGAATGGATCAAGTTTGTTGAGGGAAGTAGTGGTTGGGACTTGACACATCCGATGTCTCCGGGGGCGACGGTAGTGGAACTTGGCATTTGTGCTACATGGGTCTTCGGCGACAGTAGATGTACACAGCAAAGGTAGTGGTACTATGCGTCGATTGTCATGGTACTTGGGGTCTTCAGAATCCCGCCGCCGTCGAGATTGTCATGGTACTATGCGCCCATGTAGTCGATTGACGGACTTGGCAAAATAGGTCTCGGGTCCTGTAGTCGTTCACAGGGCCCAAAGAGGGTCTTGGCGAAACCAGGGTGCATCTTGGCGGTCTTGTCTCGGTCTTCAATCCAAAACGAAGCAAGGCAAAAGACTCGGTGAGGTGGTACTTGGCGGTCCACAGCAAAGAGGAACCATGAAGGGGTGGCTCGAGGACGAGCACTGTAGCGAGGCGGTGATGGCCGATTGGCCATGCCCGCGGCGAGGTCACCAGAGACCAAGGGAGTCGGGTGCTGCGTGGGCAGAGAAGAAATACAAAGAGGGAGGAGGTCGATCAAGGTGGAAGGCTCATGGAGAGCAGCAGAAGGCGGAATGATGCTGGATGAGGTAGGGTGAGGGTGCTGCTGGTGCATGGTTGAGACTGCGAGGCCACGGGAGGTCTAGCCGCGCAAGGCGTGAGGTGGCCGTGGAGCAAGGGCCAACAACAAAGGCGGTGGTGGCTGATACGTCTCCAATGTATCTATACTTTTTATTGTTCCATGCTGTTATATTATCAATCTTGAATGTTTTATAATCATTTTGTAGCCATTTTATATCATTTTTTGGTACTAAGCTATTGACATAGTACCAAGTGCCACTTGTTGTTTTTCCATGTTTTTTACATCGCAGGAAATCAATACCAAACGGAGTCCAAACGCAACGAAACTTTACGGGGATTTTTTTGGACCAGAAGAAACTTTACAAAATATTGATCCAGACGCCGTAGAGTCCAGAACCACTAGATCCAATCTAGAAACCATCTCGGATGGGGTTCACCACCTCCATTGGTGCCTCTCCGATGATGCGTGAGTAGTTCTTTGTAGACCTTCGGGTCCGTAGTTAGTAGCTAGGGCTTTCTCTCGCTCTCTCTTGATTCTCAATACAATGGTCTCTTGGAGATCCATATGATGTAACTCTTTTGCAATGTGTTTGTTGGGATCCGATGAACTTTGAGTTTATGATCAGATCTATCTTTTTATATCCATGAAAGTATTTGTGTTTCTTTGATCTCTTTTATGCATGATTGCTTATAGCCTCTTATTTCTTCTCCGATATTTGGGTTTTGTTTGGCCAACTTGATCTATTTATCTTGCAATGGGAAGAGGTGCTTTGTAGTGGGTTCGATCTTACGGTGCTTGATCCCAGTGATAGAAGGGGAACCGACACGTATGTATCATTGCTACTAAGGATAAAACAATGGGGTCTATCTCTACATAGATAGATCTTGTCTACATCTTGTCATCGTTCTTATTGCATCACTCCATTTCTCCATGAACTTAATACACTAGATGCTTGCTGGATAGCAGTCGATGTGTGGAGTAATAGTAGTAGATGCAGGCAGGAGTCGGTCTACTAATCTTGGACGTGATGCCTATGTAATGATCATTGCCTCGATATCGTCATGAGTATTTGAAGTTCTATCAGTTGCCCAACAGTAATTTGTTCACCCATCGTTTGCTATTTTTCTCGAGAGAAGCCACTAGTGAAACCTACGGCCCCCAGGTCTCTTTCTCAAATATTTGCCTTTGCGATCTACTTTTCCTTTGCATTTATTTTCAGATCTACTAAACCAAAAATACAAAAAATACCTTGCTGCAATTTATGCATATTTATTTTATTTGGCATTCGATCTACCAATCTACTACAAATTTAATTCACGTATGTTTGACTATCTTGAGGCGCCGTACCCCGAAAGGGATTGACAACCCCTTTAACACGTCGGGTTTCGAGAAGTTGTTATTTGTGTGCAGGTGTTGTTTACGTTGTGTTGCTTGGTTCTCTGAAACGCCCATGATGCGGCTATATATCCCACGTGTCGAGGCATGACTTAGAGGCATAACCGCATGGTGGTTTTTTCGCAAGAGGGGTAATCTTCAAACAATCCCATGTACAGAATAAGAAAGGGATAAAGAGTTGTCTTACAATCGCCACTTCACACAAATAACAAGTTAAACATACATCATCCAGAGTACAATCAAGGTCCGACTATGGAACCAAAATAAAAGAAGACAACCCCAAATGCTAGATCACCGATCGTCCCAACTGGGCTCCACTACTAATCACCAGGAAACGAAACATAGTAACTACCTAGGTCCTCGTCGAACTCCCACTTGAGTTCGGTAGCATCACCTGCACTAGTATCATCGGCACCTGCAACTGTTTGGAAGTATCCGTGAGTCACGAGGACTCAGCAATCTCACACCCGTGAGATCAAGACTATTTAAGCTTATGGGTAGGATGTGGTAATGAGGTGGAGTTGCAGCAAGTGCTAAGCAAATATGGTGGCTAACATACGCAAATAAGAGTAAAATGAGAAGCTACGCAACGGTCGTGAAGCTAGAGGTGATCAAGAAGTGATCCTGAAACTACTTACGTTCAAACATAACACAAACCGTGTTCACTTCCGGACTCCGCCGAAAAGAGACCATCACGGCTACACATGCGGTTGATTCATTTTAATTAAGTTAAGTGTCAAGTTCTCTACAACTGGATATTAAAAAATTCCCATCTGCCACATAACCGCAGGCACGGCTCTCAAAAGTTTATACCCTGCAGGGGTGTCCCAACTTGGCCCATCGCAAGCTCTCACGATCAACGAAGGATATTCCTTCTCCCAGAACAACCCGATCAGAATCAGAAACCCGGTTACAAGACATTTCGATAATGGTAAAACAAGACCAGCAAGACCGCCCGAATGTGCCAACAAATCCCGATAGGAGCTACACATATCTCGTTCTCAAGGCACACCGGATAGCCAAGACATCGGGTTGGCATAGACCTTGGTTGCCAAGGGGTGCCGGACATCGCCCAGTTCGGACCAACACTCAGAGGAGCACTGGCCCGGAGGGGTTCAAATAAAGATGACCCTCGGTTTTGCAACCCCAAGGGGAAGTTATAGGTTGTTGGGCAAATGTAAAACCAAGGTTAGGCCTTGCTGGAGGAGTTTTATTCAAAGCAAACTGTCAAGGGGGTCCCATAACCCCAACCGCGTAAGGAACGCAAAATCAAGGAACATAACACCGGTATGACGGAAACTAGGGAGGCAAGAGCGGAACAAAACACCAGGCAAAAGGCCGAGTCTTCCACCCTTTACCAAGTATATAGATGCATTAATTAAATAAGAGATATTGTGATATCCCAACAAAATCATGTTCCAACATGGGGCAATCTTCAAGTTACCTGCAACTAACAATGCTATAAGAGGGGCTGAGCAAAAGCGGTAACATAGCCAAACAATGGTTTGCTAGGAAGGTGGGTTCGAGGCTTGACATTGCAATATGGGAGGCATGATAAACAAGTGATAGGTAGCGCGACATAGCGATAGAGCGAACAACTAGAAAGCAAAGATAGAAGTGATATCGAGGGCATGGTCATCTTGCCTGGCATCCCGCAAGGAAGAAGACCGAAATCCATGAAGAAGACAAACAGACGTAGTCGAACGAATCCTCACAACTCCAGAACGAAACCGAAGCTAACGAGAGAAGCAACCCGGAAGGAAGCACGTAACATGGTAAGCACACAAGCATAAACATGGCATGATGCGCAACCAAGTATGATGCATGTCTGATTTAATGAGGCATGGCATGGCAAAGTGCACAAACAACACTACAAGTTAAGTGGAGCTCAATATGCAATGAGTTGCATATTGACGGAACACCACATCAATTATTTAGTTCTCTCCCGTTTATGTACCCAACAACATTAAGTTCTCTTAACATGGCAAGAGAGGGTGAGCATAATAAACTACCTATCTAGGCAAGTTTAAATGAGGCTGGAAATGACAAGCAACAATTCCAGAAAATCCTCATGTGCATATTTTAGATTTGGTATTGTTCTGTCCTAAAGCATATTTTATTGTTGTTGAACAGTAAAACAAAGTGCACCAAGTTAATCTATGCATTATTCTACCCCATTTACATATAAAGTTTATTAGATTTGGAGCTACGGTTATTTAGCTATGAAATAAATCATTTTAACATATGATTTAAGCAAATTAATAGAAACAGCAAGTTTAAACAATTTAACATGGACAAAAGTTGCATATTGCGAAAGTACATGAAATTCTAAGGAAGATGCATATATGGCATGTTTTATTTGGATGCATGGACATTTAGTTATGAGCATTTTAAAATGATGGCATTTACTGTAAATATGCATGCACTGGATATTTCGGAAAAAACAGAACAGGAAAAAAATCTAAACGGGCTAAATCTGGAGCTACACAGGTGAGCGGTAGATAGATATTGAGCGCTCTGTGCGCAAGGCAACAGCAACAGTAGAATCGGGCCAAGCCCAAACGGCTCGATGTGTGGTGTGCAAAAACATAAATAAGAGGCAAAAATTGGGGTGCCTGGGACTCGAACCCAGGACCTCCCAGATGCAGGCGCATGTGGCAAACTAGCTAGGCTAGTGCCGTGATATTGCTAGAGAAGGAGCATGTCCCTCTTTGAATGGATCCCAAGGTCAAGCCCTGACCTTCCATGAATGCAAAGGAAAACTTTGTCTCCGGTGAACTCGATCAAGACAGTGACTTCAGAGGCTGTAAAGCACCGGCGGGTGGGCGGAACAAGGACGTTGGTGGGCTATGAGCTGAGATCATGCAGAAGGCTCGAGTGCGCGGGAGGACTCGAGGACGAGTTGCCTCATTCATGGCGGCGGCAAGACGAAGCAGGGCCACAGGCTCTCAATTGAGCTCGGCCGTGCGCGTGTGCATGGAGGTGTGCAGCGAGGGTGCAGCAAGGGCCGGCATGAGCAACAAAACTAGCAGGCATGTGCGCAAGCAAGAAGCAAAGAGAGAGCAGAGGAGCATGTCGGCACGTGCGAGCAGGACAGTGGGCGAGATCATCGGGGAAAACTCCGGCGACCAAAAGCTAAGGAGGAGGGGCGCGGTCGATACAGGGACAAACCCGCACTCCCGCGCGCCACTCACGGCACCAAACGATGACAGAGACATCGCCGGCGTTGTGAGGACAAAGGCGGCGGATACCAACCCAACACGGTGAACGGTAGGGTGAAAACGATTAACTAGCTGGAAGGAAACGCGCCTACAGATGAGCATATGCTTAGCGATGCAAGGAAACGGGCAGAAGGCCACCGGAGGAGCTCCAGCGACAACGACGCGCGGCGACGTGCTCGGCCGAGAAGGAATCAGGAGGGACATGATGCAATCAAGACAAGGCATGGGGAGGAATCGGGTGCTCACCACAAACACGAGGGTGTGCTTGGACTGCCGAGAAGTGGTGGAAAATGACCGGGAGGCGCCGAAGACAGGAAATGGCCGACGTCGGGGAAGAAGACCCTCACGGTGCGTGCGTTGGCTCCCGGCTTGAAGTAGAGGACGCAGGGGAACTAGAGGGACTTGGCGAATATCCTCGATGGTGTGTAGGCTCCTGGACACGAAGGGGAGCACGCCAGTGACACGCTCGAGCTCTCTGTCTCGCTCGGGACCAAATAAGGCGATGGCTATGGTGGGTGCCTCACCTGCGGCGGCGGCAGAGGGAGGAAAGGGAAACCCTAGGCAGGGCGCGGACGCCAAGGGCTTTTATAGGGGCTCGGAGGGGGGGCGGACGGCATGCGTGCCGCGCTGGCCATGTGCTCTGAATTTACTGTGAGGAGGAAGAATGAAGGGAAGGAGAAAGGTGAAGGAGAGAGAGACCGACAGGTGGGGTTGCCTAGGTGATCCACGTTGAATTTACCGGCGAGAGGGAGGGAAGGGGCACGCTGGCGCTGGCTGGGCTCCAGGAAGGAGGAGGCCCAAGTGAAGTACCCAGGTAAGGTCTCCTATTTAAATTCTTTCTGCGAATAAAGAATCCACATAATAGAAGACAGAAATGGCAGGGGGTTAGGGGATGAATTAAAAGTAAGTAAGAATAAATTTGGAACCCTAGGTTTATGTAGGATTTGAATAAATTTTACTGGCATTTTTAGAAGGCAGAAAAATAATTAGAGTTTGAATTATTCTCAAACTTCAATCATTTTTGAACCTGACCAAAACAACTTCAAATGGGAGGAAATATTGGCAGAGAGGTAAAACACATGGTGTATGATTTATAGGAAAATATTGAACATTAACGGAGGTGGGAAAATGTCACTTGACATGAAAGCCAAAATTTGAAAGAAATGAGGAAGTGGATAGGTTGTGCACTTGGGGAAAATGTAGATTGGAAAGATGAAGACGGATAGCACACAACCAACACATCACCATGAAGAATGCAACCCACATGATGAGCATGATGAAATGCAAAATGACAAGGGTACAATGCAACATAGCAAGTGAGATGAGCATGGTGCAAGAAGCAAATAAATGACAAGGCACTCAACATGATCATGGCATAAACATATAGGAATGAAGTATGCAAAAACAAGTATGCTAATGCAACAGACATAATAAACACATGACAACAACTAAAATAAAAGGAAGGCATCTAGAGCGCCGGTCTCGGGTTGTTACAACTCTCCTCCACTTACAAGAGATCTCGCCCCAAGATCTAAGGATGACACCGGAGGGAAACGGAAGAGGAAAAGGTAAAACAAAGTTTCTTCTTCGACAGACGAGTGAAACCATGGACCTTGAGAGATAGAAAACTTGAAAGAAGAACACAACAGAGTTGAACGAAATTGAGGCACTCTGGTATAAAAGAGAAACAAGAAACACCGTGTCAACCTTGGAGGTTGCAAAGCTATAAATGACGAGAAAAATGGACAAGAAGGAACTGAAACCACTCTGGTTGAAACGTGATCAACAAGGAACAAGGAAGAACAAATTCGAACAACACTGCAGTTGAAAAGAGATACAAGACTTGATAAGATGAAAAGAACATGAGCAGAGGACACAACACTCCTGCTAAACGGATATGCAAGGCAACATGATATTTAAAAAATGAGATGATGGGTCAAAGAGAGTAAAATCACAATTCCTCCGGAACAAATGTAAGAATGGAATCAAAATAATGGAGAAGAAAACAACATGTTCTACTTGAAATGAATTTAAGAGAGCAACCTTGAAAAGAAGGATTGAACAGAGTTGTTGGAAGATCAATACGAAAGGATATGATCCTCGTCGACTTATGGATACATCCCAAAATTATGAGGTGACAACCAGCCACTACCAAAAGATTGATTAGCTGAGATGAATGAAGAGATGGAAAAACTTCTTTCACCGCGAGAATAGGAGGAAACTTGGATCATTGATAAACACCACAATAGCAACATTCCTTAGGGAAGGCTTTAAGTGAAATCTAAACCAAGATAACACCAACGAAGAAATTGTTGTGTTGAAAATATATCACTCTTGAAAACTTGTGAACCATGAGACACGAAGGGAAATTATCAAGAATGACATAACACTGCCACGAAGGATAAGATGGAAAGAATTGCACTTGAATGCAAGATGAAGAATTCTTGAACTCCTCAAAACAAAACATGTGTTGAACACCATGTTTATTTTAGAGTATAGCTTGGCGGATCTTAACTCCGGGAGAAATCTTGAAGAACAATTGAAGAATGAAAGGAATCCTTGACAAACCACCATGTTGAGCATTCATGAGGACTCTGGTAATGAAAAGATGGTAGAAGAGACATGAAGGTTTGAAAGAATAAGATTGAAGCCTTGCAATGATTTAGAAGAAGCTTAGCGATGAGATAATTGAGAGAGCTTGGAACTCCGGAAAAGAAAAGATGAACAACTTAGAACCAAGGGATTATTCATCATGAAAAATCTCCGAAGGAAGGAATTACTTCACCACGATGAAGTAGAATAAGAATTATGTTATGCTTATCCTCATCAAATTTAATTGATGACAAACAGATTTGGCATGCAACTTATTCTTCTTGAAAAGGATTGAAGAGAGATATAGCGCAAACTTGAGAAGGTCTTCAACGAACCCTCGGTATGATTTGGGAAGAACAAATGAATTGATACGGTAACAAAGGAATAGGAATGTTGAACGAACCACTGTAAGAATTTGAAAATGAAAGAAGAAAGAGAATTCCTTGCTGGGAAGAATTAGAAAACGAACAAAGATACTTGAGTGAATTTGGATATAATTGAATGAAGAGATGGCAATCTAACTAGAGAATACTTGAACGATGAATCGGTAGATTTGGAGAATGAGAGCTGAAAGCTGAGAATCAACAATATTTAGAAATGATGGCCTTCGGATGATCGAGAAAGGAAAGTAACTCCTGAAATTCGCCGGATGAGTGAAAAGAATTCTCACAATCGAAAACAATTATGAGGGGACGTCATCCAGCTTGAACTACGCATCTTTGGAAGAACGGGTAAGGATTTAAGAGGAACTCTACTTTAGTCTTCAAAATCTGAGAATGACAATGAGAAACACCACCAAGAATTTTTTAGACACTCTGGGAGAATCAAAAGTGAAGAGGTTGAGCCAACGATGGAAAGAATTTGAAAGATCTTGGAGAAATACATATGAGTGATGATAATTCATTCTTACGTCAAATTTGGAGAAGAATTTGAGAGTAACTCCGGGAAAATAGAAGAGTCAGGTAAGAACCTAGGAAAAGACATGTGGGTTAGGGCCCACTCAAAAGAAACACCGTTGAAAAGATTGCTTGAAAAGAGAGATTGCATCGGTTGAATTAAATGGCTTGAATGAGATAACAACCTCGAGATAGCTTGAATGGGTTGATAATGAAACATGAATCTTCTAAACTATCTTCAGCTCTCCGGATATGAATATAGAGAGGTGAATCATTTAGAGGTGCACCGGCATGAGAAAGCATTTGAAACAAGGACAGGAATATGATCAACACCGAAAGCTTGAATTGAATCCACCTGAAAAGAAAAGGAGTGAAGAATGACGAACTTGAAGCTCCCTTAGCATCTTCATAAGAAACACCGGGTAAAAACATTAAAGGAAAAGAATGAAGAGACTTCACTCAAAAAATGGATACTTGATTAAGGATTCTGGATCCATGAAGAAAAAGGGTGGGAGGGTGGGAAAACAAATGCAACTTGGGATGGATGGAACAAACACCATTGAGAAAACTTAGAATTGATCTCGCGAATGGGGAAAATGATAGGATCATCTTGACGAGAAACGCACCGGTTGGAAACGAATTGACATGACAATCACGATAAACAAGAAGGATTAGTACTCCCATAGAAACATGAGAACACCACTTAGAATAAGGTATGGAATCAACACTTGACATTGAAGCAACTCGAATACCACAACTCAAAACAAAACAAAGGATTGGCTTGCAAAATAAGCCGAAAACAAACATATGATAGAGATTTCATCCGAAATTTCTATGGTGGGGCCCACATGGGCTCGATCGTACAGCACCATCATGTACAAGGCAGTGCACATGACATACGAAGTGTCCCCGAGTCAGCATAGCCAAGGACTCTTTAAGACACAACGAGACCATTGTAAAACCAACCGTGGATAGGCGAACCACTAGACGTCGAACCCCAATCTCATACCATGCATTTGTCGGAAAGATATCCTAGGAGCTACTTGAATTCCCACCTATAAATTCCCGAAACTTTCTGGTTATGCAATCTGGTGTTGGGGATACAGGGGAAGCATAATATCTGACCCAAACTAACAATCCCTACATCCAGCTGTATCCATCCGTCAACCCATAACCAAGAAACCTTCGGAAATCGTGTACTTCTACCTTCGAAAAGCATCTGTTATATGAGTTATGGCAATACTCCCGAACTCCCGCCCCAGTAGTGGGTGGTGTCAAGGTCATCTCACCAACAACTGTATAAAAGAGATTTTCAATGTAGGCGAACTTAGGTATTCCAGAACTGCAACGACAAAATTGTGATGACAACACCTCGGAGCTCAACTCCCCGGGACACTGCCACAACCGCTAAATGTCAGGAGGCACCAAGAACATTGTTCTCGTCACAATACTATCGGAACGATTCCAAGATACCCGCGTGATCCTAAAAAAAATTCGTGAAATTTGAGGAGAGGAGAGTCAAAACGATGGGGTCTATCTCTACATAGATAGATCTTGTCTACATCTTGTCATCGTTCTTATTGCATCACTCCATTTCTCCATGAACTTAATACACTAGATGCATGCTGGATAGCAGTCGATGTGTGGAGTAATAGTAGTAGATGCAGGCAGGAGTCGGTCTACTAATCTTGGACGTGATGCCTATGTAATGATCATTGCCTGGATATTGTCATGAGTATTTGAAGTTCTATCAATTGCCCAACAGTAATTTGTTCACCCATCGTTTGCTATTTTTCTCGAGAGAAGCCACTAGTGAAACCTACGGCCCCCAGGTCTCTTTCTCAAATATTTGCCTTTGCGATCTACTTTTCCTTTGCATTTATTTTCAGATCTACTAAACCAAAAATACAAAAAATACCTTGCTGCAATTTATGCATATTTATTTTATTTGGTGTTCGATCTACCAATCTACTACAAATTTAATTCACGTATGTTTGACTATCTTGAGGCGTCGTACCCCGAAAGGGATTGACAACCCCTTTAACACGTCGGGTTTCGAGAAGTTGTTATTTGTGTGCAGGTGTTGTTTACGTTGTGTTGCTTGGTTCTCTGAAACGCCCATGATGCGGCTATATATCCCACGTGTCGAGGCATGACTTAGAGGCATAACCGCATGGTGGTTTTTTCGCAAGAGGGGTAATCTTCACACAATCCCATGTACAGAATAAGAAAGGGATAAAGAGTTGTCTTACAATTGCCACTTCACACAAATAACAAGTTAAACATACATCATCCAGAGTACAATCAAGGTCCGACTATGTAACCAAAATAAAAGAAGACAACCCCAAATGCTAGATCACCGATCGTCCCAACTGGGCTCCACTACTAATCATCAGGAAACGAAACATAGTAACTACCTAGGTCCTCGTCGAACTCCCACTTGAGTTCGGTAGCATCACCTGCACTAGTATCATCGGCACCTGCAACTGTTTGGAAGTATCCATGAGTCACGAGGACTCAGCAATCTCATACCCGCGAGATCAAGACTATTTAAGCTTATGGGTAGGATGTGGTAATGAGGTGGAGTTGCAGCAAGCGCTAAGAAAATATGGTGGCTAACATACACAAATAAGAGTAAGATGAGAAGCTACACAATGGTCGTGAAGCTAGAGGTGATCAAGAAGTGATCCTGAAACTACTTACGTTCAAACATAACACAAACCGTGCTCACTTCCCGGACTCCGTCGAAAAGAGACCATCACAGCTACACACGCGGTTGATTAATTTTAATTAAGTCAAGTGTCAAGTTGTCTACAACCGGATATTAGCGAATTCCCATCTGCCACATAACCGCGGACACGGCTCTTGAAAGTTTATACCCTGTAGGGGTGTCCCAACTTGGCCCATCACAAGCTCTCACGATCAACAAAAGGATATTCCTTCTCCCGGAACAACCCGATCAGACTTGGAATCCCGGTTACAAGACATTTTGACAATGGTAAAACAAGACCAGCAAGACCGCCCGAATGTGCTGACAAATCCCGATAGGAGCTACACATATCTCGTTCTCAGGGCACACCGGATGGGCAAGACGTCGGGTTGGCATAGACCCTGGTTGCCCAGGGGGCGCCGGACATCGCCCAGTTCGGACCAACACTCAGAGGAGCACTGGCCTGGGAGGTTAAAATAAAGATGACCCTCGGGTTTGCAACCCCAAGGGAAAGTTATAGGTTGTTAGGCAAATGTAAAACCAAGGTTGGGCCTTGCTGGAGGAGTTTTATTCAAAGTGAACTATCAAGAGGTCACATAACCCCAACCGCGTAAGGAACACAAAATCAAGCAACATAACACCGGTATGACGAAAACTAGGGCGGCAAGAGTGGAACAAAACACTAGGCAAAAGGCCGAGCCTTCCACCCTTTACCAAGTATATAGATGCATTAATTAAATAAGAGATATTGTGATATCCCAACAAAATCATGTTCCAACATGGAGCATTCTTCAAGTTCACCTGCAACAAACAACGCTATAAGAGGGGCTGAGCAAAAGCGGTAACATAGCCAAACAATGGTTTGCTAGGAAGGTGGGTTCGAGGCTTGACATGGTAATATGGGAGGCATGATAAACAAGTGATAGGTAGCGCGACATAGTAATAGAGCGAACAACTAGCAAGCAAAGATAGAAGTGATATTGAGGGTATGGTCATCTTGCCTGAGATCCCGCAAGAAGAAGACCGAAATCCATGAAGAAGACAAACGGACGTAGTCGAACGAATCCTCACAACTTCGGAATGAAATGGAAGCTAACGAGAGAATCAACCCGGAAAGAAGCACGCAACATGGTAAGCACACAAGCATAAACATGGCATGATGTGCAACCAAGTATGATGCATGTCCGGTTTAATGAGGCATGGCATGGCAAAGTGCACAAACAACACTACAGGTTAAGTGGAGCTCAATATGCAACGAGTTGCATATTGACGGAACACCACATCAATTATTAAGTTCTCTCCCGTTTATGTACCCAACAACATTAAATGTTCTTAACATGGCAAGAGAGGGCATAATAAACTACCTATCTAGGCAAGTTTAAATGTGGCCGAAAATGACAAGCAATAATTCCGGAAAATCCTCATGTGCATATTTTAGATTTGGTACTGTTCTATCCTAAAGCATATTTTATTGTTATTAAACAGTAAAACAAAGTGCACCAAGTTAATCTATGCATTATTCTACCCCCATTTACATATAAAGTTTATTAGATTTGGGGCTATGGTTATTTAGCTATGAAATAAATCATTTTAACATATCATTTAAGCAAATTAATAGAAACAACAAGTTTAAAGATTTTAACATCGACGAAAGTTGCATATTGCGAAAGTACATGAAATTCTAAGCAAGATGCATATATGACATGTTTTATTTGGATGCATGGACATTTAGTTATGAGCATTTTAAAATGATGGCATTTACTGTAAATATGCATGCAGTGGGTATTTAGCAAAAATAACAAAATAGGAAAAAAAATCTAAACGGGCTGAATCTGGAGCTACACGGGCTACACAGGCGACCGGTAGATAGATATAGAGCGCTCTGTGCACAAGGCAACAGCAGCAGCAGAATTGGGCCAAGCCCAAACGGCTGGCTGTGTGGTGTGCAAAAAGATAAATAAGAGGCAAAAATTGGGGTGCCTGGGACTCGAACCCAGGACCTCCCAGATGCAGGCGCACGTGGCAAACTAGCTAGGCTGGTGCTGTGATATTGCTAGAAAAGGAGCACGTCCCTCTTTGAATGGATCCCAAGGTCAAGCCCTGACCTTCCATGAACACAGAGGAAAACTTTGCCGGCGGTGAACTTGATCAAGATGGCGACTTTAGAGGCTGTAAAGCACCAGCGCATGGGCGAAACAAGGACGTTGGTGGGCTGTGAGTTGAGATCATGCAAAAGGCTCAGGTGCGCGGGAGGACTCAAGGACGAGCTGCCTCATTCATGGAGGCGGCAAGACGAAGCAGGGCCACGGGCTCTCAATTGAGCGCGGTTGTGCGCGTGTGCATGGAGATGTGCAGCAAGGGTGCACCAAGGGCTGGCACGAGCAACGAAACTAGCAGGCATGTGTGCAAGCAATAAGCAGAGAGAGCAGAGGAGCATGTCGGCGCGTGCGAGCAGGACAGCGGGCGAGCTCATCGGAGGAAAACTCCGACGACCAAAAGCTAAGGACGAGGGGCGCGATCGATGTAGGGGACAAACGCGCACTCCTGCGTGCCACTCACGGCACCAAATGACGACAGAGACATCGCCGGCATCGTGACGACAGAGGCGGTAGAGACCAACCAAACATGCCGAATGGCAGGGTGAAAACGATTAACTAGCTGGAAGGAAACGCGCCTACAGAGGAGCCTATGCTTGGCGATGCAAGGAAACAGGCAGAAGGCCACCGAGGGAGCTCTGACGATAATGACGCGCGGCGACGCGCTCGACCGAGAAGGAATCGGGAGGGATAAGATGCAATCGAGAAGACAAGGCATGGGGAGGAATCGGGTGCTCACCACAAACACAAGAGTGTGCTTGGACTGCCGAGAAGTGGTCGGAAACGACCCGAAGGCGCCGAAGACAGGAAATGGCCGACGTCGGGGAAGAAGACCCTCGCGGCACGCGCGTTGGCTCCTGGCTTGAAGTAGAGGACACAGGGGAGGTAGAGGGACTTGGCGAATCTCCTCGGTGATGTGTAGGCTCCTGGACACGAAGGGGAACATGCCGGTGACGCGCTCAAGTTCTTTGTCTCGCTCAAGACCGAAAAGGGCGATGGCTATGGTGAGTGACTCACCTGCGGCAGCCGAGGAGGAGGGAGGATAGGGAAACCCTAGGCAGGGCACAGATGCCAAGGGCTTTTATATGGGCTGGGAGGGGGCGGACGGCGTGCGTGCCGCGCTAGCCATGTGCTCTGAATTTACTGTGAGCAGGAAGAACGAAGGGAAGGAGAAAGGTGAAGGAGAGAGAGACCGACATGTGGGGTCGCCTAGGTGATCCACGTTGGATTTACCAGCGAGAGGGAGGGAAGGGGCACGCTGGCGCTGGCTGGGCTCCAGGAAGGAGGAGGCCCAAGTGAAGTGCCCAGGTAAGGCCTCCTATTTAAATTCTTTTGGGGAATAAAGAATCCACATAATAGAAGACGGAAATGGCTAGGGGGTTAGGGGATGAATTAAAAGTAAGTAAGAATAAATTTGGAACCCTGGGTTTATGTAGGATTTGAATAAAGTTCTCTAGCATTTTTAGAAGGCAGAAAAATAATTAGAGTTTGAATTATTCTCAAACTTCAATCATTTTTGAACCTGACCAAAACAACTTCAAATGGGAGGAAATATTGGCAGAGAGGTAAAAGACATGGTGTATGATTTATAGGAAAATATTGAACATTAACGGAGGAGGGAAAATGTCACTTGACATGAAAGCCAAAATTTGAAAGAAAGGAGGAAGCGGATAGGTTGTGCACTTGGGGAAAATGTAGATTGGAAAGATGAAGACAGATAGCACACAACCAACACATCACCATGAAGAATGCAACCCACATGATGAGCATGATAAAATGCAAAATGATAAGGGTACAATGCAACATAGCAAGTCAGATAAGCATGGTGCAAGAAGCAAATAAATGACAAGGCACTCAACATGATCATGGCATAAACATATAGGAATGAAGTATGCAAAAACAATTATGCTAATGCAACGGACATAATAAACACATGACAACAACTAAAATAAAAGGAAGGCATCTAGAGCGCTGGTCTCAGGTCGTTACATTCTCCTACTGGTTTGGTAACCTTGCTTTCACATCTGAGGCAAATACCTACCGCCGTTGTGCTCCGTCATCCCTTACTCTTTGGGGAAATACCAACGTAGCTTCAAGCGACATCAAAAGGAATTTCTAGCGCTGTTGCCGGGGAGGATCTTCAACATATACCAGGTTCCTTATCACAAATCTCATCTCCTCGCAATTTACATTATTGTACATTTACCTCTCGTTTTCCTCTCCCCCACTTCACAAAAAATTGTCGTTTTATTCGCCCCTATTCTTCCGTTCGCCGTTTTCTTGCCGGATATGTTTTTGTGTGCGTTCTTGTTTGCGTAGTCATGATGCCTCAAAGAAAATATTATGATGTTCCTTACCCCAATATTTTGCTTGAAATTGAGAAAAGTACTAAGGCATATATGACTACACAATTTGAGCATAATAAGTATTTTACCGAAGAACTTAACGAGCACTCCGTTGTGCTTGATGCTATAACTAAACAACTTGATGATATTAGTAGAGAAGTTTGCCATCTCCAATCTAAGTATGCTTTTGCTGAAAGTTTGCTAGGAAAAATATCCGATGCACAAGCTACTCTAGTTAATCAAATGGCCACTAAACCAATCTCACTAGAGGATAAAAGTGATGAAGATCTTAAAATGATTGGTGTTTCTTCTATTGATTCCTTGTTTAGCATAGTTAAGATTGATGAAAAAGGGACTGGAGAAGAGTCAACTTTAGTTAGAAGGCGTCCCACTGATTCGGAGGGTGAAAATCTTGTTGAGAAAATTGATAAAAGTGGGTTTGGAGAGGTCAAAACTTTAGCTAGTGATGTACCCACTCTTTTGGATTACAAAGACTTTAATTATGATAGTTTCTATTTGATTGATTGTATTTCTTTGTTGCAATCCATGATAAATTCACCCCAAGCTTATGAACAAAATAAAGCTTTTACTAAACATATTGTTGATGCTATGATGAAAGCTTTTGAAGAAAAATTGGAATTATAGGTATCAATTCCTATAAAATTGCATGATGAATGGGAACCTAATATCAAAGTCAAGATTAAAAATTATGAGTGTTTTGCTTTGTGTGACTTGGGTGCTAGTGT
The DNA here is from genome assembly GCF_002162155.2 of Triticum dicoccoides. Taxonomy (NCBI): domain Eukaryota; kingdom Viridiplantae; phylum Streptophyta; class Magnoliopsida; order Poales; family Poaceae; genus Triticum; species Triticum dicoccoides. Next base: position 342,101,140 of record NC_041386.1, read on the forward strand.
TTCTATAATTCCAAAATCTATATGTGATGTGCTTGGTCTTACTGATCTTGAAGAATACTCTTTAAATTTGCACTTGGCGGATTCCACTCTTAAAAAGCCTATGGGAAGAATTAATGATGTTCTTATTCTTGCAAATAGAAATTATGTGCCCATATATTTTATTGTTCTTGATATTGATTGCAATCCGTCTTGTCCAATTATTCTTGGTAGACCGTTTTTACGCACTATCGATGTCGTGATTGATATGAAAGAAGGCAACATTAACTTCCAATTTCTTTTGAGGAAGGGTATGGAACACTTTCCTAGAACAAGGATTATGCCACCATATGAATCAATCATGAGGGCATCTTATGGATCTTGAACCAAAGATGGCAAAACTTAGATCCTTGCTTTATGCCTAGCTAAGGGCGTAAAACTGTAGCGCTTGTTGGGAGGTAACCCAATGAATAAAGTTTATTTTTTCTTTTTGCTTCTTGTTTTTGAGTGTTAGCACAATTATGCTACTGTTATGATTGTGTTTTTTATGTTTAAATTAGTGTTTGTGCCAAGTAAAGCCTTTAGGGTCTTCTTGAGTGAGAGTTGTTTGATCTTGCTGAAAAAACAGAAACTTTTGTGCTCACAATAATAATTCGCATTTTTACTAGAGAGCGATAAAATACCCATCCCAATTGCAATATATCAATATACAAATTTCTCAGGTCATCCTAATTTTTCAGAATTTTTGGAGTTACAGAAGTATTCGAAATAGTTAGATTTCTACAAAATGTTCTATTTTGATAGATTCTATTTTCTTTGCGTTGTGTGCTTATTTTGATCTCTCTATGGTTTTCTTTGATGAGTTTTTGCCATAGAAAAGTTGGAATACAGTAGATATAATGCAAGAACAAAATATGAATTGGTTTGATACAACACTTATAATAGTGATCTATTTTTTCTTATACTAATGGATCTCACAAAGGTTTTGTTGAGTTTTGTGTGATTGAAGTTTTCAAGTTTTGGGTTATCTTACGATGTATGAAGGAATAAGGGGTAGAAGATCCTAAGCTTGGGGATGCCTGGCATCCCAAGCTATTATCCAAAAATGAGCAACCAACTAAGCTTGGGGACGCCCCCGAGTGGCATCCCCTCTTTCTTCTAACGACCATCGGTATTTTACTCGAAGCTATATTTTTATTCATCACATACTATGTGTTTTGCTTGGAGCGTCTTGTATGATATGGGTCTTTGCTTGTTTTATTTTGTGTTTTAAGTCTTGATCCCTTGCTGGAAACACCTATTTGAGAGATCCAAAATTATGTCATGACTTGTTAGAATTTCTCTCTTCGCTTCACTTAAATCTTTTATGAGCTATGGACTTGCTCTAGTCCTTTACCTATATCTTTTTTAACATGGTGTGCTCAGTATTTTTGAAGAAATGCTCTATTGCTTCACTTAGATTTATTTGAGAGTTAATAAAATTTTCAAGAAACTCTCTCTTGCTTCACTTAAATTATTTTGAGAGAAATTATGCTCATGATCTTCACTTATGTTTGTCTGAGCTTACGAAAAGCAACACATGAAAATTAGTCCCAAAGTGATAGATATCCTAGAAGGATATAATAAAAACTTTCATGAAGATCATTGGACAAAATAAACTTGATTCTAAGTAATAGTTTTGAGATATGATGATGTGATATGTGAGTCATATTGATGAGTAATTATGCTTTAGTAAGAATATTGGTGTTAAGGTTTGTGATTCCCTATGCAAGCACGAAAGTCAATAGTCATGCAATGAAATTATATCCTACTTGTGGTGCATTATTCGGTGTTAATTATGCTTAATGCTTTCTTATGAGATTATCTTTTTCTTGGTTGGTCACTTCTCAATCTTTAGCTAGACTTCATTTTGCACTAAGTACGATCTCTACTTGTGCATCCAAAATCCTTTAACCCAGTTTTGCCACATGAGTCCACTACATCTACCTATATGCGGTATTCTTTTGCCTTCTAAGCAAATTTGCATGTGCCATCTCTAATTTTCAAAATAAACTTCTCTTTTGTGTGTTTGTTTCGCTCGCGGAGCGGTGAGGGGTGGCTAATATTTTCCATGCTAGATGTGTTATTCTCACGATAAGTGTTTATTCACTTGTCATTGCATGAGAGTAAGGCAAAGGTATTAGGGATGCCCAGTCCCAAAATGAAAAAATGAATTTACTTTATGTTGTCAAATAATAAATTCCTTGGAAAGTGTTGGTATGGAGGGCAACCGTGGATATGCCTAGCCATGGAAAGTGAAAGTATGGTGGAAAAAGGAATAAACTTTATTTTCTGTTTGGGAACCGCCTATGATATATCTAAGCATGGAAAGTATTGGGCACTCTAGGTAGTATTCGTTGGTGGGATGGATACACCTCCCAAAATGTTTTTATCTCTAAGTTTTTCCCTTTGAGCTCTCGCACCTCTACAAATCCCTGTTGGGTGTAGCTAATATGCAAGTGTGTTTCATGAATGGATCGATGGTTGAGCATGATGGGCTAGGGATAACTTATTTTAGCATTGATATTTTGAGAGACATGGTTGCTTGTTGGTATGCTTGAGTATTTAAATTATCGTTTCAAAACTAGACTATTGCTTTGAACAACATAAAAGTCCAAATGTCCATGCTATAAAGAAAGAATATGATATGACATGTTAGGCAGCATTCCACATAAAAAATTCTGTTTTTATCACTTCCCTACTCGAGGACGAGTAGGAGTTAAGCGTGGGGATGCTGATACGTCTCCAACATATCTATAATTTTTGATTGTTCCATGTTGTTATATTATCAATCTTGGATGTTTTATAATCATTTTATATCATTTTTTGGTACTAACCTATTGACATAGTGCCAAGTGCCAGTTGCTGTTTTTTCCATGTTTTTTACATCGCATGAAATCATTACCAAACGGATCCAAACGCAACGAAACTTTACAAAGATTTTTTTGGACCAGGAGGAACATAATGGGCCCTGGCTGCACCTGGGGGCTGCTTCGAGGAGAGCACAAGCCACCAGGGCGCGCCAGGAGGCCAGGCGCGCCCTGGTGGGTTGTGCCCACCTCGGGTGCCCCCCGGACCGCCTCTTTGCTCTATAATTACCCCAATATTCCCAAAACCGCAGGGGAGTCGACGAAATATTGATCCAGCCACCGTAGAGTCCAGAACCACCAGATCCAATCTAGACACCATCTCGGATGGGGTTCACCACCTCCATTGGTGCCTCTCCGATGATGCGTGAGTAGTTCTTTGTAGACCTTTCGGTCCGTAGTTAGTAGCTAGATGGCTTTATATCTCTCTCTCTTCATTCACAATACAATGGTCTCTTGGAGATCCATGTGATGTAACTCTTTTGAGGTGTGTTTGTTGGGATCCGATGAACTTTGAGTTTATGATCAGATCTATCTTTTTATATCCATGAAAGTATTTGAGTTTCTTTGATCTCTTTTATGCATGATTGCTTATAGCCTCGTATTTCTTATCTAATATTTGGGTTTTGTTTGGCCAACTTGATCTATTTATCTTGCAATGGGAAGAGGTGCTTTGTAGTGGGTTCGATCTTACGGTGCTTGATCCCAGTGACACAAGGGGAACCGACACGTATGTATCGTTGCTTCTAAGGATAAAACGATGGGGTCTATTTCTACATTGATAGATCTTGTCTACATCATGTAATCGTTCTTATTGCATTACTCCATTTCTCCATGAACGTAATACACTAGATGCATGATGGATAGCGGTCGATGTGTGGAGTAATAGTAGTAGATGCAGGCAGGAGTCGGTCTACTAATCTTGGACGTGATGCCTATGTAATGATCATTGCCTGGATATCGTCATGAGTATTTGAATTTCTATCAATTGGCCAACAGTAATTTGTTCACCCACCGTTTGCTATTTTTCTCGACAGAAGCCACTATTGAAACCTACGCCCCCGGGTCTCTTTCTCAAATATTTGCCTTTGCGATCTACTTTTCCTTTGCATTTATTTTCACATCTACTAAACCAAAAATACAAAAATAAATTGCTGCAATTTATTCTTATTTATTTTATTTGGCGTTCGATCTACCAATATACTACAAATTTTCCTCATGTCCGTTTGCCCATCTTGAGGCGACGTACCCCGGAAGGGATTGACAACCCCTTTAACATGTCGGGTTGCGAGAAGTTGTTATTTGTGTGCAGGTGTTGTTTACGTTGTGTTGATTGGTTCTCCTACTGGTTCGATAACCTTGGTTTCACATCTGAGGGAAATACCCACCGACGCTGTGTTGCTTCATCCCTTCCTCTTTGGGGAAATACCGACGTAGCTTCAAGCGGCATCAGTGGTTGGCTGCTCCGGCGAGCTGGAGAGGCGCCATGGGAAGAGGAAGGGAAGGAGGGATGGGGCAGCCGGAGCAATTTCGTGGTGGTGGCGCACACCTGCACTGTGGAGGGCAACGGTGCGTTGCATGGGAGGTGCCCGTAGCCATGGGAGGCGGCCTGCTGGTGGCTACCAACGGCTGCGGCTGGCGAGGGGTAAGCGGCGATGGGGTGCTGGGCCTTGGTGGCGGCGCTGGGAGAATGAGAGGGAGAGGGTCGAGGGGATCGGGTGAGGAGGATCGGGCACGGTGATACGTCTCCAACATATCTACTTTTCCTAACGCGTTTCCTCTTGTTTCAGACTCTAATTTGCGCCATTTGAATGAAACTAACCCCGGACTGACGCTGCTTTCAGCAGAACTACCATGGTGTTGTTGTTGTGCATAAATAAAAGTTCTCGGAATGGAATGAAACTTTCCGAGGAATTTTTACATAAATAAAGAGAATTTCTGGAGCGAAGATCCACCAGAGGGGGCACCTGGGTGGGCAGAACCCACCAGCCCCCCCCTCTTGGCGCGCCTAGGTGGGTTGTCCCCACCTGGTGGCCCCGCAGACCTCAACCCTGATGCTATAAATTCCCATATTTGGAGAGAGAAAATCAGAGAGAAATAATTATTGCATCCCACGAGACGGAGCCGCCGTCACCTCCTGTTCTTCATCGGGAGGCCACATCTGGAGTCCGTTTGGGGCTCCGGAGAGGGGGGGTCTTCGTTCTTCGTCATCACCAACCCTTCTCCATTGCCAATTCCATGATGCTCCCCACCGGGAGTGAGTAATTCCTTCGTAGGCTCACTAGTCGATGAGGAGTTGGATGAGATTCATCATGTAATCAAGTTAGTTTTGTTAGGGCTTGATCCCTAGTATCCACTATGCTCTAAGATTGATATTGCTATGACTTTGCTATGCTTAATGCTTGTTACTTTGGGCCTGGGTGCCATGATTTCAGATCTGAACCGTTTATGTTATCACCATTATACCCATGTTCTAGATCCAATCTTGCAAGTTATAATCACCTACTACGTGTTATGATCTGGCAACCCCAGAGTGACAATAGTCTGGACCACTCCTGGTGATGACCGTAGTTTGAGGAGTTCATGTATTCACCGTGTGTTAATGCTTTGTTCCGGTTCTCTATTAAAAGGAGGCCTTAATATCCCTTAGTTTCCAATTGGACCCCGATGCCACGGGAGGGTAGGACAAAAGATGGCATGCAAGTTCTTTTCATAAGCACGTATGACTATTTACGGAATACATGCCTACATTATATTGATGAACTGGAGCTAGTGTTGTATCGCCCTAGGTTATAACTGTCTCATGATGAATATCATCCAACAAGTCACCGATCCAATGCCTACGAATTTATCTTATATAGTTTTTGCTAAGTTACCATTGTTATCATTACTATTGCCCTTGTTACAAAACTACTACTATCATTATTACCGTTACCATTGCTACTGTCACTACTATCAAAACTATCATATTACTTTGCTACTGATCACGTTGCTGCAGATAATTAATCTCCAGGTGTGGTTGAATTGACAACTTAGCTGCTAATACCTTCAAATATTCTTTGGCTCCCCTTGTGTCGAATCTATAAATTTGGGTTGAATACTCTACCCTCGAAAATGGTTACGATCCCCTATACTTGTGGGTTATCACGCGGCACCAGGGGAACTCGCGATAGTGGCGGCGAGGGGATCGGGACGAGGAGCTCCTCTCTTGAGCGTGGTGACAGTGCGAGGAGGAGACGAGGGAAAGTGGGGGATTAAGGGAGAGAGCTAAGGTTATAGGTGCGGCTGGGCTTAGGTGGGTCGGCGCTGTTGGCTAGGCCGAGCTGCGGTAGCTGGGAGGTCCAGTTGGGCTCGCTCTCTTCTCTCTCTCTCTCTCTCTCTCTAATTTTTCTCTCTATTTCAAAGAAACAGAAGCTTAGAAGAAATGTCGAGAGAGATTGGAGTGGAGTTTGGGCATGGAGTTAATTTTCTCACACTCACAAAAAATGAGCTTGATCCCAGAAAATAGAAATGGACATGATTGAGAGAATTAAGTTCAAACTCATTTGAATTAAATTCAAATGGGCTTGAATAGGAGGTTGGTGTTTGGAAGGTCCAAAAATGCCGAAAATTTGGTGGTGCTTGGAAAAGTGATGAAATAATATACATGGGCAATGTTGGAGGTTAAGAATTGAGTTAGTAGGCATGGAATATTTGCAAGTGTGTTATGGTGATCCAAAGTTAATGTAATATTTTAATATAGCTCCCTAATAATAGTAGGAGACTTTGTATATGTTTTAAAGAGAAATCACCATGTGCATTTCTCTCAATCTAAATGGATCAAAGATCGATATGATATATTCATTTGAGTTACAAAAACATTAATGAGATGAAGCATGATGACATGATGCAATGCAAATGATGCTATGAAGAATGCAACAAACAAATAAATCACATGGCGAAACTCAGAATACATGGAAGGCATCTGGAGCATTGGCCTCGGGTCGTCACAAATCTCCTCCACTTACAAGAGATCTCGCCCCGAGATCTAAGGATGGCAAACAAAAGAGGAAGAGAAGAGGTAAAACTAAGTTGCTTCTTTGACAACGAGTGAAACCAAAAACCTTGGAGGGTTGCAAGGAAATGAATAATGGCAGAAAGCAAGAACAATTCGGACAGCACTCCAGTTCAAAAGAGAGGGAAGACTTGATAAGATGAAAAGAACTTGAATAGAGGGCACAACACTCCTCCTAAATGGATAAGCAAGGAAAATAACATGATATTCACAAAACGAGATGATGAGTCGAAGAGAGCAACATCACAATGCCTCCGGAATAAATGTAAGAATGGAATGAAAATAACGGAGAAGAAAACAACATCTTCTACCTCAATGAATTTGAGAGAGCATCCTTAAAAATAAGTATTGAAGGGAGTTGTTGAAGAATCAATAATCAAATGATGTACTCCTCGTGGGCTTAACAAAACATCTGAAAACTAGAGGTGAAATTCTGCCACTAATAGGATTAATTGCTTGGTTGAGATAAATGAAGAGATGAACACTTCATTCGCTGAGAGGATAAGGGAAAACTTGGATCATTGATAAGCACCACAAATAGAAACATTCCTTAGGGAAAGGATTTAGGTAAAATCTAATCCAAATGACTCCAAGGAAGAAAATGATGGGTTTAAATATCTCATTTTTGACAACTTGTGAATCATGACACACGAAAGAGAATTGTCAAGAATGACATAACACCACCTCAAAGATAAGGTAGAAAAAATTGCACTTCGGAATGCAAGATGAAGAATACTTAGCACCCACAAGAATCTTGAAGAACACTTTGAGGATGAATTAAATCCTAAACGAACCACCATGTAGAGCCTCCATGAAAAACTTCGGTAATAAAAGGATGATAGAAAGAAAGAGAAGTTGAAAACACAAGGTGAAGCCTTATAATGATTTAGATGGAGCTTCGCGGCGAAATAATCAAAAGGACTTGGAACTCCGGAAAGAAAAGATGAAAAACTCGAAACCGAGAATTACTTCATCATGAACAAACTCTGAAGGAAGGGATTAATCACTTGGATGAAACAAGAATAAGAATTATGTTATGCATATCCTTCATCAATTTAAATTGATGACAAGCAAAGGATTTAGCATTCTACTTATATATTCTCATTTGAGAAATGATTGATATAGCTCAAACTTGGGAAAGTCTTCGACGAATCACTAGTAGGATTTTGGATAGAACAAATGAATTGATACGATAATAAAGGAATATGAATGTTGAATGAACCATGTAAGAATTCAAAACAAATGAAGAAAAGGGAATGAATCACTGGGAAGAACTAGAAAAAATGAACGAAGATACTTGAGGGAATTTAGATGCAAGAGAACAAACAGATCACAAGCTAACTATGGAATACTCGAACGAGGCACCAGTAAGAATGGGGAAACAAGAGCAGAAAGTTGAAAATGATGAGTTCTTCTGGAATGATAGCCTCCGGAAATCAAAACGAAAACACTCCTAAAATGCTTCCAATGGATATGAAAGGAATTCTTGATGATCGGAGCAATTATGAGGATAGCATGAAGCTAGAACCATGAATCTTCAAGAGAACGAACCAAGATTTAAGAGAAACTCTTCTTCGGTCTTCAAAGGCTGAGAATGACGATGGGAAACACCACCAAATTATTTGAGACATTTTGGAATGATGAAAAGAGGAAGATTGGGATCAAAATGGAAGGAATTGAAGGAAAACTCAAATAAGACATTTGACTGATGATAATCCATTCTTACATCAAACATTGAAAAGAATTTGAGAGTAGCTTCGGAAAACATTAGAAGAGTCAGGTAAGATCCTGAGAAAAGACCTATGGGTTATGGGGTCACTCAAAGAAACATCATTGAACGATTGTTTAGAAAGAGATGATGCACCGGTTAATTAAATGGCTTGAATGAAGTAATAACCTTGAATTAGCTTGAACGGATTAAGAATGGAAAACGCGAATCTTCTGAGATATCTTTAGCACTCCGGAGCAAATGAATAGCAAGATGAGAATGATTAAGAGGTGCACCGGCATAAGAAAGCACTTGAATTGAATCCATCGGAAAAGAATACGAGAATGAAGAATGATAAACTTGAAGCTTCCTTAGCATCTTCCCGAGAATCACCGGATAAGAACATTGAAAGAAAAGAATGAAGAGACTTCTCACAAATAAAAGGATACATGATTAAGAAATCTGAATCCTTGAAGAAAAAAGGAGGACAATGGGAAAACAAAGGCCACTTGGGATGGATGAAACGGACAAATCCCCAAACTTCTCAATGGTGCCCGTATGGAATAACTTGAAGAGAAGTGCACCGGTTGAAAGGATTGACATGACAATCTAAATGATCCCGAAGGATTAGTATTCACATAGAAATATGAGAACACCGCTTAGGAAAAGGTATAGACTCAACACTTGACTTCGAAGAAACTTGAATACCGCACTCCAAACAAAACAAAGGATTGGGCTTGCAGAATAAGTCGGAAACGAACATATGACAGTGACTTCATCCGAAATTTTTGTGGTGGGGCCACACAGGTTCGATCGTACTGCACCATCATGTACAAGGCAGTCCACATGACATACGAAGCGTCCCCGAGCCATAGCAAAGCTACACAGGGCTCTTTATGACACAACAAGGCCATTGTAAAACCAACCGTGGATAGGCAGACCACTAGATGTTGAACCCCAATCTCATATCATGCATTTGTCGGAAAGATATCCTAGGTAACTACTTGAATTCCCACCTATGAACTCCCGAAATTCTCTGGTTATGCAATCTGGTGTTGGGGATACAGGGAGGCACAAATATCTCACACAACTAATAAAACCTACACTCCAATTGTATCAATCCGTCAGCACATAACCAAGAAAACCTCAGAAATCATGTACCTCAGACCTTCGAAAAACATTCAATATATTAGTTGTGGCAATACATCTAATCGCTCTCCTCAGTACTGGGTGGTGCCAAACTACTCTCACCACAAAGAGTATAGAAGCATTTTCGATGTCTGCGGCCTCTGGTATTCTGGAACTGAAATGATAAGCACTGTGACAAAAACACCTTGGAGCTCAACTCCCCGGGACACTGCCACAACCTCTAAAGTTAGGAGGCACCAAGATAGAATTCCCTTCACAATGATATCAGACCGATTCCACAATACCCGCGTGATCCTAGAAAAATTGAGTGAAAAAAGGATAGAAGAGTGGAAAAACACCTACATCAGGAGTCCTCACCAGAGCGATGAAGGGCATAAGGAGTAAAAAAGAATTCCTACTCTCCAATATATAACTAGACTCAAATAGTTTTCTTCTAGACTCAACAACGACAACGGTTCGATCAATCAAGGGGGCTCCTAAGGTCAGTAAGGTTCTGATACCAACTTGTAGCGCCCAAGATGCGATTCTATCCCAATCATGTGATGAATTCATGATTGGGGCACAACCGCATTTCAAGCACATGGCAAGGTGGATATCATTCCAACATACCATGTACTGAATGGATGAGAATACAAGATAATGGCTTACACTACCCACAAGCTACAACATGAATGCAACAATTCATCAATACATAGCAATCATCATACAGAAGAGCAGGATCCAACTATGGATGAAAACAAACAAAAAAGAAGAACGACATCCACCCTACTAATTCCAGGCTCCCGAGCCGGAACCTATTCCCTTGATCGAAGAAGAAGCAGAAGAAGAACTCCAAAAGCAATCAAGCATCACTCTCACGTCAAAGCATCGCATTACCTACACCTGCAACTATTGTTGTAGTATTCTGTGAGCCATGAGGACTCAGCAATCCCATTACCATGGGTATCAAGACTAGCAAAGCTTTATGGGTATGGAATGGATAAGTGGTGAGGTTGCAGCAAGCACTAAGCATTGTATGGTGGCTAACTTACGAGTACAAGAGTAAGAAGAGCAACTACGTATACGGTTGCAAACTAGTAATGATCAATAAGTGATCCTGAACTACTTACGTTCAAACATAACCCCACCATGTTCTCTGCTCCAACTCACTTGAAAAGAGACGATCACAGTTACACATGCGGTTGGAGTATTTTATTTCGGATATAGTGTCAAGTTATCTACAACCGGATATTAAAAATTCCCGTCTGCCACATAACTACGGGCACGGCTTCTGAAGAGATTAAACCGTGCAGGGGTGTCCCAACTTAGCCCATGACAAGCTCTCACGATCAACGGAGGAAAACCCTCCTCCTGGAACAACCCGATCAAGCTCGGAATCCCGATTCACAAGACATTTCCACAATGGTAAAACAAATCCAGCAAAACCTCCCGATGTGCTGACACCCTGATAGTAGTCGCGCATATCTTGTCTTAGGCACGACGAATGAGAGACGCGTAGAGGTGCCAAATACCCCAAGTTGCCAACGGGCGGTCCCGCACGGTGCTCTAGTTTGGACCAACACCAACAACATTGGCCTCCTGTATTATGTGGAATTAAGAATCCTTGGGGACGTGACCCCCTATGCAAATTAATTAATTGTCAGTTTTATTATGTTGATCAAATGTTAAGACCAATGTTGGGCCTTCTTGGAAGAGTTTTATTCAAAGTGAACTTTCAAGGGGGTCCCATAAACCCTGACCGTGTTAGGAACGCAAAATCAAGGAACATAACACCGGTATGACGGAAACTAGGGCGGCAAGAGTGGAACAAAACACCAGGCAAAAGGCCGAGCCTTCCACCCATTACCAAGTATATATGTGCATTAATTAAATAAGAGATATTGTGATATCCCATGATATCCATGTTCCAACATGGAACAACCTGCAACTGCTGCTGCAACTAGCAACACTATAAGAGGGACTGGGCAAAGCGGTAACATAGCCAAACAACGTTTGCTAGGATGGTGAAAAGGTTAGAGGTTGTCATGGCAATAGGGAGGCTAGATAAACAAGTGGTAGGTAGCGCGACATAGCGATAGCATCGAGACAACTAACAAAGCAATGATAGTAATGGTATCCAGGGTAACGGTCATCTTGCCTGAGATCCCGCTTGGAAGAAGACCGAGTCCATGAAGAAGACGAACCAACGTAGTCAAACGGATCCTCGCAATCGCAACGTAACCGGAACTATCAAGAAGAAGTGCAACCGAAAAGAAGCAAACAACACGGTAAACACACATATCATAACCATGGCATTATGTACAATCAAGTATGATGCATGTCCGGTTTAATGAGTCATGGCATGGCAAAGTGCAACAAACAATACTACAAGTTAAGTGGAGTTCAATATGCAACGAGTTGCATATTGAGGAAACACCACATTTAATTATTTAGTTCGCTCTCGTTAAAGCTACTCAACAATATTAAATGTTGGGTAACATGGCAAGAGGTAAAGCATAATTGAACTACCTATATAGGCAAGTTTAAGTGAGGCCGGAAACAACAAACAACAATTCCGGTAAATCCCCACATGTCATTTTGCAATTTGATGCAAACACCAATTTTAAGCATTTTAAATGTTGTTATCATGATGTGGATGACATATGCAAGTTATATGCAATTTTAAGAAAATGTTGACATGAGCATGTTATGAAGCATTTGTAACCATGGCGGAACGAAAGGGGTGCCACAGCAATGACAACGGAAATGGTGCCTCGGCAACATTCCGACGATCCGACAACTCATTGAGATACCGGTGCAAAAGAGCAAGTGTGCGGATGTGCGGAACATGCTAGAGATGGTGGGGTGATCCCGGTTACCGAGTTCCCATGGGTCGACGCATGGCAAACGAGGAGGACCGAGCAATCATAACTCGGACATGGTGCAAGCACGAGCATCTCATACAACACACATGCATTCATTCACGGGCGTCGTCTTGGGGTTATACCTTCGAAGCGTGCATTTTCGGAACGGATCAAGTTCGTTGAGGGAAGTAGTGGTTCACGTTTCGGAGAGGGACTTGACGCATCTGATTTCTCTGAGGGTGACGGTAGTGGAACTTGGCATGTGATACATGGGTTTTCGGGGGCGGTAGATGTACACGGCAAAGGTAGTGGTACTATGCGTCGATTGCCGTGGTACTTGTGGTCTTCGGACTCCCGCCGTCGTCGAGGTACTCGACGCTCATGTAGTCGATCTTGATGGACTTGGCGAAATCCTTGTCTCGGGTTCTGTAGTCCTTCACAGGGCCCAACACAGGGTCTTGGCGAAACCAGGGTGCATCTTGGCGGTCTCGTCTTGGTGTTCAATCCAAAACGAAGCAAGGCAAAAGACTCAGTGCAGTGGTACTTGGCGGTCCACAGCAAAGAGGAACCATGAAGGGGTGGCTCGAGGAAGAGCACTACAGCGAGGCAGCGATGGCGATTGGCCATGGTCGCGGTGAGGTCACCAGAGACCAAGGGAGTCGAGTGTTGCGTGGGCAGAGAAGAAACACAAAGAGGGAGGAGGTCGATCAAGGTGGAAGGCTCATGGAGAGTAACAGAAGGTGGAGCGATGCTGGATGAGGCAGGGTGAGGGTGCTGCTGGTGTGTGGTTGGGGCGGCTAGGCCACAGGAGGTCCAGCCGCGCAAGGCACGAGGTGGCCACGAAGCAAGGACCAGCGGCAGAGGCAGTGGTGGCTGGCTGCTCCGGCGAGCTGGAGAGGCACCATGGGGAGAGGAAGGGAAGGAGAGATGGGGCAGCCGGAGCAATGTCGTGGTGGTGGCGCACGCCCGCGCTATGGAGGGTGACAGTGCGTTGCACAGGAGGTGCCCGTAGCCATGGGAGGCGGCCTGCTGGTGGATACCGACGGCTGCGGCTGGCGAGGGGAAAGCGGCGATGGGGTGCTGGGCCTTGGCGGCAGCGATGGGAGAACGAGAGGGAGAGGGTCGAGGGGATCGGGTGAGGAGGATCGGGCGCGGCACCAGGGGAACTCACGGTAGTGGAGGCAAGGGGATCGAGATGAGGAGCTCCTCTCCTGATCGTGGTGACGGCTTGAGGGAGGAGACGAGGGAGAGTGGGGGATCGAGGGAGAGAGCTAAAGTTATAAGTGCAGCTGGGCTTAGGTGGGCCGGTGCTGTGGGCTAGGCTGAGCTGCAGTAGCTGGGAGGTCCAGTTGGGCTGGCTCTCTCTTCTCTCTCTCTCTATCGAAGATCCATACGATATATTCGTTTGAGTTGCAAAAAAATTAATGAGATGAAGCATGATGACATGATGCAATGAAAATGATGCTATGAAGAATGCAACAAACAAATAAATCTCACAGCGAAACTCAGAATACATGGAAGGTATGTGTAGTGTCGGTCTCGGGTCGTCACGGGGACCCACCCAGTCAAAGCGTATGTAGCGTTGTCTAACTTGTCGCGGACGTGTATGTACATACTGGTCGATCGTCGCTCTGCAACGATGAACCACGGCTGAGTAAGTAGTGGCACATGTCATAGTATAGCCCCTCATGTAGCAGTTCTGGCTGTCCCGTCTAAACCGTGTACACATACATACAACCACACGCCAAAAAACACGGCCACGTACGTACATACAAGCGGGGTCTCGAAACATGTATTCATGCATATGGATGGCCAGGGTTCGTGTACTTGAAGAGGCAACGGACGGCAACGCCTTGTCCTGTTCATCTTCAGCTAACCGGCTGGGTCAGAATAGAGGAAACAACGTCGTGTTCACCGGGAGCCAATTGACTGGGTCGGAACGCGTCTTGTTCATCGGGAGGCAACAGACTGGGTCGAAATGCATCGTGTTCATCAGGAGCCAACTGGCTTCTACGGAACAGCCGAAACAAGGCCTAGTGTACCGCAGAACGGAGGAAACGACCTTGTGTTCGACTGCCTATGGTCGAAATGGGATCCTGTTCACCAGGAGGGGTCTGGCGTACCGCAGAATGGAGGAAATGGACTTCTTTTCGACCTCCTACGGTCGAAACGGGGTCCTGTTGATCCGGAGGGGTGTGGCATACCGCAAAAAGGAGGGAATGGACTTCTCTTCGACCTCCTATGGTCGAAACAGGGGTCTTGTTCATCGAGAGGGGTGTGGCATACAGCAAAACGGGACTCCACGGGCTACTGTTCATCCACCATCTACTGCCTCGCTCCAACCTCCACGGGCTACTGTTCATCCACCGTCGACTTCCTCTAGACTCCACCTGCGACTGTTCATCCAGCCCTCCATCGGCTACTGTGCAACCAGCCCTCCACCGGTCGCTGTTCATCCAGCCCTCCACGGGGTCCTGTTCATCCACCCCCAACTGGCTCGATCGGGGTCCTGTTCATCCAGTGGCAACGACCTCTACTACCACGGGGTCCTGTTCATCCAACCCCACCAGGAATTGTTCATCCAACCCCCAACAAATGCTCACTGTTCATCAAGAGGCAACAGGTTCGATCAGCTTTAGTTAGCAGCAGTAGCGAAGGAATCGCTTGATTGGGTTCAGTTAACAGCCAAGGATCGATCGATCACTCAGGTTCAGTAACGCGTTGCCAGTGCAATCGCTCGGGTTCAGTAGGCGAACACCTCGCTCGGGTTCAGTTAGAGCCAACGCCTCGCACCCACGCATGTACATGTACGAGAAAAATGTGCAATCCCTTCGTGCATCGCTCGACCCCGACCACCCACCGTAACCGGGAACTCCCCGATATTTTCCTCGCCCTTGCTTCTACCATGGTTTTTCTGTCATTGATGGCCCAATGAATGTGATGCAGCTGCGTCTCCAGCCTGCGTAGGATGAAAAGCCCATTTTCTGTCATGATTTTTTGTCATAGAAGTAGGAGCCCACCACATCTATGATGATACCGGGTTCTGTCATAATTATCATCATAGAAGTGTCATAAGCATGACAGGAAAAAAAATTCGTTCGACCCAAAATGTCATGGATGTGTCTTTTTTTGTAGTGATAGCTGGACATTGAGTTTGACCACAACTTCTTACATTGCAACATGGGCAAGAACCCCTTATTTGACCGGTCCATTTTGAACTTCTTCAAAACTTTGTCAAGGTATGTAATTTGTGAAAGTTCTACCAGGCATCTTGATCTATCTCTATAGATCTTGATGCCCAATATGTAAGATTCTTCACTGAGGTCTTTCATTAAAAACTCTTATTCAAATAACCCTTTATGCTTTCAAGAAGTTTTACATCATTTCCAGTCAATAATATGCCATCCACGTATAGTATTAGAAATGCTATAGAGCTCCCACTCACTTTCTTGTAAATACATGCTTCTCCATAAGCTTGGACAAATCCAAACCCTTTGATCACCTCATCAAAGTGAAGATTCCAACTCTCGGATGCTCGCCTCAGTCCATAAATGGATCGTTGAAGTTTTCATACCTTATTAGCATCCTTAGGGTTGATAAAATCTTCGGTTTGCATCATATACAACTCTTCCTTAATGGTTACATTAAGGAACGTAGTTTTGACGTTCGTCTACCGGATTTCATAGTAAAAAAATGCAGCAATTGCATAATCCTAACAGACCTTAGCATTGCTACGGGTGACAAAGTCTCATCATAGTCAACCCCTAGAACTTGCCGAAAACCTTAGGTGACAAGTCGAGCTTTATAGATGGTGACATTACCATCAGTGTTTTTTTTCTTCTTAAAGACCTATTTATTCCCAATGGCCTTTCGGTCATCAGGTAAGTGCACCAAAGTCCATACTTGGTTTTCGTACATGGATCCTATTTCAGAATTCATGGCCTCTAGCCATTTTTGGAGTATGGGCTCATCATCGCTTCCTCATAGTCCGTAGGTTCGTCGTTGTCTAACAACACGATGTCCATGATAGGATCACCGTACCATTCGGGAGCAATACGTCTCCTGGTTGACCTATGAAATTTAGTAGCAGCCTCATTCGCCGTTCGAAGCTTCATGATCATCATCATTAGCTTCCTCTCTAGCTGGTGTAGGCGCCACAGGAACATCTTTCTGCTCTACTCTTCAATTCGAGAGAACATACGATAACCTCGTCAAGCTCTACCTTCCTCCCACTCACTTCTTTTGAGAGAAACTCCCTCTCTAGAAAGGACTAATTCTAGGCAACAAAGATCTTGCCCTTGGATATGTGATAGAAGGTATACCCAATTGTCTATTTGAGGTATCCTGTGAAGACACGTTTTTCTATTGGGTTCGAGCTTATCAGGCTGTACCCTTTTGACATAAGCGTCGCCTCCCCAAACTTTAATAAATATAGCTTAGGTTTCTTGCCAAACCATAATTCATACATTGTTGTTTCAAGGGATTTAGACATTGCCCTTTTTAAAGTGAATGCGGTTGTCTCTAATGCATAATCCAAAAATGACAGCGGCAAATTGGTAAGAGACATCATAGAACGCACCATGTCTAATAAATTACAATTACGATGTTCGGACACACCATTATGCTGTGGTGTTCCAGATGGCATGAGTTGTGAAACAATTCCACATTGTCTTAAATGCATACCAAACACGTAACTCAGATACTCACATCCACGATCAGATCGTTGAAATTTTATCTTCTTATTACGATGATTTTCTACTTCACTCTAAAACTCCTTGAATTTTTCAAATGTTTCAGACTTGTGTTTCATTAAGTAAATATATGCATATCTACTTAAATCGTATATGAAGGTCAGAAAGTAACGATATCCACCGCGTCCTTCAACACTCATTGGACCACATACATCGATTTGTATTATTTCCTACAAGTCACTTGCCCGCTCCATTATGCCGGAAAGTAGGGCTCTAGTCATCTTGCCCATGAGGCATGGTTCACATGTTTCAAATGATTCAATGTCAAGTGATTCCAAAACCCCATCAGTATGGAGTTTCTTCGTGTGCTTTACACCAATATGACCTAACGGAAGTGCCACAAGTATGTGGTACTATCATTACTCACCTTGCATATTTTTGCATTAAAATTATGAACATGTGTATCACTACTGTCGTGATTTGCCAAGAATAAGCATTCACATTGGGTGCATGACCATAAAAGATGTTACCCATATAAATAAAAGAACCATTATTCTCGTATTTAAACGAATAACCTGTTGGGAAATGTAGTATGCAATTTCAAAAAAAATCTACGCTCACGCAAGATCTATCTAGGAGATGCATAGCAATGAGAAGGGGAGAGTGTGTCCATGTACCCTCGTAGACCGAAAGCGAAAGCGTTTGACAATGCGGTTGATGTAGTCAAACTTCTTCTCGTTCCGACCGATCAAGCACGGAACATACGACACCTCCGAGTTCTGCACATGTTCAGCTCGATGACGTCCCTCGAACTCTTGATCCAACAAAGTGTCAAGGGAGAGTTCCATCAGCACGACAGCATGGTGATGGTGATGGTGAATTAATCTGCATAGGGATTCGCCTAAGCACTACGTGAATATGACCGGAGGCGTAAACTGTGGAGGGGGGCGCCACACACGACTAACAACTGTTGATGTGTGTTCTAGCGGTGCCCCCCATATATATAGATTGGAGGGGAGGAGAGGCAGCCAAGGGGGCACCCCAAGTAGGAGGAGTCCTACTTGCGCCTCCCAATTTGGCCTCCCCCTTCCATATCCATCTGGAGGGGGAAGGAAGGAGGAAGAAGGAGGGAAGGAAGGGGGAGGACGAATCCCTCCCCTTCCTTTCTCCCTTCTCCTCTTTCCTTCTCCCTTATTTTGGCCTACATGGGGCGCACCAGCCCCTTAGGGTCTGGTCCGTCCCCCTCTTGGCCCATTAAGGCCCATGTAGTTGTCGGGGGGATGCCTGGAACCCCTTCCGATGACCCAATATGCACCCGGTACCCCCAGAACACTTCCGGTGTCTGAATACCATCATCCTATATATCAATCTTTACCTTTCAACCATTTCGAGACTCCTCGTCATGTCCTTGATCTCATTCGGGACTCCGAACAACATTCGGTCACCAAATCACATAACTCATATAATATAAAATCGTCATCGAACGTTAAGCGTGCGGACCCTATGGGTTCGAGAACTATGTAGACCTGACCGAGACACCTCTCCAGTCAATAACCAAAAGCGGAACCTCGATGCTCATATTGGTTCCTACTTATTCTACGAAGATCTTTATCGGTCGTACTGTAAGGACAACATACATTATTCCCTTTGTCATCGGTATATTACTTGCTCGAGATTCGATCATCGGTATCTTCATACCTAGTTTAATCTCGTTACCGGCAAGTCTCTTTAATCGTCCTGTAATACATCATCCCGTTACTAACTCAGTAGTCACATTGCTTGCAAGGCTTATCATGATGTGTATTACCGAGAGGGCCCAGAGATACCTCTCCAATACTCGGAGTGACAAATCCTAATCTCGATCTATGCCAACCAAACAAACACCTTTGAAGATACCTGTAGAGCATCTTTATAATCACCCATTTACGTTGTGACGTTTGATAGCACACAAGGTATTCCTCCGGTATCCGGGAGTTGCATAACCTCATAGTCAAAGGAATATGTATTTGACATGAAGAAAGCAGTAGCAATAAAACTGAACGATCAATATGCTAAGCTAACGGATGGGTCTTGTCCATGTCAGGACCCCGACTCGATGTCACATCGATCTAGCCGGTAACACCTCATATCACTTTGCGGCCTCACGCACGGTATCCCCACGGGTGTCGCCTTACCTTTGCCCGGGACCGTTTGCGCCTTTTGGCTCACGTATATGATAGTGTCGCTAGCATCCATATGATAAAGAGCCCGGGCTGACATGACTAGTCGTAAACCCAAAGTGGCACAGACTTACGGGGACAGGCATCCATGACCCAGCTTCGAACGTGTCGGTCATCAGCAAGTGGGTCCGGGCTGTAGCACTGGGCTAGCAGGACTCCGGTAAACCGGGCTGTAGCGGGCTAACAGGACTCCGGTACTCAAAGCGTGACATTTCCCCGAAGGGACAGACACAGGAACGAAGAAGGACACATGCCGGCCAGCCTAAGTGTTCCGGAGCAGTAGCAAGCTACCATGGCTCGGTGGAAACACTAGGAGGCATTTCCCGGTAAGAGAGGCTACTAAAGATAAACAACTAGATAGTCAGATCCCACACATACCAAGCATTTCAATAACATACACACAATATGCTCGATATGTGCAATACAACATGGCATCACAAAATGACTCTACGACTCAAGTAGTCTATTCAATAGGCTCCGAAGAGCGAGACATTACAAACATGGGTCTCATGACCCAACAATCAGAGCATACAAGTCAAAGCACAAGCGGAAGCTATCATGTCTGAGTACAGACATCTATAAATGAAAAGGTTGAGAAGCCTGACTATCGATCAGATCCTGCCGAGGGCACAAGATCGTAGCTGAGGTATCAAGCTAAACGTCGAAGTCCAAGCGGAACTACTAGTGAGACTGAAGTCTCTCTGCAAAACATAAAATAGGCAAACGTGAGTACAAATGTACCCAGCAAGACTTACATCAGATCTATCTACACATGCATCATTATCAACAAAGGGGATGGTGGAGTTTGACTGCAGCAAGCCAACTTTGACTCGGTGGCTATCCTGAACTACGACTGCAAGTAACTCTTTTGAGGTGGCGCACACGAGTCCACATATTCACCATATCAATACACCACTATGGATCCGCTCCCGTCTCCCTACGAGAACGCCATCCATAGCACTCACGCTTATCTTGCGCATTTTAAAGTATCCACTTTCACTTGTCTATGAACTGATATAAGCAATCCAGAAGTCCTTTACCGCGGACACGGCTATTCGAATAGATGATGTTAACCCTGCAGGGGTGTACTTCTTCATACATGTTTCCACCACTTAGCGTCTGCACACGACATGTGCTCGGCAGACTTCAAGCGAAAGCCGACGTGGGTGTAGACCACGACCTACCTAAACACTCAGGTCTCTAGTCCAGGTTTATCGCCTATTCGGGTTCCATCCATGAGGAGATCCGGCCGGAGTTTCGCTCACAGCCCCAAACGATGTGAACAGGGTTCCCGAGATACCAAACGGGCATTCGGTACACCGTGCCACGTACCTACCGCATCACAGCCCACCCCTACGGTCAGCGCTGTCCACGGCCTCCAGTAAGCTACAAACACTAGAAACTACTTGCAACTCCTGGACAGAGGACTAGGGTGAATAAGAAGTCGAGCGGGGTCATATTTCAGGGCCCAATGTATGGTAGTAGCTGAGTCATGGATCACAAACATAGAACTCAGTTCCTAAGGACGGCTTCAATGAGACAACCCACCATGTACTCCTACATGGCCTCTCACCGACACCTTTTACCAAATCGTGTTCACACACTTAGCTCTCACACCGTAGGACATGTTCACACACCTCTGATTCATCCCTGATGAATCAGACCTGACTCAACTCTAAGCAGTAGCAGGCATGACAAATAAGCAAGAATGAGTAGGCACAACAGGGCTCAAACAACTCCTACTCATGCTAGTGGGTTTCATCTATTTACTGTGGCAATGACAGGTCATGCAAAGGATACAGGGGTTCAGCTACCGCAGCAAGTAACAGATGAACCGGTGTTGTCCTAATGCAGTAAAAGAGAGCAGGATCGAGAGAGTGGTATTGTATCGGAATGAACAAGGGGGTTTTGCTTGCCTGGCACTTCTGAAGATAACATTGAGTCTTCATCAGTGTCATCGATCACATCATCGGTATCACGTCTATCGAGAGGAGACAAATACCGGCAACACAGAAGGGAACACAATCAATGCAATGCGCAATATGATGCATGATCATGACATGGCAAAAATGAATGTGTTTTGAGCTAATGCAACTAAAACCAGATTAAATGAAGTTGGTTTGAATCCAGGATTCAAATTCAAACTCCATATGTGATTATTTAAATGCAATTTATTTGTTTTGTCCAAAACAGAGGACAAACATTGTTCAAACATGCATGAAAATGGTACAGATGGATTCCTTGAATTTTTCTGATAATTTTTCATATATAATTTATTTAATTTGGAGTTACGGTTGAATTTCTATGATTTATTGAAGTTTTAGCTATTTTCTGGAATTTCCTGATTATAATAAATCCAGAAAATACTTATTGCGTCAGCATTGCGTCACTATGACGTCAGCAGGTCAACGGGCTGGTCCAGGTCAATCCTGACCTGTGGGTCCCATCCGTCAGTGACTAACCTAACTAATCTAATTTAGTTAGTGGCCTGGGGCCCATTGTCAGTGTCTATTAAACTAACTAATATTTAGTTAACACTAATCCTAGCCTAATTGACAGGCCGGCCCCACATGTCATGGACACAGGGGGGGTCCCGCCGTGGTCAAAGTGGGTCAACCCCTCCGGCGTTTAGCCGCCGGCGGGGTCAAACGCGGCGGAGGAGCTGCGGGTTTCGCGCTCCGGCGTCCAAACGGACGGAGGAGACCACCTACGGGCAGCTGGTGATCCAGCGCGTCGAGTGGTGCAGTCAGTTATGCCGGGGGCGACCTACATCGACGGCGGCGAGCTCGGTTGCGGCCGCCGGAGTTCGGGCGTGGGTGCGGGCAGCGTTGCGGTGTGCGAGCAAGCGAGCTGAGGCACTAATGGTGGCCTACGTGATGCGGTGAACAAGATGGACGGGTCGACTGAGCCGTTGCGTGGCCGGAGTCACGCCGGCGGTGAGCACAGGCGGCGGCGGGTGCGGGTGAGCTCGGTGCAGCAGCTACGGCGTGCGAGAGAGGGAGCGGAGAAGGGGAACAGGGGCAGGAGCTCACTGCGGTGGCGACGAGGCGAACGGCGGGCTCGGGGAGGGGCTGGTGACGACGGGAGGTCGCCGGCAATCTCGGTGGCCCGAGGAGGAAGAAGACGTCGGGGACGGCGCTCCGAGGCTTCCGGCGTCACATGGGTTGGTGGAGACGAAGAAGAAGGCGCGGCGGTTCTTCTGGAGGCATCGGCGAGGCGAGGGGTGGCCGGTGGCCGTGGCGAACAGCGTCGGTGGCGACGGCTGCGCTCGGCGCGAGAGGGAGAGAGAAACAGAGGAGGGGGAGAGCTCGGGAGAGAGTGAGGGGCGGTCGGGGAGGCCGCGTGTCGACGTCCAGGGCGTCCAGAGCGTCGGGGGAGAGCGGTAAGCAGGAGCTGGCGAGGCGCGTGGCCAGCGCGCGGCGGGCACGCGCTCGTCCTTCCGTCCAGGGAGGAAGACGACAGGGAGGCTGTGGTGGTGGGCTGGGCCGGCCACTTGGGCCGCCAGGTAAGCCCAGGTGAGATTCCTTCTCTCTCTCTGCTTTCCGTTTTATATTTCTGTTTTCTATTTTGTTCTGTTTTGTTTTGGTTTAGTAAAAATACTAAACCATTTTATAAAATCCTGAAAATAATTATGTGGCTAGAACTAAAATCTACCAAACCACATAAAATGTTCCAGAATTATTGGACATATATTAATTATATATAAAATATAAATCCAATGCAAATAGTTATTGAATTAATTCAAATGGCCAAAACAAATATTTCTGTGACTCCAAAAATATTGGTTTGAATTTTACCTCTTACCAATATTTCTATAGAATAACAGGAACATTTTCTTGGATTCATTTGAGAAGAATTAAATGTTGGTTATTTTTAGAGGTTTTCTGAGGCTTTTGAAAATTCCTCAATTCAAATTTTATTTGAATTAAAACATGATGCTCACATGAGCTAGCCTAGAGCACTATCAGCAGCTAGGGATGTGACAACTCACCCCCACTAAACAAGAATCTCGTCTCGAGATTCAAGCATAGGGTAAGGTGAAGGGTAACCGCAACTAGTACAATCTTCATGATCCAGGTTGCACTTCAAATGAACGTTGATTTGAACACCATCTTTGTCTTGTCGTCTTGCTCGGAGAAATCCTGCCAACATGACATGGAGGGAAGAAGGAGACTCTAGAAGGGTCGATCTTCTCGAAGATCGAACAACTCACGGAATGAGACATAGGACCATCTCTCGGGTTGAGACACGAGATACACATCAAGAGGGGTGGAAAGAAACGGATGACGAAGGTTCACTAGGTAGACAACAATTTCACGCTTAAGAAGGTGGTAATCGATTGTCAACGTAGCGAGGAGTTGAGTTGCCATGAAACCACAACGAGACACCTTCGGAACCGTGACTCGTAGATATCTCCCCTTAAGTGGCAAAAAGAATTACCTTTGATTCAGAGATCATTGAAACATCTTCATACCAGCTTAAGACAAATCATAATCGATCATTTAGAGGGGTTCGGTAGAATGGCATACTCGGACTTGGATGATGTGGATTACCTTGTTGAAGACAACGTAATGGATGAATTTGCTTATCACCGGAAATGGAAGAGACCCATGGTAGAATGACACATTGGCGGTGCAAGCTGAGAACAAAATGCAAACGCTGGGAATGATTCTGGTAACTGGGAAGAACCCAACAATAGAGAGTGAATTCACTGTTTGAATAGGTCATAGCATTGCCGAGGAGACTGAGAGCAAACCCACCTAGTGCCGATGATAACACGTAGCGCTTGTGCGTGCTCTCAAGAACTTGAGCATTTCCACATTCATCAAGGTTTTACTAATATCCGTGTCAAGGATCCGGTAACACAACTTACTACCATGATGAATGGTGATGGAGGGTGCAGATGCAAAGGAAGATAACACCTTCTCAAATTTCATCCTAGCGAGCCAAGGAACAAAATCTGGACGATCGACCGAGAGACATTTAGCACTCCGCTTCTAATGTTCTCCTTGATGTGCTAGTATAACCCATTCATAGATATGGTTTGATATCTAAAACATCAAGTAAAAGGTCGGACTTCGGGAACACAAAAATCATAAGGCATAGCTAGGGGGTAAATCCTACGAAGTCCTTATGGGGAGGTGGCCAACTTCCTCAAACAAGATACTACAATAATAGGTCTTCCGGCCGGGTGTGTTGGCCACGACATCCACTTTACCGGTTATCGAGGGACCAATATTATAGTTCTTGGGAAATGTTCCAAACCATCATATCTGCCTGAGATTCAGATCTGGTTGGTGTCAGGATATTCCAGACTCATCGAGTCTAGGAAGAAAAATGGAAGTTTGCAACACAAATCGACGAGATAACATTGCGAGATTCTCGGGAAATGAACTACGATAGCAAACTCCAAAACATGAGCTGGTTCTGCTACAAACATGTGAACACGTTGTCCAAGACAAGCATGACCACAAAGTAGTCTTATAATAAAACACTACCGAGTTCAGGAGGGGGAACCATCAACGAGGGTATCGAAGTCCTTACATAAGTCCGGATTAGCTCTTATGAATGAACTCCTTCTCCTTGAACAAATCAATCAGTGGCTTGGTGTGCTAGGGATACATATAGATTGAAGGTTGCAAGTCTTCAAACCACAACATTCTTCGCACGTGTGCATGACTGATTTGGAATGATTCCAAAGAAAGCAACATTGACTTTCTCGAATCCACGGCGGCAACTTGCATCAGATGCACATGAATTAAAGTAAGTCACTACCTTCATCCAAACATATGCTTCATGAGCTAGCATGAACAAATGCTTTCAAAAATTTCCAACACTAGCTTAATGTTCAACAAAATCATGGAGGAGATAAGGATGTTGTCGATGGGCTCAACAACAATTCATCCGGGTTTCCTTTTAAAAGGAATTCCATAGTTAAGTGAACACGGTGATAGCATTGGTCAGACCAAAGATGTAATGGTGTATGCTCGAGGGATCAACCACGAATAAGACAACATTACGAGCATCGTTGGTACTGATTTGATTTGGCGATAGCCCATACTCAAATCAAAGGATTGATAAGACAATAGGTCCAGCAACTGATCACAGGGACCAATCGATGAAGATATCATCTTCTTCAACACACACTACACAAGAATATCCCTTTGGGACGAACTAAGTCAGACAAGCTTTTATCTTCCAACTCTCCAAGTTGTTGTTTAGCTTATCCAACTGGCTCAGGGTATCCAACACGGATTCTCGGAGAAGGGGTGGTTTACAGGAATAAACCAACTTGATCACGCACTCAACATAGCGGTCAGGTGACAACCTAGTAATACTCCCGAGAAGATATTCGGAGAATCACGAACCACCGGTATGTTACTAAGCTCGAGAACAATCTCGGTTTTGAGGGCAAGACGATATGATCAAATGAGTGAGGACTTGACAAGATCCTAACTCATTAAACGAAGGGTGCACCGAAATAAAAACTAGGTAGCACGATAAGTCTTAGAAGGATGATTCAAAAACCAACATGCTAAGAATGAAATTATTATCCTTTAACTACCAAGCAACGAGGTTGCTGGGAGTATTGATTTCACACATCACAATTCATTTGTCGGTATTCCGGTTGCATCAACACGAGGGCCGAGGAATGAACAGTGATGGCAAGAAGTATCACTGTACCAAGAGTTCATGGGATGGTGTGCAATTCCTATAACAATCCCGATATAAAGATGGTAATACTCCAAGGTAGAACAGAACAAAAGTTGGATTAGCAATTTGATCTGCGGAGCACAACTTCTTTGACCCAATCCTGGATATGGAAGAGGTACTGGAGTTTGTTTCTCCTAGTCATTCTGCGATAGAATGGCTTGACGGACCACAAGAGTAATAGGCATCGATAAACGAACGCACGCATACTCTTGACTATCAATTGATAGACGAGGGTCAGAATGCAACTAAAGAGAACAACTCAAAGGAACATATAATTTTCTGAGTTGTGGATGCATAGATTAGTATGTCGAACCAAGTTCAACATATTTCTTCCGGATAACCCATGCAGAAAGGTAGAACTGGCAGAGCCACAATATATAATGGAGATCTCATCAAGAATAATCCTGTTGTGATATTTCAGTTCAACGAGGAACTTCTGCCATAAGTAGTTCATGGTATTTGGAAGAAGAAGATACCACGGACTTCAAGGACTATCGCAAAGGTTACTAATATCCTGAAGGCACTAGCAATTACTATCAACATGAAGTAGGTAGAGTGAATCTCGGGTTCAAGAACCCAGGAACAGAATACCTATTACTAAGTAGCATCACGGGATGCTTTCGAGAATGATGGCCAGAATCATCACACTGGGAACACAAATCATGGCTAAATTACTAGATGATCCCCTAAGACACCTAGGGTCATAATAATAATTCCAACATAAATGCCAAGGCAATAGAATACCTCAACTCAACAATTAGTGTGATTGAGCTGGCATAAAGGAACATCGAAACCAGAGGGAAAGGATTTTGCAAATGCATCAGACTATTTAGAAACCTAGGATGACTCGGACAGCATAACGGCTGTAAATGCTCAGAAAAGATTTGAGACATTCACAAAAAATGGTGGCATAACCACTCAGAAGCACAATATCAAGGTCTCGAGATCAACAATTAACATACGGAAGTAGTAGGAACTGAACTGAGACTTAAATCCAACAATCTTAAGTCTACGGATTAGAAACACGTGATCCTGATAGAAAGAAGAGATAGCCTAGTTCTTAATCCCCGTAGAAGAGATGATGATGACTCAGATCAGAAGGCATAAGGTGTAAGGAGTAAAAAGAGCCTTACGTTCCATCCCACAATCAATTCCCTTATATAACTAAAGAATTTCTAGACTCAACTTCGACCAGTTTGGCTTGGTAATCCTACAGGCAGTCAAGCTCTGATACCAACGCTGTCAGGACCCCGACTCGATGTCACATCGATCTAGCCGGTAACACCTCATATCACTTTGCGGCCTCACGCACGGTATCCCCACGGGTGTCGCCTTACCTTTGCCCGGGACCGTTTGCGCCTTTTGGCTCACGTATATGATAGTGTCGCTAGCATCCATATGATAAAGAGCCCGGGCTGACATGACTAGTCGTAAACCCAAAGTGGCACAGACTTACAGGGACAGGCATCCATGACCCAGCTTCGAACGTGTCGGTCATCAGCAAGTGGGTCCGGGCTGTAGCACTGGGCTAGCAGGACTCCGGTAAACCGGGCTGTAGCGGGCTAACAGGACTCCGGTACTCAAAGCGTGACATTTCCCCGAAGGGACAGACACAGGAACGAAGAAGGACACATGCCGGCCAGCCTAAGTGTTCCGGAGCAGTAGCAAGCTACCATGGCTCGGTGGAAACACTAGGAGGCATTTCCCGATAAGAGAGGCTACTAAAGATAAACAACTAGATAGTCAGATCCCACACATACCAAGCATTTCAATAACATACACACAATATGCTCGATATGTGCAATACAACATGGCATCACAAAATGACTCTACGACTCAAGTAGTCTATTCAATAGGCTCCGAAGAGCGAGACATTACAAACATGGGTCTCATGACCCAACAATCAGAGCATACAAGTCAAAGCACAAGCGGAAGCTATCATGTCTGAGTACAGACATCTATAAATGAAAAGGCTGAGAAGCCTGACTATCGATCAGATCCTGCCAAGGGCACAAGATCGTAGCTGAGGTATCAAGCTAAACGTCGAAGTCCAAGCGGAACTACTAGTGAGACTGAAGTCTCTCTGCAAAACATAAAATAGGCAAACGTGAGTACAAATGTACCCAGCAAGACTTACATCAGATCTATCTACACATGCATCATTATCAACAAAGGGGATGGTGGAGTTTGACTGCAGCAAGCCAGCTTTGACTCGGTGGCTATCCTGAACTACGACTGCAAGTAACTCTTTTGAGGTGGCGCACACGAGTCCACATATTCACCATATCAATACACCACTATGGATCCGCTCCCGTCTCCCTACGAGAACGCCATCCATAGCACTCACGCTTATCTTGCGCATTTTAAAGTATCCACTTTCACTTGTCTATGAACTGATATAAGCAACCCAGAAGTCCTTTTCCGCGGACACGGCTATTCGAATAGATGATGTTAACCCTGCAGGGGTGTACTTCTTCATACATGTTTCCACCACTTAGCGTCTGCACACGACATGTGCTCGGAAGACTTCAAGCGAAAGCCGACGTGGGTGTAGACCACGACCTACCTAAACACTCAAGTCTCTAGTCCAGGTTTATCGCCTATTCGGGTTCCATCCATGAGGAGATCCGGCCGGAGTTTCGCTCACAGCCCCAAACGATGTGAACAGGGTTCCCGAGATACCAAACGGGCATCCGGTACACCGTGCCACGTACCTACCGCATCACAGCCCACCCCTACGGTCAGCGCTGTCCACGGCCTCCAGTAAGCTACAAACACCAGAAACTACTTGCAACTCCTGGACAGAGGACTAGGGTGAATAAGAAGTCGAGCGGGGTCATATTTCAGGGCCCAATGTATGGTAGTAGCTGAATCATGGATCACAAACACAGAACTCAGTTCCTGAGGACGGCTTCAATGAGACAACCCACCATGTACTCCTACATGGCCTCTATACCAACACTGTCAGGACCCCGACTCGATGTCACATCGATCTAGCCGGTAACACCTCATATCACTTTGCGGCCTCACGCACGGTATCCCCACGGGTGTCGCCTTACCTTTGCCCGGGACCGTTTGCGCCTTTTGGCTCACGTATATGATAGTGTCGCTAGCATCCATATGATAAGGAGCCCGGGCTGACATGACTAGTCGTAAACCCAAAGTGGCACAGACTTACAGGGACAGGCATCCATGACCCAGCTTCGAACGTGTCGGTCATCAGCAAGTGGGTCCGGGCTGTAGCACTGGGCTAGCAGGACTCCGGTAAACCGGGCTGTAGCGGGCTAACAGGACTCCGGTACTCAAAGCGTGACATTTCCCCGAAGGGACAGACACAGGAACGAAGAAGGACACATGCCGGCCAGCCTAAGTGTTCCAGAGCAGTAGCGAGCTACCATGGCTCGGTGGAAACACTAGGAGACATTTCCCGGTAAGAGAGGCTACTAAAGATAAACAACTAGATGGTCAGATCCCACACTACCAAGCATTTCAGTAGCATACACACAATATGCTCGATATGTGCAATACAACATGGCATCACAACATGACTCTACGACTCAAGTAATTTATTCAATAGGCTCCGAGGAGCGAGACATTACAAACATGGGTCTCATGACCCAACAATCAGAGCATACAAGTCAAAGCACAAGCGGAAGCTATCATGTCTGGGTACAGACATCTATAAATAAAAAAGGCCGAGAAGCCTGACTATCTATCAGATTCTGCCGAGGGCACAAGATCGTAGCTGAGGTATCAAGCTAAACGTCGAAGTCCACGCGAAACTACTAGTGAGACCGAAGTCTCTCTGCAAAAACATAAAATAGGCAAACGTGAGTACAAATGTACCCAGCAAGACTTACATCAGAACTAACTACATATGCATCATTATCAACAAAGGGGATGGTGGGGTTTAACTGCAGCAAGCCAGCTTTGACTCGGTGGCTATCCTAAACTACGACTGCAAGCGACTCTTTTGAGGTGGCGCACACGAGTCCACATATTCACCATATCAATACACCACTATGGATCCGCTCCCGTCTCCCTACGAGAACGCCATCCATAGCACTCACGCTTATCTTGTGTATTTTAGAGTATCCACTTTCACTTGTCTATGAACTGATATAAGCAACCCAGAAGTCCTTTACCGCGGACACGGCTATTCGAATAGATGATGTTAACCCTGCAGGGGTGTACTTCTTCATACATGTTTCCACCACTTAGCGTCTGCACACGACATGTGCTCGGCAGACTTCAAGCGAAAGCCGACGTGGGTGTAGACCACGACCTACCTAAACACTCAGGTCTCTAGTCCAGGTTTATCGCCTATTCGGGTTCCATCCATGAGGAGATCCGGCCGGAGTTTCGCTCACAGCCCCAAACGATGTGAACAGGGTTCCCGAGATACCAAACGGGCATTCGGTACACCGTGCCACGTACCTACCGCATCACAGCCCACCCCTACGGTCAGCGCTGTCCACGGCCTCCAGTAAGCTACAAACACCAGAAACTACTTGCAACTCCTGGACAGAGGACTAGGGTGAATAAGAAGTCGAGCGGGGTCATATTTCAGGGCCCAATGTATGGTAGTAGCTGAGTCATGGATCACAAACATAGAACTCAGTTCCTAAGGACGGCTTCAATGAGACAACCCACCATGTACTCCTACATGGCCTCTCACCGACACCTTTTACCAAATCGTGTTCACACACTTAGCTCTCACACCGTAGGACATGTTCACACACCTCTGATTCATCCCTGATGAATCAGACCTGACTCAACTCTAAGCAGTAGCAGGCATGACAAATAAGCAAGAATGAGTAGGCACAACAGGGCTCAAACAACTCCTACTCATGCTAGTGGGTTTCATCTATTTACTGTGGCAATGACAGGTCATGCAAAGGATACAGGGGTTCAGCTACCGCAGCAAGTAACAGATGAACCGGTGTTGTCCTAATGCAGTAAAAGAGAGCAGGAGCGAGAGAGTGGGATTGTATCGGAATGAACAAGGGGGTTTTGCTTGCCTGGCACTTCTGAAGATAACATTGAGTCTTCATCAGTGTCATCGATCACATCATCGGTATCACGTCTATCGAGAGGAGACAAATACCGGCAACACAGAAGGGAACACAATCAATGCAATGCGCAATATGATGCATGATCATGACATGGCAAAAATGAATGTGTTTTGAGCTAATGCAACTAAAACCAGATTAAATGAAGTTGGTTTGAATCCAGGATTCAAATTCAAACTCCATATGTGATTATTTAAATGCCATTTATTTGTTTTGTCCAAAACAGAGGACAAACATTGTTCAAACATGCATGAAAATGGTACAGATGGATCCCTTGAATTTTTCTGATAATTTTTCATATATAATTTATTTAATTTGGAGTTACGGTTGAATTTCTATGATTTATTGAAGTTTTAGCTATTTTCTGGAATTTCCTGATTATAATAAATCCAGAAAATACTTATTGCGTCAGCATTGCGTCACTATGACGTCAGCGGGTCAACGGGCTGGTCCAGGTCAATCCTGACCTGTGGGTCCCATCCGTCAGTGACTAACCTAACTAATCTAATTTAGTTAGTGGCCTGGGGCCCATTGTCAGTGTCTATTAAACTAACTAATAT
The DNA here is from genome assembly GCF_002162155.2 of Triticum dicoccoides. NCBI lineage: Eukaryota > Viridiplantae > Streptophyta > Magnoliopsida > Poales > Poaceae > Triticum > Triticum dicoccoides. The sequence goes on from NC_041386.1 coordinate 342,133,032, forward strand.
TTAGTTAACACTAATCCTAGCCTAATTGACAGGCTGGCCCCACATGTCATGGACACAGGGGGGGTCCCACCGTGGTCAAAGTGGGTCAAACCCACCGGCATTTAGCCGCCGGCGGGGTCAAACGCGGCGGAGGAGCTGCGGGTTTCGCGCTCCGGCGTCCAAACGGACGGAGGAGACCACCTACGGGCAGCTGGTGATCCAGCGCGTCGAGTGGTGCAGTCAGTTATGCCGGGGGCGACCTACATCGACGGCGGCGAGCTCGGTTGCGGCCGCCGGAGTTCGGGCGTGGGTGCGGGCAGCGTTGCGGTGTGCGAGCAAGCGAGCTGAGGCACTAATGGTGGCCTACGTGATGCGGTGAACAAGATGGACGGGTCGACTGAGCCGTTGCGTGGCCGGAGTCACGCCGGCGGTGAGCACAGGCGGCGGCGGGTGCGGGTGAGCTCGGTGCAGCAGCTACGGCGTGCGAGAGAGGGAGCGGAGAAGGGGAACAGGGGCAGGAGCTCACTGCGGTGGCGACGAGGCGAACGGCGGGCTCGGGGAGGGGCTGGTGACGACGGGAGGTCGCCGGCCATCTCGGTGGCCCGAGGAGGAAGAAGACGTCGGGGACGGCGCTCCGAGGCTTCCGACGTCACATGGGTTGGTGGAGACGAAGAAGAAGGCGCGGCGGTTCTTCTGGAGGCATCGGCGAGGCGAGGGGTGGCCGGTGGCCGCGGCGAACAGCGTCGGTGGCGACGGCTGCGCTCGGCGCGAGAGGGAGAGAGAAACAGAGGAGGGGGAGAGCTCGGGAGAGAGTGAGGGGCGGTCGGGGAGGCCGCGTGTCGACGTCCAGGGCGTCCAGAGCGTCGGGGGAGAGCGGTAAGCAGGAGCTGGCGAGGCGCGTGGCCAGCGCGCGGCGGGCACGCGCTCGTCCTTCCGTCCAGGGAGGAAGACGACAGGGAGGCTGTGGTGGTGGGCTGGGCCGGCCACTTGGGCCGCCAGGTAAGCCCAGGTGAGATTCCTTCTCTCTCTCTGCTTTCTGTTTTATATTTCTGTTTTCTATTTTGTTCTGTTTTGTTTTGGTTTAGTAAAAATACTAAACCATTTTATAAAATCCTGAAAATAATTATGTGGCTAGAACTAAAATATACCAAACCACATAAAATGTTCCAGAATTATTGGACATATATTAATTATATATAAAATATAAATCCAATGCAAATAGTTATTGAATTAATTCAAATGGCCAAAACAAATATTTCTGTGACTCCAAAAATATTGGTTTGAATTTTACCTCTTACCAATATTTCTATAGAATAACAGGAACATTTTCTTGGATTCATTTGAGAAGAATTAAATGTTGGTTATTTTAGAGGTTTTCTGAGGCTTTTGAAAATTCCTCAATTCAAATTTTATTTGAATTAAAACATGATGCTCACATGAGCTAGCCTAGAGCACTATGAGCAGCTAGGGATGTGACAGTCCATCACATTATTCTCCTAATGATGTGATTCCGTTCATCAAATGACAACACATGTCTATGGTTAGGAAACTTAACCATCTTTGATTAACGAGCTAGTCTGGTAGAGGCTTATTAGGGACATGGTGTTTTGTCTATGTATCCACACATGTATCAAGTTTCCGGTTAATACAATTCTAGCATGAATAATAAACATTTATCATGATATAAGGAAATATAAAATAACAACTTTATTATTTCCTCGAGGGCATATTTCCTTCAGTCTCCCACTTGCACTAGAGTCAATAATCTAGTTCACATCGCCATGTGATTTAACACCAATAGTTCACATCTTTATGTGATTAACACCCATAGTTCACATCACCATGTGACCAACACCCAAAGAGTTCACTAGAGTCAATAATCTAGTTCACATCGCTATGTGATTAACACCCAAAGAATACTAAGGTGTGATCATGTATTGCTTGTGAGAGAGGTTTAGTCAATGGATCTGCCACATTTAGATCCGTATGTATTTTGCAAATTTATACGTCTACAATGCTCTGCATGAAGCTACTCTAGAAAATTTCTCACACTTTCAATATGTATCCAGATTGAGACTCAGAGTCATCTGGATCGGTGTAAAAGCTTGCATCGACGTAACTCTTTTACGATGAACTCTTTATCACCTCCATAACCGAGAAATATTTCCTTAGTCCTCTAAGGATAATTTTGACCGCTGTCCAGTGATCTACTCTTGGATCACTGTTGTACCCCCTTGCCAAACTCATGGCAAGGTACACAATAGGTCTGGTACATAGCATGGCATATCGTATAGAACCTATGGCTGAGGCATAGGGAATGACTTTTATTCTCTCTCTATCTTCTATGTGGTCGGGCTTTGACTCTTACTCAACTTCACACCTTACAACTCATGCAAGAACTCCTTCTTTGACTTATCCATTTTGAACTCCTTCAAAATCTTATCAAGGTATGTACACATCGAAAATTTTATCAAATGTCTTGATCTATCTCTATAGATCTTGATGCCAGTATGTAAGTAGCTTCACCGAGGTCTTTCTTTGGAAACTACTTTCAAACACTCCTTTATGCTTTCCAGAAAATTCTACATCATTTCCGATCAACTATATGTCATTCACATACTATCAGAAAGGTTGTAGTGCTCCCACTCACTTTCTTGTAAATACAGGCTTCACCGCAAGTCTGTATAAAACTATATGCTTTGATCAACTCATCAAAGCGTGTATTCCAACTCTGAGAAGCTTGCACCAGTCCATAGATGGATCTTGCACATTTTGTTAGCACCTTTAGGATTGACAAAACCTTCTGGTTGTATCATATACAACTCTTCTTTAATAAATCCATTAAGGAATGTAGTTTTGACATCCGTTTGCCAGATTTCATAATATATAAAATATGGCAATTGCTAACATGATTCGGACAGACTTAAGCATCGCTACGGGTGAGAAAGTCTCATCATAGTCAACCCCTTGAACTTGTCGAAAACCTTTCGCGACAAGTCGAGCTTTATAGATAGTAACACTACCATCAGTGTTTGTCTTCCTCTTGAAGATCCATTTATTTTCAATGGCCTGCCGATCATCGGGCAAGTTCACCAAAGTCCACACTTTGTTCTCATACATGGATCCTATCTCAGATTGTATGGCTTCAAGCCATTTATCAGAATCTGGGCTCATCATCGCTTCCTCATAGTTCGTAGGTTCGTCATGGTCTAGTAACATGACTTCCAGAACAGGATTACCATACCACTCAGGTGCGAACATACTCTGTTGACCTACGAGGTTCGGTAGTAACTTGATCTGAACTTTCATGATCATTATCATTAGCTTCCTCTCTAGTTGGTGTAGGCATCACTGGAACTGATTTCTATGATGGGTTACTTTCCAATTCGAGAGAAGGTACAATTACCTCATCAAGTTTTACTTTCCACCCACTCACTTCTTTCGAGAGAAACTCCTTCTCTAGAAAGGATCCATTCTTAACAAAGATCTTGCCTTCGGATCTGTGATAGAAGGTGTACTCAATAGTTTCTTTTGGGTATCCTATGAAGACGCACTTCTCCGATTTGGGTTCGAGCTTATCAGGCTGAAGCTTTTCACATAAGCATCACAACCCCAAACTTTAAGAAACGACAGCTTAGGTTTCTTGCCAAACCACAGTTCATGCAGTGTCGTCTCAACGGGTTTAGATGATGCCCCATTTAAAGTGAATGCAGCTGTCTCTAATGCATGATCCCAAACGATAGTGGTAAATCAGTAAGAGACATCATAGATCGCACCATATCTAATAAAGTACGGTTACGACGTTCGGACACACCATTACGTTGTGGTGTTCCAGGTGGGGTGAGCTGTGAAACTATTCCACATTATTTTAAATGAAGGCCAAACTCGTAACTCAAATATTTGCCTCCGCGATTAGATCTTAGAAACTTTATTTTCTTGTTACGATGATTCTCCACTTCACTCTGAAATTCTTTGAACTTTTCAAATGTTTCAGACTTGTGTTTCATTAAGTAGATATACCCATATCTGCTCAAATCATCTGTGAAGTTTAGAAAATAACGATACCCGCGGCGAGCCTCAACACTCATTGGACCGCATACATCGGTATGTATTATTTCCAATAAGTCAGTGGCTCACTCCATTGTTTCGAAGAATGGAGTCTTAGTCATCTTGCCCATGAGGCATGGTTCGCAAGCATCAAATGATTCATAATCAAGTGATTCCAAAAAGTCCATCCGCATGGAGTTTCTTCATGCGCTTTACACCAATATGACCTAAACAGCAGTGCCACAAATATGTTGCACTATCATTATCAACTTTGCATCTTTTGGCATCAATATTATGAATATGTGTATCACGAAGATCGAGATTCAATAAACCATTCACATTGGGTGTATGACCATAGAAGGTTTTATTCATATAAACAGAACAACAATTATACTTTGACTTAAATGAATAATCGTATTGCAATAAACATGATCTGGTCATATTAACGCTCAATGCAAACACCAAGTAACATTTATTTAGGTTTAATTCTAATCCCGAAGGTAGAGGAGTGTGCGATGGTGATCGTATCAACCTTTGAATTACTTCCAACACACATCGTCACCTCGTCCTTAACTAGTCTCTGTTTATTTTGCAACTCTTGTTTTGAGTTACTATTCTTAGCAACTAAACCAGTATCAAATATCGAGGGGTTGCTATAAACACTAGTAAAGTACACATCAATAACATGTATATCAAATATACCTTTGTTCACTTTACCATCTGTAACACCCTCGATGCGACTATATCTCCCACGTGTCGAGGCACGACTTAGAGGCATAATCGCATTGAAGGCATATGTCGCAAGTTAGGCAATCTTCACAACATCCCATGTAATATAGATAATAAAAGGGGAGATAACATAGTTGGCTTACACTCGCCACGTCAATCAAGGTACATAAATAACATTACATCATCCAAACACCCAGGGCCCGACTACGGCGCCAAAATAAAAGATAACCCAACATGCGACACGGTCCCGATCACCCCCAACTGGGCACCACTACTGATCATCAGGGAAAGAAACATAGTATCATTGAGAGTCCTCGTCGAACTCCCACTTGAGCTCAAGCGCGTCACCTGGAGCGGAATCATCAGGCCCTGCATCTGGTGTAATAGTAATATGTGAGCCACAGGGACTCAGCAATCTCGCACCCTCGCGATCAAGACTATTTAAGCTTAATAGGTAAGGCAAGGTAAATATGTGGAGCTGCAGCAAGCGACTAGCAAATATGGTGGCTATCCTGTTCGCAAAAGAGAGCGAGAAGAGGAGGCAAAGCGCGAGCGAGAAACTAGAGAGCAAACCTGCGGCAAGCATTACTCCAACACCGTGTCCACTTCCCGGACTCCGCCGAGAAGAGGCCATCACAGTAACACACTCAGTTGATTCATTTTAATTAAGTTAAGGTTCAAGTTATCTATAACCAGACATTAACAAATTCCCATCTGCCCATAACCGCGGGCATGGCTTTCGAAAGTTCAAATCCCTGCAGGGGAGTCCCAACTTAGCCCATGACAGCTCTCACGGTCAACGAAGGAATAGACCTCCTCCCGAGACGTTCCGATCAGACTCGGTATCTCGGTTCTTCAAGACACTTCGACAGGTTAAAACAAATCTAGCAACACCGCCCGAATGTGCTGACAAATCCCGATAGGAGCTGCACATATCTCTTTCTCAGGGCACACTCAGATTGTCTTAGGTACGGGTAGGCCAGCCCAGAGTTGCCCCTGATGGCCACCGGCAGCTGACAGGTGGACCAACACTCAGAGGAGCACTGGCCCGGGGGGGTTAAAATAAGATAACCCTCGGGCTCCGAAAACCCAAGGGAAAAAGAGGCTAGGTGGCAAATGGTAAAACCAAGGTTGGGCATTACTGGAAAAGCTTTAATCAAGGCGAACTATCACGGGGTTCCCATTATAACCCAACCGCGTAAGGAATGCAAAATTCGGGAACATAACACCGATATGAAGGAAACTAGGGCGGCAAGAGTGGAACAAAACACCAGGCGAGAGGCCGAGCCTTCCACCCTTTACCAAGTATATAGATGCATTAAGATAACATGGCAATATAATGATATCCCAACAAGTAAATAAATGTTCCAACAAGGAACGGTCTCCAATCTTCACCTGCAACTAGCAACGCTATAAGAGGGGCTAAGCAAAGCGGTAACATAGCCAATCAACGGTTTGCTAGGACATGGTGGGTTAGAAGTTTGACATGGCAATTTGGGAGGCTTGAAAGCAAGTGGTAGGCATCATAGCATTGGCATAGCAAAAGAGCGAGCATCTAGCAAAGCAAAGATAGTAGTGATTTCGAGGGTATGATCATCTTGCCTGAAAAGTTGTCAGAGTGGACTGGATCCTCAAAAGCAAACTCAACGGGCTCCTCGTTAGCGAACTCATCTCCCGGCTCTACCCAAACAAGACAAACAAGCAAACGGAACACAATCAACCACGTGCAAGGCTCAAACAATATGATGCAAACATGGTATGCTATGCGGGATGCGATGCGGGATGCATATGCAAGATATGACAAGGGATGCATGAACCTGGCCTCAACTTGGTAATCCAAGTGTGCCATTGGAAAGATGAGATGAAAACGTTTGAAAACGATATAAAGAACGCCGGAATCGGAGTTACGGTTTGGAAATGGCAAGCGATTCAAATATGACACCGGTCTGCGATTTACAGCAAGTAGCCATCTAAATGCGACAAGATGAACATGCTACAGCATTCAAACATGGCATCAAAATACATGGCAGGGATGCATTCATGATGCTTAACAAAAGTCTAGCATTGAGCTACGGCCAATTCATCCATTAACAGGTTCAAACAAGCATGGCAAAAATGCATATGGTAAACAGATCTCAGACTTAGTGAAATTAACACTTGTCTGGAATTTCAGATCATATAGCACTCTTCGGAGCAACAAAACTACATGCTACAGGACCTGAACATGGCAAAGTAAAGCATGGCATGGAGCTACTCAAAGAGCTTAGCAAAAGTCCCTTAGTGACCTTGAGCCAAAAGGGATCAGAAAATACAATTGCAAGCATGTGAACATGGCAAAAACATAATCAGTTCTCAGACTTAGTGAAAACTGGAGCATGCTGAAAACAGATATCAAGTAGGCATGTTTACGAGCTCGATGCACTCACCACAGAGCAAGTCATGATAATCTAAGCATACACCCATCAAGAATACACAAAATGCAAGCTAGACATGGCATGAACAATAGCATAGCATGCACGGATCAACTACAACATCCTCGGCAAAATTGCTAACAAGTAGACAATCTGCCCAGATACACGAAGTAGCAAAAGTAGAGCTCGATTGACTCAAGCTAGGGTGCTCCATAATTGCAAACAAAGACATGGATGGATAGAGCACTACAAGATTAACAAAACATCCTTACTGATCATCCTCAAAAGAGGCATGATCACTAGGAAACAACATGAACATATGGCCATATGAGATAAACAGCTCAAGGACTTAGTGGAAATGCTAAGTCCCTGAAATCAGCATTACCAAGTGCCTCACTTTACAAGCTTGTGCTAGTCACCACACACATCACAAAAATACATGGGTTGCACCTCTGGAAATATGGCAAAACCCTTAACAAAACATATGTAGAGCTCATGGGCATATCATGCACACTATAATCATGGCAAAAATGACAAATAACTAAATGGAGCAGCACATCTGACAAATATCTCAAGTAGCCCTCTTCTAACAGCATTTCGGGCATCAAGATGAACTCAAATGAAAATGATGCAATGGAATGAAATGATGTACTCTCTGATACGAACATTTTGATATGTTAAATGCCCAAAACGGAGCTACGGATGCAAAGTTATAGCACGATGAACATGAGCATATGGATCTGAGATTTTTAGGACTTAGAAGAAAATTCCACCTCGCGGTTAGGGTTTACTGTAGCTATCAGATCTGGATCGCGGCGCGCTTCCTGAGGTTCACCGGAAAATGGAGGTGGCCGGAGCGGGGATGACGTGGCGAGGTGCTCTCGGGCCGGATCTCGCCGGATCCGGCCGGCGGGGAGCCGGAGGGCGGCGAGGAAGGTGCGGGCGGCCGTTGGGGAG
>NC_041386.1:342141591-342155340 GCF_002162155.2 Triticum dicoccoides
GGCTCGGGCTCCCGGGTGGCGTGGAGCTTCGGGCCCGCGGGGGCCCTACGCGGGCCGAGCGGGCCGGCGCGCGGGTGGAGGCGCGGCGAAGTGGGCGCGGCGACCGGGCGAATAGGGAGGCGCCACATGGCGCGGACAGGCGGAGTGGACGTGTCCGGCCGGACGGAAAAGTGTCCGCCGACGCGTGGAGACGAAGGAGACTAGGTTTTCGGGGGAAGAAGAAGGAGAATTTCAGAGGGGGTCTTCATATAGGCATAGGAGGAGGTAGGAGAGTCCAAATGAGGTGCGGTTTGCAGCCACGCGATCGTGATCGAACGCTCTAGATGATGGAGAGGGTTTTGGTGGGTTTTGGGCCAGCTTGGAGGGGTGTTGGGCTGCAACACACACGAGGCCTTTTCGGTCCCTCGGTTAACCGTTGGAGCATCAAACGAAGTTTAGATGATACGAAACTTGACAGGCGGTCTACCGGTAGTAAACCAAGGCCGCTTGGCAAGTCTCGGTCCAATCCGGAAATGTTTAATCCCCAGACACGAAAGAAAGGTAGAAATGACCACCGGAGGAGAACGAAGCGCCGGAATGCAAAACGGACAATGGGGAAAATGTTCGAATGCAAGAGATGAACACGTATGCAAATGCAATGCACATGATGACATGATATGAGATGCATGACAACGATAACAACACACGGAGACAAAAACCCGAACCCGAGAAAATAAAATAACTTAAGGCCGGAAACGGCAAGAGTTGGAATACATATTGGGAAAGTCATATCCGGGGTGTTACACCATCCTTCTTATCCGCCAAGTATCTAGGGCAGTTCCACTTCCAGTGACCATTTCCTTTGCAGTAGAGGCACTCAGTTTCAGGCTTGGGTCTAGCTTTGGGCTTCTTCATGGGAGTGGCAACTTTCTTGCCATTCCCTTTGAAGTTTCCCTTTCCCTTTTTCTTGAAACTAGTGGTCTTGTTAACCATCAACACTTGATGCTATTTCTTGATTTCTATCTTTGTTGATTTCAGCATCGCGAAGAGCTTGGAAATCATTTTCGTCATCCCTTGCATATTATAGTTCATCACGAAGTTCTAGTAACTTGGTGTTAGTGACTAGAGAACTCTGTCAATCACTATCTTATCTGGAAGATTAACTCCCACTTGATTCAAGCGATTGTAGTACCTAGACATTCTGAGCACATGCTCACTAGCTGAGCTATTCTCCTCCATCTTGTAGGCAAAGTACTTGTCAGAGGTCTCATACCTCTTAACACGGGCATGAGTCTGAAATATCATTTTCAGCTTCTTGGAACATCTCATATGCTCCATGGCATCAAAACATTTTTTAAGTCCCGGTTCTAAGCCGCAAAGCATGGTGCACTAAACTATCAAGTAGTCATCATACCGAGCTTGCAAAACGTTCATAACATCTGCATCTGCTCCTGCAACAGGTTCGTCACCTAGCGGTGCATTAAGGACATAATTCTTCTGTGCAGCAATGAGGATCATCCTCAAGTTACGGACCTAGTCCGTGTAGTTGCTACCATCATCTTTCAACTTAGCTTTCTCTAGGAATGCATTAAAATTTAAGGGAATGATAGCACGGGCCATTGATCTACAACATAGATATGCAAAAACTATCAGGACTAAGTTCATGATAAATTAAGTTCAATTAATCGTATTACTTAAGAATTCCCACTTAGATAGACATCCCTCGAGTCATCTAAATGATCACGTGATCCATATCAACTAAACCATGTCCGATCATCACGTGAGATGGAGTAGTCATCAATGGTGAACATCTCTATGTTGATCATATCTACTATATGATTCACATTCGACCTTTCGGTCTCCAGTGTTCCAAGGCCATGCCTATACATGCTAGGCTCGTCAAGTTTAACCCAAATATTCCACATGTGCAAAACTGTCTTGCACCCATTGTATGTGAACGTAGAGCCTATCACACCCGATCATCACGTGGTGTCTCAGCACGACGAACTGTCGCAATGGTGCATACTCAGGGAGAACACTTATACCTTCAAATTTTAGTGAGGGATCATCTTATAATGCTACCGTCGTACTAAGCAAAATAAGATGGATAAAATATAAACATCACATGCAATCAAAAACATGTAACATGATATGGCCATCATCATCTTGTGCCTTTGATCTCCATCTTCAAAGCACCGTCATGATCTCCATCGTCACCGGCTTGACACCTTGATCTCCATCGTAGCATCGTGGTCATCTCGCCAACTATTGCTTCTACAACTATCGCTAACACATAGTGATAAAGTAAAGCAATTACATGGCGTTTGCATTTCATACAATAAAGCGACAACCATAAGGCTCCTGCCAGTTGCCGATAACTTTTACAAAACATAATCATCTCATACAGTAACGTATATCACATCATGTCTTGACCATATCACATCACAACATGCCCTGCAAAAACAAGTTAGACATCCTCTACTTTGTTGTTGCAAGTTTTACATGGCTGCTACGGTCTTCTAGCAAGAACCATTCTTACCTACGCATCAAAACTACATTAGTGATTTATCAAGTTTGTTGTTTTAACCTTCAACAAGGACCGGTCATAGTCAAATTCGACTTAATTAAAGTTGGAGAAACAGACACCCGCCAGCCACCTTTATGCAAAACTAGTTGCATGGCTGTCGGTGGAACCGGTCTCATGAACGTGGTCATGTAAGGTTGGTCCGGGCCGCTTCATCCAACAATACCGTTGAATCAAAATAAGACATTGGTGGTAAGAGTATGATGATCACCGCCCACAACTCTTTGTGTTCTACTCGTGCATATCATCTACGCATAGACCTGGCCCGGATGCCATTGTTGGGAAACGTAGCATGCAATTTCAAAAAAATTCCTACGCTCACGCAAGATCTATCTAGGAGATGCATAGCAATGATAAGGGGAGAGTGTGTCCACGTACCCTCGTAGACCGAAAGCGGAAGCGTTTGACAACACGGTTGATGTAGTCGAACTTCTTCTCGTTCCGACTGATCAAGCACCGAACGTACGACACCTCCGAGTTCTGCAAACGTTCAACTTGATGCCGTCCCTCAAACTCTTGATCCAGCAAAGTGTCGAGGGAGAGTTCTGTCAGCACGACGGTGTGGTGATGGTGAAGTAATCCGCGTAGGGCTTCACCTAAGCACTACGTGAATATGACCGGAAGTGTAAACTATGGAGGGGGGCGCCGCACACGGTTAACAAATGTTGATGTGTGTTCTAGCGATGCCCCCCCTCATATATATAGGTTGGAGGCGAGGAGAGGCAGCCAAGGGGGCGCCACAAGTAGGAGGAATCCTACTTGGGCACCTCCCAATTCAACCTCCCCCCTTCCATATCCATCCGGAGGGGGAAGGAAGGAGGAGGGAGGAGGGAAGGAAGGGGGAGGCTGGATCCCTCCCCTTCCTTTCTCCCTTCTCCTCTTTCCTTCCCCTTATTTTGGCCTACAGGGGGCGCACCAGCCCCTTAGGGGCTGGTCCGTCCCCCTCTTGGCAATAAACAAGATCTGGTTATAATGTTCATGCTTAACGCATGCACCAAATAACAATTATTTAGGTTTAAAACTAATCCAGAAGGTAGACGTAGAGAGAGCGTGCCAACGGTGATCACATCAACCTTGGAGCCATTTCCAACGCACATCATTTTCTAGTCTCCATTGATTATGTAGCTCCTGTTTCAAGTTACAAATATTAGCAACTAAACCAATATCAAATACCCAGGCGGTACTACGAGCACTAGTAAGGTACACATCAATAACATGTATATCAAACATACCTTTGTTGACGTTGCTAGCCTACTCGGGGCAGTTACGCTTCCAGTGGCCATTCCCCTCGCAATAGAAACACTCAGTGTCACATTTAGGTCCTACTTTGGGCTTCTTCATGGTAGTATCAACTTACTTACATCTCTTCTTGAATTTCCCCTTCTTTCCCTTAGCCTCCTTGAAACTAGTGGTCTTTTTGACCATCAACACTTGATATTTTTCTTGATTTCCACTTCTGTGGTTTTAAGCATAATAAAAAGCTCAGGGAGTGACTTCTTCATCCCTTGCATGTTATAGATCGTGACAAAACCCTTGTAGCTTGGCGGCAGTGACTGGAGAACCCTTTCAACTGCTGATTCATTAGGAGTGTTAATTCCCAGCTGATTTAGGCGATCGGCGTACCCAGACATCTTCAATACGCGAGCGTTATCAGAGTTGTTCTCTTCCATCTTACAGCTAAAGAATCTTCCTGAGGCATCATACCTCTCCACACGGGCATGAGTTTGAAATACCATTTTCAGTTCCTAAATCAACTAATATGCCCTGTGGCGCTAAACACGTTTTTGGAGCCTTGATTCCAAACCGTACAGAATAGCACAATAAACAATCGAGTGGACATCAACATGTGTCTGCCAGGCATTCACAATATCAGCAGGTGTCCCAGGAAGGGGTGGCACACCGAGCGATGCATCAAGGACAGAAGCCTTCTGTGTAGTAGTGAAGACAATCCTTAGATTATGGAGTTAGTCCGTAAAGTTGCTTCCATCATCTTTCAGTTTTTCTTTCTCTAGGAACGCACTGAAATTGAGTGGAGCTACATCGCGAGCCATTGATCTACAACATATTTGCAAAGACATTTAGATTATGTTCATGATAATTAGTTCAATTTAATCAAATTACTAATGAACTCCCACTTAAATCAACACCCCTAAAGTTGTTTAGTGATACATGATCCAAATTCACTAACCCAAGTTTGATCATCATGTGAGATGGAGTAGTTTCAATGGTGAACACCAACATGTTGATCATATCATCTATATGACTCATGTTTAACCTTTAGGTTCGATGTCTTTTGAGACCATGTTTGTACATGCTAGGCTCATCAAGTTAACCAAATTATTTTCACATTTGTAAAACTGCCTTACACCCATTGTATGTGAATGTAGAGTTTATCACACCCGATCATCACGAGGTGCTTCAACGATGATCTTTCGCAATGGTGCATACTAAGGGAGAACACTTTTATCTTGATGTTGAGTGTGAGGGATCATCTTATAATGCTACTGGCGCGATCTAAGCAAAATAAGATGCATAAAAGGACAAACATCACATGCAAGTATAATGTGACATGATATGGCCTTTTCTTCTTGTGACTTTGATCATCATCTCCAAAGCACTAGCATGATCTCCATCACCTCCAGCATGGCACCTGTTGGAAATATGCCCTAGAGGCAATAATAAAAGTATTATTATTATATTTCCTTGTTCATGATAATTGTCTTTTATTCATGCTATAACTGTATTATCCAGAAATCGTAATACATGTGTGAATACATAGACCACAATATGTCCCTAGTGAGCCTCTAGTTGACTAGCTCGTTGTGATCAACAGATAGTCATGGTTTCCTGGCTATGGACATTGGATGTCGTTGATAACGGGATCACATCATTAGGAGAATGATGTGATGGACAAGACCCAATCCTAAGACTAGCACAAAAGATCGTGTAGTTCATTTGCTAGAGCTTTGCCAATGTCAAGTATCTCTTCCTTCAACCATGAGAGCGTGTAACTCCTGGATACCGTAGGAGTGCTTTGGGTGTATCAAACGTCACAACGTAACTGGGTGACTATAAAGGTGCACTACAGGTATCTCCAAAAGTATCTATTGTTTTATGCGGATCGAGACTGGGATTTGTCACTCCGTGTAAACGGAGAGGTATCTCTGGGCCCACTCGGTAGGACATCATCATATGCGCAATGTGACCAAGGAGTTGATCACGGGATGATGTGTTACGGAACGAGTAAAGTGACTTGCCGGTAACGAGATTGAACAAGGTATTGGATACCGACGATCGAATCTCGGGCAAGTAACATACCGATAGACAAAGGGAATTGAATACGGGATTGATTAAGTCCTTGACATCGTGGTTCGTCCGATGAGATCATCGTGGAACATGTGGGAGCCATCATGGGTATCCAGATCCCGCTGTTGGTTATTGACCGGAGAACGTCTCGGTCATGTCTACATCTCTCCCGAACCCGTAGGGTCTACACACTTAAGGTTCGATGACGCTAGGGTTATAAAGGAAGTTTGTATGTGGTTACCGAATGTTGTTCGGAGTCCCGGATGAGATCCCGGACGTCACGAGGAGTTCCGGAATGGTCCGGAGGTAAAGATTTATATATGGGAAGTCCTATTTTGGCCACCGGAAAATGTTCGGGATTTTTCGGTATTGTACCGGGAAGGTTCTAGAAGGTTCCGGAGTGGGGCCCACCTGCATGGGGGGACCCACATGAACGTGGGTAGTGGGGGCAAGGCCCCACACCCCTGGTCAAGGCTCACCAAGATCCCCCCTTAGAAGGAATAAGATCATATCCCGAAGGGATAAGATCAAGATCCCTAAAAAGGGGGGATAACAATCGATGAGGAAGGAAATGATGGGATTTCTTTCCTCCCACCTTGGCCAACGCCCCAATGGACTTGGAGGGCAAGAAACCAGCCCCTCCACCCCTATATATAGTGGGGAGACGCATGGGAGCTGAACACGAAGTTCTGGCGCAGCCCTCCCCCTCTCCCAAGTCGTCCTCCTCTCCCGTGGTGCTTGGCGAAGCCCTGCTGGATTGCCACGCTCCTCCATCACCACCACGCCGTTGTGCTGCTGTTGGATGGAGTCTTCCTCAACCTCTCCCTCTCTCCTTGCTGGATCAAGGCGTGGGAGACGTCACCGGGCTGTACGTGTGTTGAACGCGGAGGTGCCGTGCGTTCGGCACTTGATCATCGATGATTTGAATCACGACGAGTACGACTCCTTCAACCCCGTTCTCTTGAACGCTTCCGCTTAGCGATCTACAAGGGTATGTAGATGCACTCTCTTTCTACTCGTTGCTGGTCTCTCCATAGATAGATCTTGGTGACACGTAGGAAAATTTTGAATTTCTGCTACGTTCCCCAACAGCACCTAGGTCATTGGTTCCGTCATATAGTTGTCTCCACCAACTATTGCTTCTACAACTATTGCTAACCCATAGCGACAAAGTAAAGCAATTACACGGCGCTTAAACATTGACACGCGGGTCATACAGTAATATTAAGACAACCAAATGGCTCCTACTGATTTCTGTACTCATTGACATGCAAGTCGTGAAAGATTATAAAACATGATCATCTCATACATCACATATATCACATCATATCTTGGCCATACCACATCACATGCCCTGCAAAAACAAGTTAGACGTCCTCTACTTTGTTCTTGCAAATTTTTACGTGGCTATGTATAAGAATCATTCTTACCTATGCAAACGCAACAATGGTGATACACAAGTTGCTTTTTAACCTTTTTCAGGACCGCCATTGTTAAATCAGATTTTAACTATAGTGGGAGAGACAGACACCCACCAGCCGCTTATGCAATAGAAGTTACATGTCAAGTGCATAACCGGTCTCTTGTGTGTGGACAACTAAAGCTGTTGCGAGCCGCTTCACCCCTTTATCCCGCCAAATTCAAAAAACAAGGGAGGGTAGCAACATGAACATCAACGCCTACAACCAAATTGTGTTATACTCATGCATAACATCTGCGCATAGATGGGGCTCTAATACCAATGAAGGGATTCATTTCAAGGAAAATAAAAAAATTCCTTAAAGAGAACGAATAACCCAAGATCCAATCTACTAGATGCTAGCAATGAGTGGGAAAAGGTCTAGATACGCTTGTAGAACACATGTGTTTAACGATCTAGAGATCCTGGATGATGTAGTCGTACTTTTGTCGAATCAATTCGATGTAGCACCGCACGAACGATGCCTCCAAATTGCATACGTACATGTGCAACTTGATGTCGTCTCCTCCTTCTTGATCCGGCAAGCAAGGAGGAGAGGTGGATGAGGTCGATCTCAGCAGCACGGCGACGCGATGGCGGGAGTATGCTGGAAATCCGACAAAGCTTTGCTAAGAATTGCGCAGTTGAGGGACGTATGGAAAGAGAGGAAGGCATCCAACAACCTAGATGTCGGGTGCTGCGGCCAACCCCTCCCTCCTCTATTTATATGTGTAGGGAGGAGCTTGGCCCCTTCTCCAAACCTCTAGGGATTGCACATCAAAGGGAGGAAGGAAATTCCCTCCTTCCTTCCCCATCAATCGCGATCCCTCCTTTTTAGGGATCTTGATCTTATCCCTGCGAGATTTGATCCAATTCCTTTTAGGGGGGATTTTGGTGTGTAGGAACCAGAGGTGTGGCACCTTGGCCCACCACCCACGTTTAAGTAGGCCCCTCCATGCAGGTGGGTCCCATTCCAGAACCTTCTAGAACTTTCCCGGTACATCACCAAAATATCCCGAACTTTTCTGATAAACCTGAAAATATTTTCCATATATGTTTTATTTGTCTCCTTACCATTCCGAAGCTCCTACTGATGTTCGGGATCCCATCCAAGACTCCAAATCCAAATTCAATAACACCATCTTATCTATACAATCAATATAAAAAGACCCAGGAGCAGATTCAACACATCTCAACCATTTCTTTGCGTTGATCCAACCGTCTTTATTGTCCTAATGGTGAGCGACTAAACACGTTTAGTGCTAAACACTCTTTACCTTTGCTGATCCCATTCCTATCTCACGAAAGGAAACTCACAAGGGAACTGCAGCAGCATCATGGATGCAGGACGCCTCCGAGCTCCGCCCCACCTTCAAGAAGCCACCCCAATCGCATCGAGCCGCCGCACCTTCAAGAAGCCGCCCCCATCGCATCCAACTACCACACCTCGAGGACGCCCCCCAACGCCTCGATCTGCCGCTCCCATCACCTCTGTACCGCCCCACCCATCGCCTCGCCTGGCCTCGGCTGTAGGCAACGCCGTCGGTGAGAATCCGCCTCCTACTGTCCTACACCGCCTGGCCGACCGGGGATGCTGCCTGGCCGACCAGGGACGTCGTCTGGCCAGCCGTCGGGTAGAGATGTTGCCTAAACTACCTTGCGGGTCATCGCCGGGGATGCCGCCTAAACCGCCTTGCTGGCCGTCGGGGACGCTGCATAAACCGCCCTCTATTCACATCTCCTCCTCATCTCGCAAAGTCAAGGGACGAGTAGCCGTCGGGCCGGAGGTCTTTCATCTCTACTTTGTTGCGTTCACCTTGTTTTTTCATTGACGTGCTACTTCACATTTGAAATTTTTCTTCATGTGTGAGATATTGATTCACGTTGATAAAACTGAAGCCAGCCAAAGCAAGCTTGTTACTAGAGTTTCAAAACAATCTTCGATCCGTTATTTGAATGCACACATTCAACAATTAAGCTTTGTTGCCAATATGATTTGCATTGTTTGTATTTTTTGCTCACCAACGATCATATTATACTGATTTTGTACACACATCAAGCACAAGCAGATGGAAAATACTCATTCGGGTGCTTTCCGTCACGATCAGGGAATCATGCCTAGTTTTTCATGCAATGTAGCTATCCTGGACATGCCTCTTTTCCATTCATCCATCGGTGGAGATGTGAAGTGGTGAACCACACGGGAAGCTCGCCAGTTGGAATCATCTACATCTCATATGCTAGGCAAAAGATGGACAGAGGGCGCATGCAATGGCAAAGCAAGCAGTTAGGGATCTGCAAAGAGTATTCGAGTTAGACATGCCACCCCCTGTCCAACCATTCATTTTTTGGCTTCTCTAAATTTTCTAATGGAAAGGGATCACTGCGACAAGAGATTCTCCAAGCATTATGTTTGCATTTTTCAGCTGGCAAGGAGGGGATCAACCATTCCTTTGTTGTCTTGTTCACTGAGCCTTCAGGAAGGAACCACAATTTATCTTCTGCAGTTTAAGACTCGCCTAAAGCGTCGCTGTAACAGTTCCTAGGCACTCGCCGACTAGCCCAACTATGATGCAATGCAACTCAACAGATAGCATCCTGGACACCCATAATCTTTGTTGTTAAGGATGTTATTACTGTAATCAGGCACTATGTACTACCATATGGGAATGATTATTTATCTTCTTTCTTTGCTCGCAGATTTGGATAGCACATTTATCAAATGGTCTTACTTACAATTCAATATAATATGAGATACAAGACGAGGCCGTTCAGAGAAGTGCTTAATAGTAACAGTATGGAGGTAAGGAGGGGTTGTTTGTTGGAATCCACAATGGACTGTATGTACAATTCAGTCATGTTACCATGCCATGGTATTTGCTATTAGTCAAAGCTTAGGCAATTTTGCTGAGATTGTTTCTCTTCTTTTATCATTTATTAGTTCTCAGGGCACCTGGTTCTTTTGTCTAGCTCTATATCCACTCAACTTTGATGTATTTTTTAGTGTTGAAATTCTGACATGCAGGGTTCTTGAATGGTTGACTATAGGGGTACTGTCCTATATGTTCTCTTATGCAACATTGTACAATTGGCTAGCTAAATGAGTGTACGGTAAACTTCACATTTTTGTAGTTTCATCTGCTGGGATTTTTAAGGTAGTATAAGTTTTTGGTATTTTGTACATAAAAGTTTTTTTTCCTGATGTACACACTTCAGTCTTCGTGTTGTTGATGCAAGTAAACAGTTCACATTTTTTATCGATCCACCATATTGTTTCTCTCTTTGTTTACTTGCCCATATGGTTATGTATTGCAAACTAAGGAAGCAAGTTTGTTATGATAACATAACAAAAAATGGATTTATGCGTAGGAATGTGAACCAGATACTATAGACCTTGATTTGCTAGACTTTTAATTAAATGGCTGCATGCATTGTTCTGATGCAGAGGCCCGGGTTCTTTCCTCCTTTAAAAAATATGAAGCATATACGCAGCCCGACACATGCATGGTGAAGGCTAGCTTCTACAAATTCATTTTTATTGTTTTCTATGCATATTACTGTACATGGTTGTATGTTTGATATATATTTGTATTTATTCAGATCTGCCACATGTTGTAACTCTAGAAGAACTCTTGCAGAATTTTTTGTCTGATCTTCACATGTGTTGCATCTTCAATCATTGGAAGTATAGCTCGAACTATTGGGAAACAATGTACAACCACCTAGTTATGAGCTTAGCTATGTTAATTTTAATCTCTAATATTTTTCATTTACGAATAGTATGCACTGCTTGGTAAAAGGAATGAGTTCACGGTGTGTCCTGTCACCTCTCTCACACACTTACATGAACTTGTTTACAAGTTGAAGTTAGCGCATTATATTTGTTTAATGCAATCTAAGATACATTATGCTCGGCATTTTGTTTTGCTGACTTGTGTTAATCCCATCCTGCACACACCTTTGAATTGAATGATTGATTGATTTCACTACTTGGTTGAAATGTGTTCAGGTACAACGCCTTTAGGCCATTGTTTTGAACTACATGGACAATATGAAGCTATATCTCTAACGACGCCACGTTGATTTTTACGATTCACATATTCTGATTCTTCAGAAGAACCTTAAGTTATGGCTCATGTGAACTTAATCTAACAGTTTGCTTTCTTAATATTGAATACTTGAGAGGTTTGTCTTGCGTGTACCAGATGAAATGGATTTTCTTTTGTGGTATCATATAATCAGTTTGTCGAGGTTGGAATTACGTGTAAAAATAAGGTATATATATCACCTGCTATTAAATAAGCATCCATGGATCAAATATAGTGACATTAATTCACAACTTAATACTATTCCAATTTGGAAAATGACAGGATGATTGAAGGTGAACAACCATGATATTATTTTTTCAACAAAATTTCATGGACAAAGAAAGCTTTTTTCATGAAATGCTTTATTAATCATAAAATGGAGGAAATAAAACTTGGACACAAATGGAGTGGAGAACGACATGAATAAACCATTAAAGTTTTGTTCTACACAAGTGCAGAGACATCTAGATGCAAGACATGCATCTCAAAATTCTTCGTAATGTTACACGTGCATTGCATGTGCAAACTTACTAGTTATCTCTTCAAACCTTAGCGATGCTGAATGTTAAGTGTTTGACTCTACAAGTTTGAGAATATGTAGACATGATCAAGACTCCTATTCGATCAATAACCAATATTGGGATTATGGATGCTCATAATGGTTCCACCATATTCCATGAAGATATTTCATCAGTTGAACCATGATGTCAAGGATTCAGATAATCCTCTAACAATTCTCTTTGTCTGGCGGTATGTCACTTGCCTGAGATTCGATGGACGGAATCACCATACCTGGTTCAATCTCGTTACCGACAAATTCTCTTTACTCGTTTCGTAATAAAATACCCCTGTGACCAAACAAATAGTCACATGCTTGCAAGCTACTTAGGATGTTGTATCACCGAGAGGGCCCAGAGATATCTCTCCGTCATATGGAGTGATAAATCTCAGTCCTGATCCGTGCAATCCAACTAGTATCTTTCGAGATACCTGGAGATCACCTTTTATGATCACCTAGTTGGGAAGTGACAGTTGATATCCACAAAGCATTCTTCCGGTACTAGGGAGTGGCATGATCTCATGGTCTAAGGAACAGATACTTGATATTAAGAAAGTTGTAGCAATTTAAACTTAGTGAGACGATCAGATGATAAGCTTATGATTGAGTCTGTCCATCACATCATTCTCCTAATGATATGACATTGTTATTAATGTCAGTTCATGTCCATGGTTAGAAATCTTAACCATATTTAATCAATGAACTAGTCTAGTAGAGGCTTACTATGGACACATTATTTGTTTATGTATCCATAAATGTATTTGAGTTTCTGATTAATACATTATAGCATGGAGAATAAACACTTATCAAGAACAATGCAATATGATAATATCAACTTTATTATTGCTTCTAGGGCATATTTCAACACAACCTCCCTCTGACCTCGATGTGCTGCAATTCTTCAGGGCATCCACCACATAGGTTGTTGGCAATGGCACCTCCTGGCGTTCCTAGATCGACCCTTGATGGGAACTCCATCTCCAACCTTGTGCCGACCCTGATTACCATGGTGCCATGCCGGCGTAGACGTACGCGCTAGGTCATGCAGGCTCTTCAGGATTGCACTTGGATTCTCGACATCCAAAGAGTGCTAGGACCGGCGGCCACCATCAAGTATGGCGACTTATGGCACCGCCTACAACATGTATTTCTCACCCCAAGACCTGGTGTGATATGTTGGGGTTGGACGGAGAACGAGATCTATCCGACGACATTGTGCTACCAAGCGCTTGGGCTCTTCTGTTTCCGAGCATTGGCGGCTGATTTGGAAGACTTGGACTCCCCTCTCGGTAAAGTTCTTTCTTTGGTTGGCATCCCTAAACTGGTGTTGGTCCGCCGATCGCCTGGCCCGCCGAGGCCTACCCCACGAGCCAGCCTGCGTTCTTTATTCGTAGGAACATGAGACACTGGCTGCGTCTTTGCTAGAGTGGTTCGGCAGGAAATCCTCTCATGGCACTGCCCTCAAGTTACCCCGTCGGACCGATCCTTAGACTTCTTCGACAGGTGGACTTTGACCATTGACGCTACCCCAACACCCCTACGTCCCTTTATCGCCGCGCTCACTGCATGATCTATTTGGCGACACCACAACGCCATCATCTCTGAAAAAATCACGCCATCATTTTTCACCCTTATCAACGCGGTCAAGAAGGGGGTTTGCTTTTGGGCTATATAGAGCCAAATGATTAAGGCTAGTTATTTGCTCTCCCGTATCAATGCAATGATGCTCTCTATTCGTGAAAAGTGTTGTTCTGTCTAAAAAAAGAGGTTGTAT
>NC_041386.1:342155770-342173911 GCF_002162155.2 Triticum dicoccoides
AAAAACTAAAAAAAAGAGAGACGATCAAGAGGTCGTTCCTTTCTGAAAAGAGGCGTCTCCCCTAAAGCCGTGGACTCGCCGTATCTTTGGTTCCCCACAAACGCCGCAAAAAGACCCCTCCGCAAGTGCTCCCCCCACCATCTCTCCTTCCTCATGGCGGCACACGAGGCCTCTGCCGGCGGCGGCGAGGGCGCGCGCTGCACTCCTCCGCGCCCCGCGCTCTCGCTGCCCCCGCGCTCCGCCGTCGAATCCTTCTTCGCCTCTGGCGCCACCGCCGCCTCCTTCGCCGAGACCAGCCCCGGCCCGTTCACCCTCGCCGCCGCGCTCTTCCCGGATATGCCCTCCTCGGCCTTCCACGGCTCCTTCACCCAGCTCCTTGCCGGCGCCATGGGCTCCCCAGCCGCACCCCCTTCCCCTCCCTCACCGTTCGCCGTGCCACCGGGGCTCAGCCCCACCGCTCTCCTCGGCCCCCCTTCGCTCTTCTCCCCTACGGTAACTCCTCCAGCCTTACTATACTTGCTCCTGCACCAGTGCTTGCCGTTGCTTAGGTTTCCAGCTCGTGCGTTAAGAGTGCTAGTTTGTTAAAGTTGCAGATACTATCCTGCTACTTTCAACTCGTACTGCGTACTTTTTACTAGATAGTAGTACAATGATAGTGCCTGGACTGGGTAGTAGTGACGAGATTGGGGCGTAGAACCATCAAGGAGGGGTAAGAGTGCTGTAACTCAGTGTTTAGTTGTGCACTCATGCATGATGTGATGGATTGCTCTAGACCCTTAGCAATTGTGTTGTGGAAAATGTGTTATGAAGTCTAATTTTTCTTCGAAAAGAGGGGGACTCCCTTGACCTTGCGCCCAGAGAGCCTCATATGCACTTGGTTAAGCGCATTCTCCGGTACATCAAGGGCACCCCCGACCTCAACTTTCACCTCTCGAGCTCCTCCTCCGCAGCACTTACAACATACTCTGACGTCGATTGTGCTGGGTGCCCTGACACCTAACGATCTACGTCTGGCTACTGCATCTATCTTGGTGGCAACCTTGTCTCTTGGTCGTCTAAATGACAAATCACTGTGTCTCGCTCCAGTGCCGAGGCGGAGTATCGCGCGGTTGCTCATGTTGTTGTTGAGTGTTGTTGGATCCGTCAGCTCCTTGGGGAGCTCCATCACCCTCTGACGTCTACGACAGTTGTCTTCTGTGACAACGTTTAGTACTGTCTACATGGCCTCTAATCCGGTCCAGCATCGTCGTACCAAGCACATTGAGATTGATATCCACTTCGTCCGAGAGAAGGTGTCGCTTGGTGAGGTCTGGGTCCTTCATGTGCCATCCTCGCATCAGTACGCTGACATTATGACAAAAGGATTGCCCTCACAACTCTTCTCTGAGTTTCGCTCTAGCTTATGCTTGCTTCCGTGCGACGCACAAGCTAGGGGGGGGGGGTGTGTGTTAACGTATTCCTTTTGTCTGTATTTCATGTAATAGGAAACTAGCACAATATCCCACCAAATATTGTTGTATGATTCGGTTGAGGATTTGCTTTGATTCACCTTGATTACCAAGGCATGTAATCCTATATATTGTGAACACAAGGGCCGCCCCAAGTGTGGCGTGAATCACACAATCCTACTTTGTTTCTATTTACAATGGGCTTTGAGCTGTAAGGTGGGGGTGCGAAGTGGCCTAGATTGATGTTAGGGGCAGCTGTGGCTTGTAAGGAGATGGCTGGAGGTGGTAAAATGGGGATCGCGCCTAGTGGTGGTTGGCAATAATCGGCACATGGTTGTGTAGCGACGACAGGCAGGCGATGTAAGCCAGGAAAGCGAGGGGGTGGTGAGGGCAATCTGCCCAGCGGGTAGAGGTTTGTCAGCCGCGCTTATGGCGATTCCCTTGCTGGAGAGGGGGGCGGGGGTGCTGTTGGAGAGGGGAAGCACTGGCACGTCTTTGCTGGGGAGGAGGGCCTGGGATGTGGAGGTGGTGTCATAGGCGGCAACTACAGCCGCAAAATCGGGTGGCAGGGGCATGGTCGGCAGCCGTTGCACAAGCAGCACTGCACCAGCCCGGTGAGGAGCGCCTGGTCCGCCCTTCGTTGGCATGTGAAGGTCTCCAATTGCTTCATGACGACCTTCATATGCTCCACAACCTTGATCTTGATTTCTTTGGCTCTAATACCAAATTAGAAGGATCTACTACTGAAATAACCCTAATTACTGAAAAGTTGAGGGGTCGGCCCTTTTATATACTACACAAGACTTGACAAACAAAACGGTAAATC
Source organism: Triticum dicoccoides (assembly GCF_002162155.2). Classification (NCBI taxonomy): domain Eukaryota; kingdom Viridiplantae; phylum Streptophyta; class Magnoliopsida; order Poales; family Poaceae; genus Triticum; species Triticum dicoccoides. The sequence continues at coordinate 342,158,045 of NC_041386.1, forward strand.
TATTCAAACACTGACACGGTCTCTAAACTAGCTGGACTCTTTCCTAACAAAGTTGCTTACTCAACTAGGACTCTAATTAGTCATAAGATTACACGTTTGATGGACTGCCCATAACAGGCTATTTGGAGAAAATGTTGCATTAAAAAACAGCAAGTACTTGAAAACCTGTTGGAGCCGGATCGAGTAGAGAGAGAGAGAGAGAGAGAGGTTGTGCAACTCGTTTCTCATTATCTGGAGGTTACACAGTTTATATACATACACGGCTCAACAGAAAGAACTCAACGCAAGGCCTGAAAACTAGCCATATACAAGGCCCACTAACACACGACTAACACGTTAGCTAACAAAACCCAAACAAAAAAAGTCAAAAATTCAATCTCTTTTACAACATCGACAAGGAATATAATTACAAAGTTAAGTATGGTATTCTAGGCACAAAGATAAATTTGTTGGTTTGGCGTGTATGGATTCATCCCTCCACTATATTGTGTTCTAGACGGTTTGAGGAAACCGGGTTTGAACACCCAAAGATACAGAGAATGCAAAACAAAAGTCATGAGTGTAGGGCATAAAGAACCTGATGTGGAGTATCCCATGAGCATCACCATGAACCCATCATCAACCCCACAAGCTCCTAGTGAATCGATGACAACAGCTCATGCATGCGCCATTCAAACCGAGGTGACATCTCTCCTACTTGAGTTCCTTATGAATTTGGATGAGGCATGGGTTCTGAATATATTGACGACAGCTCATGCATGCTATGTACGCTTGCGTACGAATACATGGACCCAAGAGAAACAAGGAAGGATGTCCAAATCCCAAGCAAGGAGCAGAGGCTCAAAGAAGAAGAGAAAGAAGCAAATCAGTGCAAATTTTGCACTACCGGATAGTCCGGTCGGCTGACCGGACAGTCGAGTGAGCGATGGCCCCACGGCCTCATCCCTCTGGAGCGACCAGACAGTCAACCAGACTATCTGGTCCGACCAACCACTGTCTTGTCCGGACGACGAGACTGTTCGGTCAACATTGGCACCTGCAATCAGACACGCCGACTTCCGCCACCAGATTGTCTGGTCTCACGAAACAAGCCTCTCTAGTCCAACGCTGAGACCTCTAAAGAGTTGCACCACCAGATTGTGCAGTCCTACCCGACCAGACTGTCCGGTAGTTCTCTCTGCGCCTGGACTATAAATACATGTACTCCTCTTATATCTAGGGTTAGCAAAGTAGAAACTAAATCTTGAGAACTTTGCTCAATATACCCTCTCCCTTGGACATTAAGACCTCTTACCGGAGAAGAATCCATTGGATTACAAGATTTTTTACAGGAGAAAGTTCCTTCAGATTACAAGACCTCCATATCCTTAGGAAGAACTATCTCCCATCTCCCCTAGAGATTTGGAAGAGCTACCCTAGTTATCTTTTCCTTCGTTGTTGTTTGGATCTTGCAGTGTATCGTACTTGTCATGTGTTTTGAGTAAATTCGTTGTAGTGAGTCCTTGTGAGTGTTCTCTTGAATGTTCCTCCGTTGTTCTTCGTGTTCAATGCAGTCGACCTCCAATTCATGAAGATCGGGCCACCCATGCGGTTTGCCTTGTAAATGAACCTATATCCACTCAAGTAATGCACAAGGACAAAGGGATAATTTTCCTAGGGTTATTCAGTAATATACATGTGCCATACATTTGCGCCATTTTCCAAACATTTTGATGGTCCATAGCATCAAAAAGGAGTTTGTCATCCTTTTTCAGAATATGCAGGGCATTGTGTTTCTTTCATTGAGTATTTTTCAAAGGAGTATCAATCCCCGATTTTTGTCACGCATTGTAATGCACTCATACACCAAATTTCCATAAATGCTAAGCAGCACCAGTTGTCCATGGACTAAGACAATCACCCTGCTGTTTACTTGTGTTCGCAAGAATCCAGTGTCAAATTATTAGTGCATAAATCACACCCAATGCTACAAAAAAATATTTTGAAGTGCCGGCAAAGAAATTGTTTGACTTGGCTTCTTAAGGGGTTAAGACTTAAGAACCCACTTCAGTGGCTGCATAACCCTGTCAATAAGTGCAAACCTGCAAATTACTAAAGAATAGTCCAAACCATTTCCTTCTTTGCTAGTGTAAATAGCTCCAAGCATGTATTTCTTACCATGCTGTATCGCAAATCAACCTTTTGCATGTAAGAAATAAGTTCTTAAGAATGGGTATGTACTTTTGTTGTACTTTCTAGTATAACTGAATGGGATGATCTTCGTAAAGGTTCCATAGGCACCCATTTCCATGTAAATATAAAACCGGAAGCTGGTTGCTCCCTTACCGTCTACTGATTTACAGAATATTAACTCAATGATGGTAACCCTAATAGAATCAATTCTGTGACAATCAATAACATTTTCATAATTTATACTGAACTCATTTTGCAGCATCCATGTCTTCTGGTGACTGTTTAATGGAGAAAGAACTACATTGATATAACGTGATTGTGATATAGTCCCTCCGTTCCAAATTACTCGTCGTGGTTTTAGTTCAAATTTGAACTTAAGCCATGACAAGTAATTTGGAAGGAAGGGAGTAGTATGAATACACGGCAGCGACAAAGCATAGACACATTAGCCCACTTTTACCAGCCCAGTCTAGACAATAAGAAAGGATAGCTACATCAAAGTGTATGAAGCTCAGTTTTTTGGAAATGCAGCTGATCCAGATTATCAATTGTGAGTACTAGCTAGGGACTCCACTAGACTTCATATAACAAATTGAAAAATTAAAATATTTATCTAGTACCTTGAGTCCTTGACCAGCAGATCATCCTGACCAAAGATACTTGAAAAACAAATTAGCGGGATGCACCAAGTGTTGCTTCCGTGGCAATGAAGAGTCGATTCAGCATCTATTTCTTCATTTGCCCACTTGGCACTTGCTAAGTTACTATGGCAATCGATCCATATAGCCTTTTTCTTTGCTTTTTGAGCAACCGTATTTTTTCATTGCCCACTTGGCACTTGCTAAGTTACTATGTCAACCACTTTTTCTTTGCTTTTTGTGCAGCCATATGTGACATGTTATGTAAGTTGATCTTGTTTGACCTTCGATGACAATAATTAATAAAAAGGTTGTGTGCATCACTCAATGCAGAATGCATGTATAAACATGCCTGATGAACGGCATGTGAGATATCCGGTCGCGTGAGCGTCAAATACTGTAAGGCACCGGCGTAGCTCTGATACTTGGTGGGATCAAAGAGAAGAGGACCATCTTGAGCTGAAAGCTTGCACTTAGTGTCGATGAGAGTGGCAAAGGGGTTACAATCAACCATGCCAGCGCGGTGAAGTAGCTCCAACGCATACTGTCGCTGAGGGAGGACCATGCCCAAGGATGCCCGAGTGATGGACATGCCAAGGAAGAATGACAAGGCACCGAGGTCTGTCATGGCGAACTTTGGGTGAGTTGCTGTGTCAGGTGACGTAAAAGTAGATCCGTCGAGGTAGTGAGGACAATGTCGTCCACATACAATAGTGATAAGCAAGATCGGTGCTGTGCCTGTAGATGAAGAGGGATACACCCGACTTGGCGGCGACGAAGCCAAGCCGATGTGCAAAGAGAGCGAATCGCTGGTACCAAGCGTGCGAAGCCTGCTTAAGACTGTAGAGAGACTTGTGTAGGCGACACACATAGTCCGGGAGCGAGCGTCAACAAAACCGGGATGCTGCTGGCAGCAGACCTTGTCAAGATTGCCATGAAGGCATTCTTGATGTCGAGCTGCTGGATCAACCACGACCGAGAGACCGCAAGGCTGGGGATGATGCGAATCGTGGCAGGCTTGACAATGGGGCTGAATGTCTCATCGAAATCAATGCCCTGTTTGGGAATAGCCTTGTACCACCCATCGAGCCTTATACCAGGCAAGGCTGCCATCCGAGTGGAACTTGCGTTTGAATATCCACTTCCTTGAAACAACATGAGCATGAGGAGGACGTGGAACAAGAGACCATGTCCTGTTAGTGACAAGAGCATCAAATTCCTCGGTCATAGTACGACGCCAGTGTGGGTCATGGAGTGCACCCCGGTATGTTTTTGGAATAGTAGAGGGAGTGGAGTGAGTAACCGAGAGATTAAGAGGTCGACGGGCTGGAAGAGGCCACGCTTAGCACGAGTGACCATGGTGTGGGTATTGGACGGGGATGGCGGCTGGTGAACCACGACCGTCGGGGAGGAGTCCGTGGACACTGAGGAAGGGGAGGGCATCGGGCCAGGCGGAACTGCATGCGTGGTCGCGGGCGAGGAGAGAGTCAGCGACCCAGGAGAGACGCTGGATTGGTCCAACGTAGGGGTGGATGGGGAGCCGTGCATGGCGGGTTACGGGTGTGTGGGAAAGCCAGGCGGGTGGCTGGGCGGGGAGGGCGCAGAAGAGCCAGGCGACGGGGTGTGGGCTGGTTGGGAGTGGGTTCGGGCCGGCGGGGATGACGCTGGTGGGGTTCGGGTGGGTGAGTTGGGGGGTGTGGCATGCGTATGCATGTTGGGTAGATTAAGGTTTGATGGTGTGTTGCGTGGCGGCCATGTCCAGCAGGAAATCAAGCACGACCAGGGGGTTGGTGGGGCAATCAGTTGAGTAGGAGAATGGAAAGACAGTCTTGTCGAAGGTGACATGGCGAGAGATAATGACCACGTGTAGAGATATCTAGGCAACAATAACCCTTGTGATTGGACGGGTATCCTAGGAAGACGCAAGCAGTGGACCGAGGAGCGAGTTATGCTTGGCCGTAGCGGATTGGTTGGGATAGCAGAGGCAACCAAAGACATGGAGAGTGGCATAATTTGGTTTTGTGACATAGAGACGAACGTAGGGAATTGAAAAACCAATGTATTGTGAGGGGTGTATACTGACAAGGTATGTTGCCGTGGCGAGAGCCTTCGCCCAGTAGGTGGGCGGCATGGAGGACTGGAAGAGGAGAGTGCGAGTGACGTCGTTGATCGTGCAGATGGCACGTTTGGCCTTGCCGTTTTGGGCGGACGTGTAGGGGCACGAAAAACGGAGGTGAATACCATGAGTAGAGAAGGAGGTGGTTGTGGAGTTGATAAACTCGGTCCCGTTGTCGGCTTGCATGTCTACAAAGGACGTGAAAATTGTGTGCGAGTGTAGGCAACAAAGTTAAGAAGAATAGGCGCGGTGTCGGACTTTCTCTGGAGAGGAAAGGTCCACATAAAATGAGAAAAATCGTCAACAATAACAAGATAGTACTTGAAACTGGAATTACTCAAAATTGGAGAAGTCCAAAGATCACAATGGATCAACTTAAATGGTTCGACGCTTATTTGAGGTAGACCTAGTGAACGGCAAGCGCACGTGTTTTCCAAGTTGACAAGCATGACAAATATGCGAGGTTGCCTTATTACATGCAAGGAGTTCTTATGAAGTTGGGACATAGAGTCGCGTCCCGGATGACCTAAGCGACGGTGCCAAAGCTCGGTGGAGGTGGTGGAGAGGAGTCCATGGGCGTGGTGGTGGATGACCGATGATGGGAAGACGTAGAGGTCGCCGAGACTATTGCAGCGAAGAATCATGGCCTTGGTGCGAAGATCAACAACAACAACAACAACAAAGCCTTTAGTCCCAAACAAGTTGGGGTGGGCTAGAGGTGAAACCCATAAGATCTCGCAACCAACTCATGGCTCTGGCACATGGATAGCAAGCTTCCACGCACCCCTGTCCATAGCTAGCTCTTTGGTGATACTCCAATCCTTCAGGTCTCTCTTAACGGACTCCTCCCATGTCAAATTCGGTCTACCCCGCCCTCTCTTGACATTCTCCGCACGCTTTAGCCGTCCACTATGCACCAGAGCTTCTGGAGGCCTGCGCTGAATATGCCCAAACCATCTCAGACAATGTTGGACAAGCTTCTCTTCAATTGGTGCTACCCCAACTCTATCTCGTATATCATCATTCCGGACTCGATCCTTCCTCGTGTGGCCACACATCCATCTCAACATACGCCTCTCCGCCACACCTAACTGTTGAACATGTCGCCTTTTAGTCGGCCAACACTCAACGCCATACAACATTGCGGGTCGAATCGCCGTCCTGTAGAACTTGCCTTTTAGCTTTTGTGGCACTCTCTTGTCACAGAGAATGCCAGAAGCTTGGTGCCACTTCATCCATCGGCTTTGATTCGATGGTTCACATCTTCATCAATACCCCCATCCTCCTGCAGCATTGACCCCAAATACCGAAAGGTGTCCTTCTGAGGTACCACCTGGCCATCAAGGCTAACCTCCTCCTCACACCTAGTAGTACTGAAACCGCACATCATGTACTCGGTTTTAGTTCTACTAAGCCTAAACCCTTTCGATTCCAAGGTTTGTCTCCATAACTCTAACTTCTTATTTACCCCCGTCCGACTATCGTCAACTAGCACCACATCATCCGCAAAGAGCATACACCATGGGATATCTCCTTGTATATCCCTTGTGACCTCATCCATCACCAATGCAAAAAGATAAGGGCTCAAAGCTGACCCCTGATGCAGTCCTATCTTAATCGGGAAGTCATCAGTGTCGACATCACTTGTTCGAACACTTGTCACAACATTATCGTACATGTCCTTGATGAGGGTAATGTACTTTGCTGGGACTTTGTGTTTCTCCAAGGCCCACCACATGACATTCCGCGGTATCTTATCATAGGCCTTCTCCAAGTCAATGAACACCATATGCAAGTCCTTCTTTTGCTCCCTATATCTCTCCATAAGTTGTCGTACCAAGAAAATGGCTTCCATGGTCGACCTCCCAGGCATGAAACCAAACTGATTTTTGGTCACGCTTGTCATTCTTCTTAAGCGGTGCTTAATGACTCTCTCCCATAGCTTCATTGTATGGCTCATCAACTTAATTCCACGATAATTAGTACAACTCTGAACATCCCCCTTGTTCTTGAAGATTGGTACTAATATACTCCGTCTCCATTCTTCTGGCATCTTGTTTGCCCGAAAAATGAGGTTGAAAAGCTTGGTTAGCCATACTATCGCTATGTCCCTGAGACCTTTCCACACCTCAATGGGGATACAATCAGGGCCCATTGCCTTGCCTCCTTTCATCCTTTTTAAAGCCTCCTTGACCTCAGACTCCTGGATTCGCCGCACAAAACGCATGCTGGTCTCATCAAAGGAGTCGTCCAGTTCAATGGTAGAACTCTCATTCTCCCCATTGAACAGCTTGTCGAAGTACTCCCGCCATCTATGCTTAATCTCCTCGTCCTTCACCAAGAGTTGGCCTGCTCCGTCCTTGATGCATTTGACTTGGCCAATATCCCTCGTCTTCCTCTCTCGGATCTTGGCCATCTTATAGATGTCCCTTTCACCTTCCTTCGTGCCTAATCGTTGGTAGAGGTCCTCATATGCCCGACCCCTTGCTTCACCAACAGCTCGCTTTGCGGCCTTCTTCGCCATCTTGTACTTCTCTATATTGTCTGCACTCCTATCTAGGTATAGGCGTTTGAAGCAATCTTTCTTCTCTTTAATCGCCTTCTGGACATCATCATTCCACCACCAGGTATCCTTATCTTCGCTTCTCCTTCCCCTGGACACTCCAAGCTCCTTCGAGGCCACCTTACGAATGCAAGTCGCCATCTTCGTCCACACATTGTTCGCATCTCCTCCTTCCTCCCAAGGGCCCTCCTTAATGACCCTCTCCTTGAACGCTTGAGCTACCTCCCCCTTGGTGCGAAGATCCTTCACAGAAAAACCGAGGGGGTCAAACTCGATAGAACAGAGATTATCAATGGTGAAGCGACGGATGGAAAGTAAATTCTTGACGATATGAGGAATGAGTAAAACATTACGAAGGAAAAGAGAACGAGTTGAAGCGGGTATAGAGGTGTGTCCACTGTGGGATATGGGCAAGGTGGAGCCATTACCCACGGTGACAACAGAGGAGGAGGGAGAGTGTGTGAGATGTTGAATCATACCAGGGTCGGAGGCCATGTGCGCTGTGGCTCTGGAGTCCATTACCCATTAACCCACTGTCGATGGAGTCAGAGGCATTGTTTATTGCAGCGAGGAGGGTGGAGCAGTCCCACATCGGAGTGCCGCCGTAGGCAGGAGTGGGCGGCGTGTTGGTGCCGAAAGCCTGACCGTGCAGCGGGGTGAGGTAAAGGCCTGGGCCGGCGGAAGGACTGGGGGTCGCGGCTCGAGGAGGCTTAGCACCGGCGTTGGGCCTCGCTGTCGGGGGCGCCTGAAGCAGCTGCTGGGCTACCTCGTATAGGGATTGAAGCAGACCCAGGGACCAACAAACGAGGGCACCCCGCGCTGGAAGTTCCCGTCGTGGGAGTTGGAGCGGCCGCCGCCGCCGTTCCCGCCGCCGGAGCCCTTCTTCTACCAGTTGCCGCTGTTGCGGTGTCCGCCGGAGGAGCTGCCCCCGGAGGTGTTGCCATACCAAGGGCCGTCGTTGCCGTGCTGAGTGCCGTTGCCACGGTCAGGTGCGCGGTGGTGACGAGAGGAGGCAGAGCCGCTGGCGCCATGGGGAGGCGCACCACCATAGAGTGCCGACTGGTGTCCTATCGCGACGGAATTCGCAAGCTGGGTCTCGCGGAGGGTCAACGACGACCTCGTCTGGCTAAACGAGGGAAGGGGGTTCTGCATGGTGACAATTGTCGTGATGTCTAAGAAGCGTGGATTGAGGCCACAAAGGCAATTGAGGACAAGCGTCTGGTCGGAGATGGGGGTGCCAACGTCGCTTAGGGCGTCAGAGAGTGCCTTCAGACGGTGGCAGTAGGCGGTGATGGAGAGCTCGCCCTGGACGAGGCCGCGGAACTCTGCCTCAAAACGGTGCGGGTCATCTGATTATCAAGAAAAAGGTTGGTGATGAATGTCCAAGCTTCTTGCGCTGTTTGGTCCTCCGCCATGATTATGTCGAGTATCTCGTCTGAGATGGACCCATAGAGCCACGAGCAGACAATATAGTCCTCCCGAACCCAGTCCGCAGTGTGGTCCGCCTCGGCAGTGGCGGTGTTGACGTGGAAGAGCAGATCGTACTTGCCGAGAAGCATGCGGATGAGCATCCTCCGCTTGGTGGAGTTGGAGGCGTGGAGGTCCAGTGTCACAGGGACATGGGTGCGGACACTCGCGACGTTGGCGGCGGGGGACGCAGCGGCGAGCATGACGGCAGTGACCAGGGCGCCGTTGGTGGAGTTCATTGAGGCGGGGAGGGTTGAGGAGGCGAGGGAGGAGCTGGTGTTGGGGTGGGTGGACATGGCTGGACGGCACTGCGAGGGGGCAGGGAGCAAGCGGGGCGATCAGGGAGGATCGTAGGTAGTCTGATACCAATAAACAAAGTAGATTGTGTGATTCACGCCACACTTGGCACGGCCCTTGTATTCACAATATATAGGATTACATGCCTTGGTAGTCAACCGAATCATACAACAATATTCGGTGGGATATTGTGCTAGTTTCCTATTACATGAAATACAGACAAAAGGAATACTTTAACATAAATCCCTACCCAATTTTGCTGCCCACCAACCAGCAGCAGCCCTGCCATCAGCAGATTTACCAGCAGCAACAACAACAGATTGCCGCTGTAGAAATATATTGCCTGCCTCTTCATCAACTCGGACTTTTGGATGAGTTGGCTGGAGCATGAATTCAATATGTATCAGAGCCAAGAGGTCTCAAGTTCAAGACCCTGCCAATGCAGTATGAAAAAAGAAAGATTCTGTGGCCTACATCGATTGCACGTCTAAGGACTAAAATAGCCTAGACGTGAGGGAGAGTGTTCAAATATATTGCCTGCCTCTCTTCATCAGTTCGGACTTTTGGATGAGTTGGCTGGAGCATGAATTCAATAGCCGCCGCCTTCATGACCCCACCTGCCAACCGATTTCATATGTTGTTATGGTTGTGGTCCCCTCCACAACCCATCTATGGATCCACCTCTCCCATCACCTTGGCTTAGGTTAGGTTCCGGCGTGCCCTGCTTCCACAAGCTTGACTTCCCAACATAGGATGGTTTGGTCGATCCTGTTGGTTGGCTTAATATGTGTGAGCAGTTTTTTCGTGGACAGCGCATGGACGAGGCCGACAAGGTTTAGACTGCAGCCTACCATTTCACCAATGATGCTCAATTTTGGTACTTACAGCTCGAGCGTGATTCTGGCATGCCGACATGGGAGCAAGGAGGCTTGTCACGTTCAGTTTGGGCTGTCACTTTGCGCAAATCCCTTGGGCGAGCTGGCATGTCTGCCGTTCACTTCCTCGGTAGCAGACTACACCAGCAGGTTTGTAGCGCTCGTGTGCCGCAACAATGAGCTATTAACACCATCCCAACAACGGTTTCTGTACACAGCAAGGCTGCCCGGTGATCTTTGCATTGACGTCGAGCTTCAACGACCATCTGACCTCCACACGGCCATCTCCTTCCCCAAGGCCTATGAGCAGCGGCATTTTCCTCCAACATTACTACACCAGGCTTCTGGGACTAGGCCCTTGTGCCCGTCCAATCGTCCTCCTGTCAGTGCAGCTACAGTACCTTCCCCGCCAGCACCACTAGCATCTGTTTTGCCATCAACCACTCCAGAGTGAATCCCGCCATGGCAGATTCGGCACCTGACTCCAGCTGAGTTGGAAGAACGTTGTCGTCGGGGCCTTTGCTTCAACTGCGGCAAGATATATGTTCAGGGTCACCGTTGTGTGTGGCTCTTCTTCATCAAGTCTGATGACTGGTAGCACCCAAGGCCCCCTAGGAGGCAATTGTGACAACCTACAGCTTGCGGACAAGCTGTTTTTCAAGGAAGGGAGAGATGTTATGTGGGCCAGCCATAAAAAATGGAGTCTGAGACCTTAATTAGAGTCCTAGTTGATGAATAAACTTTGTTAGAAAAGGGTCCAGTAAGTTTAGAGATCGTATTATAGTTTGAATAGATTTACCGGCTTGTCGGTCAAGTATTCTATACTATATAAGGGGGCCGACCCATCTCAACAAAGCAGAGACACTTTTATCTACTTCTCAGTAATTAGGGTTGTCAGTAGTAGATCCTTTCATACCTGTACTGATTGCTTATTTGTAGTGGTTTTAGACAGATGGTGTACAGAAATAGCAAGAACTATGTCAAAAACTAAGTGTTAACTTACTCCTTGTGTGTTCGTGAAGCTAAAATGGCAAGTAATTCTGACCAAATGCTGTATTATTGTATTTTAAATAATGTGAAGTAATGGCAATGATGCTAGGTTTTGTGTTTTTGTCTTGAGTTTTCTTGCACATCATTCACTGTGTTTATTTCTGGCGCTACTTATTAGATATTACATCGGCAGATGAAGATCTGTTCATGTCTGAACTTATAGATAATATATATAGCTGTGTGCATCAATTGATGTAGAGGCCGGGGGTTCTTCCCACTTTTCTTTTTGAAAAAAAAGAGATGTTAATAATTTATTTCTACAGGCAAATTTTGAAATGTCCCATCAGCAAGCGTTAGCCCAAGTAACAGCACAAGCAGTCCATTCTCAGTATACTGTAGGCAGTCAAGCAGATTACTCACTCCCTTTCTCATCGGCAACAACATCAGCTTTGACATCACAGTTCATCAACTCTTCTGCAAATGTGACATCAATGAAGGAGACAGCAACTCTGCCACTGCATACAGTTAATGATAACCTTAAGTCAAATGAGGTTTCACAAGGATTCCAAACTTCGGCCCTCACCGTGGATAAACCTGCTGATGATGGGTACAATTGGCGAAAGTATGGCCAGAAGGCAGTTAAGGGTGGAGAATATCCAAGGAGCTACTATAAATGCACCCAGGCGAGCTGTCCAGTTAAGAAGAAAGTGGAGCACTCAGCATATGGACAGATTACTCAAATAATTTATAGAGGCCAGCATAACCACCAGCGTCCACCAAAAAGGAGGTCCAAAGATGGTGGCAATTTACTAAATGAAGATGATTTCCCTGAGAACAGAGACGCTTTGACTCGATCAGAACCGGGCTCTCAAGATCATTCTGGAAAAGTTGAGGTATCAAATGATGGCATCACAGGGCCTTCAGTGTCTAAGAGGAGAGGCGGAGGTGATCAATCGTCTGGCTCAAGTGATACAGAGGAGGACAATGATGAAGCAGGTGATGACAATGGAGATGCTGGTATTGTGAATGCAAACAAAAGGTGGTTCATGTAGTGAATACAATTTTGTCAGTAGTATTTTTTGAAGCTTCAATCTATAAATGCTAGTTTCACTGGACAGGCATGTGCCGGCCCCAGCTCAAAGAATCATCGTGCAAACAACCAGTGAAATTGATCTTTTGGATGATGGCTACCGGTGGCGCAAGTACGGGCAGAAAGTGGTAAAAGGGAATCCTCATCCAAGGTAATCCTTCTGTTGCCCTCTATCTTTATCCGTTCTGCTCTGAGTCTCCGCTTGCACATTGGACCATATTGGGACCAACTCTAGATAACGCCACATTTTCCTGCATCTCTATGTAATTTATTACTAACTATGAAGAAGACTACTGTTTGTTAGTTGTAGACACAGAATATATGTAAACCTTCCACTGTAATAAGATCTTTTGGAACTTCTTATTGGCATTGGAGGACTTGAATCTTAATTTTCAGAATGGTGTTTGAAAAAGTGAATTTTAGCTTTCATTTAAAATTGATAAGCTTTCATCCTGGACATTTGGATCTTTCTCACCTCCACACCCCTTGCGTCATTCTGGTTGTCAAGGGCAGAGGGGTTGGGAGGTGAGCAAATGTCCCTTGCGCATTCTGGTTGTCGGCAGAGGGGCTGGGAGGTGAGCAAATGTCCTTCTCAAGTGATAGCTAGGAGGGCAATGATGAACTTACTGGAGATAGTGGAACTCATACTGTTGTCAGAATTATCAAACATACATGTATGAAGCTCTGATTAACCATGACTACTTGATAATACTCCCTCCGTTCCTAAATATTTGTCCTTTTAGAGATTTCAAATGGACTACCACATACGGATGTATATAGACATGTTTTAGAGTGTAGATTCACTCATTTTGCTCCGTATATAGTCACTTGTTGAAATCTCTAGAAAGACAAATATTTAGGAACGGAGGGAGTACTATTGATTGGGTGGACAATTTTGCTTCTGCACGGAGTTGCAACAGATTTAAGTCGTAGCTCAAAATTTCAAACAGATAAGACATCTAGACATACAGACAACCACAAGGTTTAGTTTTAAGCACAGAAAATAATCAAATGAACCATGCTGCTGATTAGTCAGAGATTGAATGAATAATCCCTTGCGTATGCTACCTGCCTGTTCCCTTTATTCGGTTGAATTATTTTTATGGCATAGTCTGTTTGACTTGCTTGTTTGGCGATATACAGAACATTTGATTTGATTTTTTTGCTATGGTTCTTTTGGACAAGTTTGCTGCTGTCAAAATGATATCCAGCTAGCAGTTTGCACTGTTTAGTAATCCCCCCTTTTTTGTTGATCTCTTTCTGAAGTTATTCATGACATATTGACTCTAGTTGTGCACTGTATAGGAGTTACTACAAATGCACGTACCAGGGATGCGATGTAAAGAAGCATATCGAAAGATGTTCGCAAGACCCAACGGCGGTGATAACTACATATGAAGGCAAGCATAGCCATGATGTGCCAGCAGCTAGGAGCAGCGTGGCTGCTGCTGCCAGTGCCAATGCATCCTCTTCCATTAGCTTACTACATAGAGGGCAGAAGGCAGCATCCAGTAGCCAACGGGTGTTGCCCAGAGCAGCACTACATACATCAGATTCTTCCTTGCAGCTAAAAGAAGAAAATGAGATAACATAAATTTTGGAGTACGTAGCAAGGTAAATTATTCCAATATATTAGCCCATTTCTGGTTGCGCTGCTGCATTGGTTCAAATCGAGAGGAGGATATTCTTCCACGAGCCTTTGCTTGCACAGAGCCTGTGTTGCAGCATTGCATCTTGCATGCTGTACTCCCATTGGTTCTCGTACTGGTCTCTATTCCATGGAAAAACTGTAGGTGATGGAGGTTTTGTTGTTGCAAGTGTAAATGCTCGAGTTGTAGCTCTTACCTGATAGCCTCATTTGTACATATATCTCCGTAAGTGTCATCTGACAGGATGTATTAAAGTCTTAATTGATGAACAAGGCAATGGCCTTCCGTCAATCTCCTTTCAGTTTGTTGTCGCTGCGGAATGTGCCTCGGTGGACCTGAGGCCAAAGAAAGAATCAAAGTGGTCTGATGCTTGTGTCTCTTAAAAGCGGAATATTCTTTCAATGTGAGATGATGTTCTTGTTAATAGCGAGGTGCTTGTTGCGTCATTGTCAATCTTGAGATCTGTGGACTCGGTCTTTTGTAGATGCTCATATGGATATAATGTGTACGTTTATGTTCATACAGGTGAATTTATGGGTATGTGATCGTCTGAGTTTGTACTTTGATTCTTAAAAGAAATCCCCTATAAGGCGTATTTTGTTTGGTTATAAGTCTTTGGCAAATTAGTTTGTACTCCCTCCGTCTGAAAATACTTGTCACCAAATTAATAAAAGGGGATGTATCTAGATGTATTTTAGTTCAAGATACATCTTTTTTGTTCATATTGATAACAAGTATTTTCGGATGGAGGGAGTACCTTGTTAACGATGGTTTTGTGTTCAAGTCCTACCGTCCACCTGCCACCTCTTTTAGGTAATTATAAGGGTGGTTGATGCAAGGAGAGTTATTCGGAGATGTTGCTCTTTGGAGGTGGTCGGCGTTGGTGAGAGGGGGCTTTGTGGCAGCCCTTTTGCGAGTTGTATTGTATGCGTTCGATTCGGTGTGCTGTTTGCTTCTCATCAGTCTATAGTGGGAGCTTGCGGCCTAAATTCTTCTACTTTATCCCTAGTCTATGGTGGGAGCTTGCAGCCTAAATTCTTCTACTTTATCCCTGCCTTCAATAAAACTATGGCACACAATTTGGGTGCTCTAAAAAAGTAATATATATAGCGACTTTAATGTCAATAGATATTTATGTTTGTGAATCAATTCCATGTATAACAAGTATTAGCATGGTAATTATTGGTTAAAACTCAAAATACTATCTTGCGTTTTTAGAAAGACCGAGTAGCATGAAATTTTTGGGCATGGAGTTTTTGCTCCCGGGATGAACAGTAAAATGTCAACAAATCCAAAGGATTCTGAAATTACTTTGTAACAAATGGTGTTGATGTTTTAGCCGTGTGCATAGTTTCGTAATAAAAAACTATTCTATGCACAAAAACTAAAAACAAAAACTAATGCTTTAAAATGCTATTTTCAAAGCATTTTGGAGCATAGATATGTTTTTGTTCCCAAATTTACATGAATGCCATTCCATCATGGAACTTTGCATGTAGGTGAAACATTCAACAATGATTGTTAAAGAACAATCATATTTTTTTTGAACTTTTTCTTCTTCTACATTTTACTCCACAACTTGAGTGCATTTGCGCATTTGCACCCAGGAGCAGAAGGATGCTTTCGAAAAATTTCCTTTCGTAACCCTTTTTGATATGGGGCAAACCCTAGGGGTGGACCGTTATAAACGAATTGGAGATGAATTTGAGAAGAAACATAAGAACAAGGCACAAATCCAAGAGAAACACAAAGAGAATAACACTATTAGACAAGATCCACACCAAGTACTCCTCAAATCTCAAGCCAATACAAGGTGAGCATCTTAGATACAAGAACAACAAAAGGAATAAAGGAAAACAAAGGAGTAGTTCTTTCCAAATCCATAGAAGAGATGGGGTCTGGAGAGATAGTCTTTTCCATTCCAAAGATATTGAGGTCTTGATATTCCAAAGGGATTCTTCTACAATTGTGAGGCCTTGATCCTACTAAGAGGAGCTATGATGAGCAATG
>NC_041386.1:342174205-342182725 GCF_002162155.2 Triticum dicoccoides
AAGTCTTCAGAACATGGGAGTTTTGAAGACAAACGATAAAATTAAACCTATTACCATGCAGCGGAAGGTAGACTACACTAGGCAAACCATAGTCAAGTATTCAATGAAGTGAAAGCACAAAGACTAATAGCAGCTAGGTAGTAAGGATCAGGTAGGAAGATATTGTGAAGCCAAACAGAACACGCAGTCACTCAGTGAAGACAAATGATAGAGCAAACTTACAATGACTTCACAAGGAGGAACAGTAAGTAAAGTGAAGTGAAGATGAAACCAGTGACTCGTTGAAGACAATGATTTGTTGAACCAGTTCCAGTTGCTGTGACAACTGTACGTCTGGTTGGAGCGGCTAGGTATTTAAACCTTAGGACACACAGTCCCGGACACCCAGTCCTGAACACGCAGCTCAGGACACCCAGTCCTCACCGTATTCTCCTTGAGCTAAGGTCACATAGACCTCGCCCAATCACTCTGGTAAGTCTTCAAGGTAGACTCGTAAACCTTCACAGACTTCGTTCACCGGCAATCCACAATGTCTCTTGGATGCTCAGAACGCGACGCCTAACCGGCTGGAGGATGCACAGTCCTCAAGTGTAATAAGTCTTCAGATCACACAGACAAGAAGACTTAAGTGATGCCCAATTCTCTCTGGCTCTGGGTGGTTAGGGCTTTATCCTCACAAGGAATTCTCTCTCAAAGGCTTCGAGGTGGGTTGCTCTCAAACGACAAAAGCCGTACTTTCAATCTGAGCAGCCAACCGTTTATGGTTGTAGGGGGTGGGCTATTTATAGCCACTTGGCAACCCGACCTGATTTGTCCGAAATGACCCTGGGTCACTATGGAACTGACACGTGTTCCAACGGTCAGATTTCAAACTCACACGGCAACTTTACTTGGGCTACAAGCAAAGCTGACTTGTCCGACTCTGGACAAGATTCGCTCTCATAGTCTTCACTCGAAGACATAGGTTTTTGGTTTAGGCATCACTTCAGTCATTCTGACTGGTTCTCTTGGACCCCACTTAATAGTACGGTGGTTCCTATGACTCAACATAAAAGAACAAGAACTACGAAAGATCTAAGTCTTCGAGCTCCATAGGCTTCATATCGTGTCTTCTCTTGTCATAGTCTTCAATGTGAATATCTTCATATACCACCTTTGACTTCAATGTCTTCATAAAGTTTTAGGGGTCATCTCTGGTAGTAAAACCGAATCAATGAGGGACTTCTATCTGTGTTATCCTGCAATTCTCACAAACACATTAGTCCCTCAACTAGGTTTGTCGTCAATACTCCAAAACCAACTAGGGGTGGCACTAGATGCACTTACATTATGCTTTGCTAACCCTCGAAAATAGAGGTACGAAATATATATAGGTGTTGGGGAAGAGAGGGGTCAGTGAAGGATGCAAGGGACATTTCCCATCCTTTACACACATGCAAGCCTGCGGGGCAACGAGGTTGTGGGGTGGGGGAACGAGCTTATGGACCCTGTGGGCACGGGGTACCTAAAGAGCTCGATACAGTGAGGGCCTTGGCCATGGGGTGTCTAGAGAGCGCTTCCCTTGTTGGTCTTCGCTCGAACACCCGTTGATGCTTCCTGAAACCCGCCTTCGCCTTCAAGGTTCCTTATCCGGTTCCATGCTTCCCTCACGGATGGTGTAAGCGCTCGCTTGTGCATGACCTTTTCCATTGCATGTTCGTCATTCGGCTCAAACCTGGGTGCAAAGGAAACGAAGGTCAAGTAGTATACCATCCATGGGAGAACCAAGCACACATACATAAAGGATAAAATCCACCTTGGTACATGTGATGCACATGTTCGTTGGCGATGGAGTCAAAGCTAATGTAATGACCCTAGGATGCTCCACATCATAACCCCCCTTATCAGAGCTAAATCTGTCAGATCCCTCGTAGGTTATCCTAGCTAGGTGACTTGGCACGACTGTAACAAGGACAAGGTTTTTTTACCCAGGTTCGGGCTCTCACAGAGGAGATAATACCACATGTACTGCTCTTTGCTTTAATGTTTTGGGGTGTATACAAAATACAAAGTACCATGGGATTGTCAATGTTCCTATCTACGTGCCCGATACCCGGTTTATGTAGCACACCGGGGGGCCTAGGGTACATGGATCCTAGTTGGCAACGTATAGGGAGGTTGAGTCATCCACGATTCCAGCTTCTTGTCTTACATGCCAAGCCTTCTGGAATCTTCCTGTTATTTGCCATGGGCCACCCAAAGTAAGATGCGGAGCATCCTATGATTATCCCCATGTGCACTACGACTATTCCCCAAGCCCCAAGTGTCCATACGATGAGACCTCGAGTATACGCCATTGGACCTAAGGTGAACTCGCTCCTTTCCGAATCTTCCCTTTCCGCATGTAAGACATGGATGCTACCTCAAGCGCGGACCTTGTGCATACTCAGGTAAAACCGAGGAAATCATGGAGAGCCCAAGGACCAAGGCCAAGTGTGCGCGGGAGCGAAGGAAGAAGAGCCAACTGCTACATCAGCCGGACATCTGGCCCCGGCCGGACATTCGACCCCCTGCCCCGGAAATCCAGCATTGGCTATCCAGAGAGCACCGGAAAGGACCAGTGCAGCCCGGACATCTGGCCATCACACCGGACATCTGGCTCCTCCCAAAGCCCCGGACATCCGCCCCCTTCACCCGGACATCCGGCCCGGCCTCTCTAGAGAGCACAGGAACAAGCAAGTCTAGCCCGAACATCTGGCCAGAGGCCCAGACATCCGGCTCCTCACGAGCCGTCGGACATCCGCTCCCCAGCCCGGACATCCGACGCCCCTACGCAGCTGCGAGCCGAGAGCCCATGTAAACTCTCTCCCACTTACCCCTTCGTGGCCCTAGACTATATATACTCTCCCACCTCCTCCTAGCTAGTGTTAGCAATGTGATAGCTCATTTTAGAGATAGAGCTTTGCTCATCCACTTGATACCTTCTCCATCGAAGTTCACGACCTCTACGGAGAAGATTCCCCAAGTGGATTCAAGACCCCTTCATGGGAAGACCCCTCAAGACCTCCTCACGGAGATGAACTAGCTACCTTTGTATCTTTCCTTTGTTGTCTTTGGACCGTGTGATCTCTATGCACTGGTGCGCGTCGGTGCTATACAAACGGTTTTTAACCCCTTTCTGCGACGACATTTGGGACCGTCGCCAAGTGAGTGTGTGCGATAGGGTGTCCTTCCCACATGACCCAGAAACCGTCGGGGATATGGAGCAGTGATCCAGAGGCCTTCCAAAATGTAATCGTGTGTGATGCAGCACACACTAAATTCTTCCGCATGTGTGGTATCGGTGATTAAGCGTTTCTAATGACACAGTGAAACCATACGGTTTGTCATAATGAACCATTTGGGAAATAGTATGTAAGGCACACGGGCCAACATATGAACTGTGTGCGATTTGTGCCCCATCGCACACGTGTTTTCTGCGTAACCCGTCTGCCATGCTAGACTCCATCACACACGTTTGCCAACAATTACCATCTACGATAATGTTCTATCACAAACGGTTCAGGAGACCCTTCGCACACATACAAGTGCTGCAGACCGTTTGTGATTTGTTGGGTATCACCGACGGTTGTCGCAAGAGTGACATGTGCTTTTCATTTGGGATCCCACACATTTCCTAAAAAAATTACGACTGGGATTGTATTTTGCATTAGGCACGGCTTACTCCCAGTTCTCGTGTGTGATAACGCGATATCACAAATGGTTCCGGAGACCCTACACACACGTAGTAGCGCTGCAAATCGTTTGCGATCTGCTGTATATCACCGACGGTTCCGCTACGATTGACTTATGCTTTCCGATGTGGATCGCACACACTCATTTAGTTGAACCGTGTGCGGAGCAATTGGCAGGTTAAAACAAAAATATCCCATTTTGAATCAGCACGCAAAAAGCAAATTCGCCACAATATTCAATTGAACAAATAGTGTCCATAGGAAGAACATTCGTCAGATTTCGCAACAATTGCAATTGAACATACGGTAGCTAAATTCCAATGATTTGTCCACACAAATATGACTTACATAATTAATCATAGTGTGTGAAATACGACGACCTCATCAGATGGAAAACAATGGATCCATGTGTTATTTGTTTAGCGGCTAACTCTTACTCAATGTTTCAGGAGAAGACATGCTTAAATCTTCGTTATCACCAGTGGGATTGATGTAGTGATCCAGGAAGAAGTCGCTGATAAATCTCCGAACCATCAGCAATTCACCAATCGGGAGCGGTTTAGGGGTCCTCGGTTTTAAGATGAGCTGCAGTATTTTTAAGATCAGAATGTGCCATATGAGTGGAGTAGAAGATATTAATTAAGATAGACTTACTGGTACTAATTTGCGAGGATCGTCACAACTATCAGCAGATTTGCAGATGGAGATCATGTGTTTGCAAACATAGTATCCACAAAGGTTGGTCCCTGCTTCTTGCTGAGGACACTGAATTTTTTTGTACAAAATTAGTCATGTATTTGTCCTGTTAGGAACAACCTAACCGGTGTTAAATGTATTATTTTTTCTTTGGAAAAAAAATAGAAAGAGGTTTATTTAGAAGCTTGAACATTTGACTAGCATAAGGAAATGTATTTGCAGACTGTTGGATAAATTTTCCGAAAATAACGAATTTCAGTGTGTTACCAGAGAAACAATCTTGTGCTGCAGAGGTAGTTCCCTCTTGAACAGGTTCCCTGGTGTAGTTCTCCACAATACGAGCACACTGCAAATGATGATGAATTTTGACAACATCAATTAATGAACCAAATATGAATGCAAATTAATTTCAACATCATAGAATTCAATACCTATCCATGAATTGCTGAAGATGCGTCAGATCCTGAGCGTTTGTTAACTCTCTAAGAGAATCGATGTCGTAAACTGTGTTCTTGTTCGGAACAATGAATACCAATATCCAGTGATCGCTACATATTAAGAAAGCCATCAACTTACGAATTATGTCGAAATATGAAAGACAATAAGTGTATGCGTGGTTGTTACTTGACTTACCGTTCATGATATGGCCAGAGAAATGATTCTGCATGGGACGTGTTTTAGAAAAGATGGACGACCGTGTTAATGACCCAGTCCTGTAGGTCCTTAGCATGTATTGTTGTGCCATTTGCTAATTCAGGATCTATGAAATATAAACCCTCCCTTTTTCTTCTCCGCGCGTTCAATCCCCTGAGAGGAATAAAATGCAGTTAGCTCTTTATCATTTACAACCTTGTATGGAGAAGTTGATCAGAGTTTGTTAAGTACTTACAAAATCAGGCATCTAACAAGAGTGGCATTGAGCACGTTGAAGTTGAAGAAGAGATGTAAGTCCTCGAAACTCACATTGATGGAATCAGCATCGTGTCAGAAATGATCTCTATTATAGTGGACTAGCAAAGCATGATGACCTGCTGACATTTGATCCATGCAATATTCATGTAACTCGCGGCAACTGGAGCTGCACTCATCAAAGTATTCACCAACAAGAAATGGCTGGCCATGGACGTAATTGCGTGCTTCAAGTACGTCTGCTTTAGTTTTAGCAAGCAACAAATGTACTTCTTCATCATCCATGGCGTTAGAAATAACATTACTCCCTGATTCGAACAAGCTGCTATTAATTTGGTTCTAGGCGATGATTGATTTAAGTAAGAGGCAATCGCTCTCTTTCCTCTTCACTCTCCTGCCACGCTTCCCCGTGGTCGTGGGTGTAGCCTTTTTGGCCACTTCCTTCTTGGTACTTGAAGCATTTCTGGCAAAATGTTTGGTTGCCTGGAAGGTAGACTACCGAGCAGACGGTGAAGCTTGGACGGACTGCTTAGCAGACAGTTTATCTATGCCGGACCGTTGAGCTGGCGGTGCTGCTGTGACAGACTGCTGGGCTATAGGAGCAGAGGCATCGGGCCGATGAACCTGCGTTGAAGCTATGTAGGGTTTCTGCGCATGTGGTGCCAACTTGTCGGTGTGCTAAGGAGGCCGTTCCAACACGTTGGTTTGCTGAGCAGGAAGTGCTGACGCATTGGTATGCTGATCACGCGACTACGGATCGACAGACTAATGAGCAGTCAGTTTTGGACCTACAGACTGCTTAGCAGGCGGTTCCGAAGCATCAGACTGCTCAGCAGTCTATTCCACCAGGTTGGTCTGCTAAGCATGTGCTGTAGCTGGGTCTCCCCCCGCTGCTTCAGCGGCCGGCATCTGAACCGGTGGTGCGTCTTCAGCAGTTGTAGGCCTTGCCACTGGATGCTTTGGGGCGAAGGATGACATGGCCTGTACGCCACAAACTCGGGCCGGCTGATCACATGTTGATGCATCAACCCGTGAGAGCTGTTGTGGCAAGGAGAGCATCACCGGTTGAGGGGCGACAGTGGTTGCTCTTGACGGGGCTTCAGGGATCTCATCGATGAACTCTATTTCCTTTCGTGGCCACTTGATGTGATGTAACAGTGTTTCTCCCAAGGTCCTTTGCTCATTGAAATCTCCTAGGACATTCTTCAAGGAAAATTCATTGAATCCAGGCTTTACTTCAGTCACGTAGCACTTCACACAGCCCGGCTTCAATGGCACATTGTCCAAGAAGAGGCCATCTTCCAAGAAGGGTGGGCAAACCCAGGCTGTTGCACATTTTAATGTACCTTCATAATGTGTAAGCACTCCCTTCAGTCTGTCTTTCATTCCAGATAGATCAGATATAGCATCATCACGAACAGCTGCAGTCTCAGTGTCGCTGGGGTCAGTTGATGCACATCTACTCTTGTGCAGTGTTGTCGCGCAATAAGCAGCATCCTCCATGCCCGCCTCCCCTCCCATCTACTGGCTATCTGTCATTGTTAGTCTTCTGCATCATCATTGAATCCTCAACATCCTTTCGAACAACCGGATAAATCTCCTTCCTCAACCTTTCATACAATGCATTCTGCTTCATTTCACTCCTTGCTTTTTTCATGCTGAGCCTCTCTTCTTTGCTGAGTGTGAAAGCCCTCTTGTGCGGGACATTAACACCTATACCCCTTGCACGGCCAGGGGGATCTTTTGTTTCCAGAGCAATGGACAGAATGTCACATGGCCCCGAGTTCCTGTAGAACCTTCCAGGGATCTTGGAAACCTCTAACATCACTTCATACAGTTTGGCGTCACGTGCATTTTCAAAGTAATAAGTTTTGTCATCACGCCTCTTTGCACGTGCCCGCAAGTAGTCTTTGACGCGTTTGCCCTTGATTTCACTAAAGGCCAGATTTCCACCCGCCGCTACTGCCTCTTTGCCCTCCTGTTCCCACATCAGTTTCATGCCGTAGTATCTAGCCACACCCATACGGTGGGGGTGTATGTTCTTCTTCTGAAGTTACGATTGCTTGAAACTCTTCTCAGCAAACTCTTTAGTTGCCCTGACCCTTTTGAATTCTGCCTAGTCTGCCTTTGTAATTTGGGGGTATGCGGGGATTGGGTCCTTCCCTTCACTCAAGTACTTCTTGTACAACACGTGCTTCCAGTTTCTCCAAGCATCCCTAGCCTTCTTCAGTGCAGCGTGTTCCACCTGCATTCTCCACTGCTCTGGAACGTTGAAGTGATCCATGATCTCCCGAACTATCCTTCGCCGTGTTTCTGTGTCAGCCTTCCGAAACCCCGGTAGATTAATGTTGAGCCTTTCCCTACCAACAAATCCACACACACTCCTGAACCTCATGCATGTTTTATCTGGTTTAGTTGGAGCCCAAGACTTTAAATCAATCTCAGTTACTTCATATACACCTTTAGGCTGGTGTGTGGGCTTCCTTGGAGCGTTCCTCCGTGTCCTGACCGGAACGGTAATTGCTGCAACTCTATCCCATTCAAGACTACTTGATCCCTCACAATCTGCTGAAGACCTAGGGTTGTCTGAATCAGATGAAGATACATGGACTGAAGCATGAGTGCTGCTACTGCTACTTGACATCTATAGAGAACACATGCGAAACTCAGGAAAGGAGGATAAGCATAAAACTAACAACTTGGTTTCAAGCTTTCTAAACATGCCATGCAATAATTTAGAAAATGTATGGCTAATTTGTTAAGTTTGTGTGACTCAGGCGCCCATGATCTGTAAATAGGCAGTAACTTATTGGAACAAATACAGCTTATATGTAGTAAGGAAGGTAGATAATGAACATATATACGCTCTTGTTATTATATAGCCAATTTGAGAACACACGGAACGAAATTGGAAGAGGGATTGCAAGGAAATACGCCTCACCACGATGGAGAGCAGTAACTAATAGGCTTCTTAATGCAAACCCGGCCGGACCACAAGAGAGGCGAGGGTTACTGCATCGATATGCTCGAGGGTGGTTGGCGAGCAAACGAAGATGGCGAGGCGCGGGCCGCTATGTGTTGGGAACGACAGTGGAGGTAGGCTTGACGCCGAAGAGCGGGCACACGGTCGGGGTGAGCACAGCGGCCCCGGAGAGGGCTCTGCTGTGGATCTGGGGGAGGGGGGAGCCGACGAAGGAGATTG
>NC_041386.1:342182918-342184073 GCF_002162155.2 Triticum dicoccoides
GGGTGAAAAATATCCCCGGTTATCGCGCACGCGGAAAGGCCTATGCAAATGGTTGCCTCTAAGCGCTCGTGTGCACAAACAGAATAATTTTGTTTGAAATGAAGACGTGAGTTCATCGTTTCGCCTCTAAATTTTTCCCACGTAAACCAATCACAATTTTACCACGGGTTTGATTTGCTGGCGCATTTTAGGTCTTGTGTGATATATGTAAGACATTTTTTGGCATTTACCGTGCATGTTGGCATATAAATCAATTCCTAGCCGGACTGCATTTCCTATCGAAAGGGATGAGGATTGCCGTTCGATCTAGGAGCATCCAACGGTGCAGACGTATGATCCGTGGGGTTTGGGTTCTGGCCAATCAGAACGCACGACTCAGATCGCGCACGCTGCAGGGGGGGCGTCGACCATGGTTTGGTAGGCACACAACTTTCGTGTGTGAACCGTGTGCTATTTGAAAACATTTTTTGGGAGGGCTATTTCAAAAAATTACATGTGCTGTTGAAAGGGATGAGGATCGCCGTTCGATCTAGGAGAATCCAATAGTGTAGACGTACGATCCATGGGGTTTGGGTTCTGGCCAATCAGAGCACGACTCAGATCGCGCGCGTGGCAGAGGGGGGGGGGTGCATCGGCCACGGTTTAGTGGACACACGACTTTCATGAGTGAACCATGTGCTCTTTGAAAACATTTACATTACCTAACATCATATTTTTGTTCGAATGAAAACATGAGTTCATCGTTTCGCCTCCAATTGTTTTCCACGGTAAGAAATCACGAGTATAGTGGAGAGTGTCATATACTAGTATCATGAATATATAGTATATATGATACTAGTGTATGATACTACCTTTAATTAATTATAGCGCGTAGTATAATACATAGAGTATAGTATCATATATAGATCATATTTATTGCCATGCATGACACAAATTAGCATCGCATTTAACATGATACGGTATCTACCTATATGTTACTCTAACCCTCTTTATATATATTTAATTCTTTGCCACATCAACATACTTGTTATTTCCGAGTGCATGACATCGTCGGCTATGATACCACCACTATGGCCAACCTTATATAGTGGGGAGTATATATATATATATATATATATATATATATATATATATATATATATATATATATATATA
>NC_041386.1:342184332-342196514 GCF_002162155.2 Triticum dicoccoides
TATTCTGATCAAGGGATCAGAATAATATTCTGATCACAACCTGACCTCCCCGCTAGTAGTACGTTGAACTTCCCTGTGAACTAGGTTGAACTTCCACCAACATTGCCCAAATGGGGCTTGCGATATACCGTTGGAAAGCTATGGACACCAATATCATGACCCAACTTAGTTTTTGGCAAAATATAAGCGGTTTAAGAGCAGTTTTGAAAACCGTTTTTCTTCGCACAAAAAACGTGAATCGTATTTTCGATCGCATTTCTAAACCGTTTATCGGAATGAGGCATATAATATGGCATTGGAAATCTGCTGCAAAACCGCTCCTTCCACATGTTGAAAGTTTTCTCTAATTCCCTAAGGTTAAAGAGTAATTTGAAAAATGTAAAATTTCGTAAACCGAACAGCTGAGTTTGTTTTTTCGATGTCATTTCTAAACGGCTAATCCAATGGAGGCATATGATACGGTGTTGGAAAGCTTATGAAAATGCGCTACCTTTTCATCTTGAAAGTTTTTTTTTCTAATTTTGAATTGTTTAAGAGTAATTTAGAAAATGGTCCAAGTCCTACCGAGTTCGTATTTTGTGCACGGCCTGAAGCAGAGAAGTTGAATGGCCTGGACACTACGGCGCCGGCTGTGGGTGGTGGCGCCGGCAATAAGGAATCCGGCGAGCCCACGGCCCCTGCCATGGCGTCCATCAGGCGTAGAGGAAGATGGAAGGAGATGAGGGAGGCCTACGCTCGGTGGCTGGGTTAGGGCCATCGCCAGGGCTGGTTGAGGGGGACGATGACGGCCGGTAGGTGGTGCCACGGCTCACGCCGGTGGGTTCTGCCGTTGTGCGCGGTAGCGCGTGCGGGACGATAGCGCCCGGATCTGGAAAGAAGTTGCAGTCGCTTTTCTGGTTGGAGGATGCAGCGCGTCGCCAATTGGGTGCCGGGAGCGGTGGCGGCGCCGGTTGGGCGCGGGGAGCGGCGGCGGCGGCGGTTAGGCGCGGGGAACGGCGGCGTTGCCGGTTGGGCGCGGGGAGTGGCGGCTTCGCCGGTTGGATCCGGGCGTGGGTATTTTTTTTGTCGCTGCTAACTGGGTAGTTCAGGAGGATCTGGTCGGCCTGTATATAGGCGCGGGGTTCAGGAATGTCGGTCGCCACCTATATAGGGCGCTCCGTGATCCAAATAACTATTCTAATCCTGGGATTAGAATAGTGTTGTCCTATATACATAAACACTATTCTGATCACGGGATCAGAATAATTTTCTGATCACAACCTGACCTCCCCGCTAGTAGTACGTTGAACTTCCCTGTGAACTAGGTTGAACTTCCGCCAAAATTGCCCAAATGGGGCTTCCGATATACCGTTGGAAAGCTATGGACACCAATATCATGACCCAGCTTAATTTTTTGGCAAATATAAGCGGTTTAAGAGCAGTTTTGAAAACCGTTTTTTCTTCGCACAAAAAACATGAATCGTATTTTCGATCGCATTTCTAAACCGTTTATCGAAATGAGGCATATAATATGGCGTTGGAAAGTTGCTGCAAAACCGCTCCTTGCACATGTTGAAAGTTTTCTCTAATTCCCTATGGTTAAAGAGTAATTTGAAAAAATGTAAAATTTCTTAAACCGAACAGCTGAGTTCGTTTTTTCGATGTCATTTCTAAACGACTAATCCAATGGAGGCATATGATACGGCGTTGGAAAGCTTATGAAAATGCGCTACTTTTTCATCTTGAAAGTTTTTTTTCTAATTTTGAATAGTTTAAGAGTAATTTAGAAAATGGTCCAAGTCCTACCGAGTTCGTATTTTCGAGCTAATTTTTTAACCGTGCGTCCGAATGCAGCAAATGATATGTCGTTGGAAAGCTTGAACAAATGCGAAACTTTTTGGTATGTATTGTTTCTCCCAATTCTTTACGGTTTTAAGTCAGTGTCGAAAATGGCAAAAAACATATTTTCACCGTAATTTCTACAAACTTTATTGGAATGGGGCAAATAATATACCGCTAAAAAGCTACGGAAAATGCGAAACTTTTTCATGTTGATGGTTTTCTCTGATTCCCATCCGTTTTCAAGTAATTTCGAAAATGGCGGGATCATGCATTCTGCCTTTATCGCGAAACAGATTCTTCGAAAATGCACTGCGTGAAGAACCTGAACTTCTCGGCGCGTGTACCTGAACTTCACTCTGTTTTTCACGTGATTTTTTTGCTCGTAGGTCTCCATCCACTGCTCGTAACTCTCCATCCATTCACCGGAATTGAGCAGGTGATATACCGATGGAAAGCTGCTGTAAGCACGCAAGTTTCCCGTGTTGATCATCTTTTCATACTCGCGACGATTTTAAAAGATTTTCATCTAAAATTCATTTAGCGTAGTAGTTGAACTTGCTGCTGTTTTCATGTTGAACTTCTGTGACGTATTTTTGTTTGTAATTTTCTCATCCATTCGTTAGTGTTACATAAATAATATTTCTTTTGTGCAAACGTCTCTCACAATATTTTTTTTAACTTTTGTCGGCGTTCTGGGAACGGGGGTCCCCAGACTTGCCTGCCTGCGGCCTGCGGCGTGGCTCAAAGGGGGGCCCAGCACGTCCCATCTTCACCAACACAAACCCAAGACCCTCGCGAGGGGCCAAGCCTCACGGGGCGGACGACGCGAAGCCTCCTCAGGCATGGCCTCATCAGGCTGGCTCACGAGGAGGCGGAGAGATCAAGGCAAGGTACCTCACGAGGTGCCCATGACGCAAGCCATGACGACTCAGGGCGCCAGGCGGGTGCCAGCCCGCGCAGCGTCCTCCTTTCCTCTTTGGTGCAAAGGGGGCAAGCGCAGCTGCGGAGTACCGAGGCATCAGGCAAAGGTTGTCATTTCGGTGCAACGAGACCAAGACCAGGAGGACTACGAGACGAAGGTCACCGTGGAGCCCAAGACGGCGTCATCACCAGAGCTTTGCGCAGGCGAAGACTACTTTTATCAGGATAGCTGATACTTGCTGTCCCTCTTCAAATTAGCCCACAATTGTTGGCTCCCTTCCCGCTCAATATTTGGGAAGAGGACCAGGGCCTCTATAAATAGGACTAGCCACCCACATAGCTGGGGGGGACGAAAAAGAGGTAGGAAGGAAGAGGCTCGTTAGGAGGGTCGGTCAGAGGAGAGCAGAGCAGAGAGAGAGAGAGAGAGAGAGAGAGAGAGAGAGAGAGAGAGAGAGAGAGAGAGAGAGGTGGCTGAACTCCTCCCAGCAGTTCATCGCCTCAGCCGAGAACAGACCATCGCGAGGCTGCTCTTCTTTGTATTGTTCATCATCATCAGCCCAAGAGGCAATCCACCACACCACACACTGGAGTAGGGTGTTACACCACAACGGTGGCCCGAACCAGTATAAACCCTGTGTCTCTTGTGTTGTTCTTTCCTTAGTTTAGATCCTAGCACGTCGGAGGGGTGCCGGAAGGTAGGAGGCAAAATCTCCGCGCGCACCCCAGTGTTCGAACCTCAAGGGTCTGCCGGAACCCGAAATCCGACATTTGGCGCGACAGGTAGGGGTGCGCGGAATTCGTCTTCCACCGCCCCGTTCTCCTCCGACCGTCACACCCATGTCTGACGCTCGTCGGGCCCGCGCTGAGCGCCGGGACGCACTCGCTTCCCGCGTCACCCAGACGGCCCCTGTCGGCGGGCATCCACGCCGTTCCCCGTCACCTGCCGTCAACGCCGCCACCGGCCCGGCGGGGGACGAGCGGCAAGCATCATCCCAGCATCCGTCCGTGCGGCAAGACGGTCGCGCCGCAACTCCCTCGCTCGCCCCAGCTGGATCTTCGTCCCGCGCGCTCCACGCGCCCATGCAGGCTCGGGCTGCACTCATCGCGGCAAACGAGCTCCTGCGCTACCGTCCCGTTGACGATGTCTACAAAGAATGGCTCGACCGCGTCGCTGAGCTCGTCCGCGCTGCAGGGGGCTCTTCCACGCCGTCCGTTACGCTGCACCGCACCCCGCCCCGCGCGGGCGAAGAGGCTCCGGCGGCGCCCCGGCCACCTCCTCCTCAAGAAGACGCCATGGCTCCAAGGCGCATGGCCCCTAGGCAGAACCCGCTCCGTCAGGTGCCAGCGTAGCAAGAACAGAGCTGCCAAGAAGTCCCTCGCCCGCCAAAAGCTGCCCGGGCGCTCCCTGCTCCAGCACGACGCGACCATCCCCCTGCTCCAGCGCGTGGGGACATGCAAGACCAGGCTCTCCATCACCTAAGGCCTCCCGTGGCCACAGCAGGCTGCCGCGCCTACACCACTGAACTACGCCGCGTCGCGTGGCCCGACAAGTTCAAACCAGACCTGCCTCCTCGCTACGACGACACGGCCGACCCTGCGGAGTTCCTCCAGCTCTACGAGCTGGGCATCGAAGCTGCCAACGAAGACGAGAAGGTCATGGCGAACTGGTTTCCCATGGCGCTCAAGGACGGGGCCCGCACCTGGCTCCTGAACCTGGCTCCAGGCACAATCTCCTCCTGGGAAGAGATGCGCACCCGCTTCATCGCCAACTTCCAAGGTACTCGCGACCGGCCACCCGCCGTGAGAGACATGCGCCGCATCAAGCAACAACCTGGGGAGACCCTGCGGAAGTACATCTAGCGCTTCAACAACGCATGCCTCAAGATCCCCAAGGTGACTGAGGAGGCCATCATCTCAGCTTTCTCCGACGGAGTGCGTGACGTCAAGATGAAGGAGGAGCTGATGATGCATGAAGACCTGTGCACTTCCTTGGAGCTGTTCAACTTGGAAAACAAGTGTGCCAGGGCTGAGGAGGGGCGTCTCTCCCTCCTCGAGCTGCCTGCCGCAGACCCAGAAGAGAAGAAGCTCAAGGCCAAGGATGTGAAGCGCAAGGGGGCTGCAGTGCTCGCGGCAGAACCAGACACCAAGCGGGGCAGAGATCAGCCCGAACCTCCCAAGGGCAGCCGGTACTGCGTGTACCACGACCTCCACACCCACAACACCAACGAATGCCAAGAACTCCGAGCCGTGCGTGAAGGAAGGATCGGCCGTCGCCCTGACCGCGGTGACCGGGGCTACGGTCGAGGAGGAGGAAGAAACACAGGACGCTGGGAAGACCGTGGGCCGCGCCAAGGGTGGCGCGACCAACCTCGCGAGGATCGCTGGCAAGACCCGCCTCGCAAGAGAGGATGGAGGGATCAGCCTCGCGAGGGAGACTAGAGGGATCTGCCTCGTGAGGATCGCCCGCTAGGCAACGCAGGCCTCCCACCGCTGCCGCCGAAGCCAAGGAGAAACGAGGACCGCCATCAGGACGAGGAGGCTAGGGGCTTCCAGGAGCCGCGCGCGATCGCCTGCATCTTGGGCGGAGCACAAGCCCCAGCCTCTCAGCGCATCTTCAAGCAGTTCGCCCGCGAAGTGAACGCAGCACTCCCCAGACTCGAAGCCACACGCCCTCTCAGGTGGTCGGCGTGCGCCATCACGTTCATCTCAGCAGATCAGCTCAAGTGTGCGGCAACAGCCGGAGTCCTCCTGATGCTTTGTTCCCCAATCATCAGCAACGTGGTGGTCACCAAGACCCTCATCGATGGCGGGGCAGGGCTCAACGTCCTGTCCGTGGAGACGTTCAACAACCTCCAAGTGCCCTACAGCCAGCTTCAGCCAACCAAGGCCTTCTCCGGCATCACTGACGGCTCCACGGTCCCGATTGGGAAGGTCCGCCTCCCTGTCACCTTCGGGGCACGCGACAACTACCGCACCGAGCTCATCGACTTTGACGTCGCTCACATTCGCCTGCCGTACAACGCCATCCTTGGGTACCCAGCGCTGGCCAAGTTCATGGCCGTAACTCACCATGGCTACAACGTCCTCAAGATGCCAGGAAGTGGCGGAGTCATCACGGTGCCCTGTGAAGAGAAGGACGCGGTGTGTTCCCTGGAACGAGCCTTTCAGACCGCATCACTGGGAGACCCGGATCGCGGAAGCAGGAGGCTTCCCGAGACCACCCCAAGAAGAAGAAGACATCGTCCGGCTCGACCACTCAGGAGGCAGGCCCCTCTAGGCCCACGCCTGCCCAGGGGGAGCCTCCCTCCATCACATAGGAAAGCGCGCCCAGTGCCCTCCTCAGGCAGGGCTCGGGGGCTCTCCCCTAGAGGGCCACCGACCTAGCTAGGGTCACGAGGGAGGCGCTTGGGAACCACATGGAGGCGTGTTTTGAAGCACGTTTCCCTCAAGAAGGAGCAAGGCAAGGAGGTCCAGACCCACAGGAGTCCGTCAGCCAGGCCATTCAGGAGCTACAGGAGTCAAGAGTCATGAGAGGCGCCCGCCGCCTACCAGCAGTGGCCCCCCATCCAGGCGAGGATGGTGGGCTGTGCGTCTGCATCGACATACCAGGGCTCAACCGAGTCGCCTCTCTGGAGCGCCTCTGGCCCTCACGAGTGAGGCGCTGCGGAGGTCCACCCCACAGCTACGTTCGCATGCCTTACGGCTTGCCGAACGCGGCTGACGCGTACCAGCGCCTCATGAGGGGCATCACGGAGGCACGAGAGGCTAGGCGTTCCGCAGCCCTGGCAGAGATGGAGATGGCCCGCGAGGAGCCGCCAGCGCCTCCGGAGCCTCCCGAGGCCCCTGGGCCCGGGGGCTCATGAGGATCGGCTCCCGCAGCCCCCCGAGCCTGCTACACCAACACCCCTTCGTCCTCAACATCATCAGGTGACATCTTTCGAGTTTTACTTCCAGCTGGGAGCGCCCCCAGGGCTGCATTATTCCCAGGCCGCGTGGGTCCGTCCCTGCGGCGTGTATCCCTTTATTCCATGTTGTTAGCTTACCTTGTTGGGGGCGCCCCTCAGGCTGCATCACCCCCAAGTCGCTCGGGCCTGACCCAGTGATCTCCGCATTCCCAGCATCTATTTGAACGAATCCACTCCTTCGCGGCTAACATGTTTACCTAGTTGCATACTCAGCTGATGCCAACTAACGGAGCTGCTCCCGAACGGCACGACGCTTGTGCATGGGTCTGTCCCTGCAACACCGACAAACCTGGATGGCTGAGCTCTGGCGGCGGCAGCCCCGCATAGCGTCACCTCGTCAAGCCTTCAGTGCCTCACCACCCCTCAGAAGCAACCAACGGCTCACCGTCAATTGTATAGCAACCCCTTGCTTTTTCTATGATGGACCTGCAGGACCTCCTGAAGGAGCTGCGTCAGGCGAGGCTCTTGCTGTGCCTCCTTCGCTCTCGTCCGCGCGAACCGCTTGCACGTTAAAGGGGGGGTGCCTGAGCATCGCGACTCAGGGCTCCTACTGGCTCTCCAGCCCTCACCCTCTGGCCTTGACCACGGCATCGCGACCTGGCATACCAGCGACGACTGAGATTCGCTCGAGGGCTGGGACCCGAGGACGTAGAGCAGAAAGGGGAGCTGAGGCGAGAGGGAGGAGACACACGAGGACCTCGCCAGGCAACCCCGCTCCTGCCGACGCACGGACCCGGCCACACACCAGAGAGCGGCCCCTGATCCTCGAGATAAGTTATTGCCCGGAAGCGCCAGCTACCGTGGCACCATCCCCGCACCTAATGCTATCCCTTGTTAGCGACGCTGCTCCCCTTTCTCACCAAACGATGGCTGCTTGGGCGCCAAAGGGGACCTCCTAAGCACCGCGACTCAGGGGCTCTTACCGGACTCCGGGTCGCTCACCTCCTGGCCTTGACCACGGCATCGCGACCTGGCATACCAGCGATGGCTGAAGCCGCCTTGGGACTGGGACCTGTCGGCGCAGAGCACCAAGCCCTCGTGAGGTTCGAAAGGGAGGACTGAGCTAAGATGGAATGAGCAACTCGCACAATTCTATGACAAGTGTTACATATACAAGATAGGATCACAGGCACCTTACAAGCCCCTACAGGACGCGTTTTTGATTCCTCGCAGGGAACGGATCCTAAAGGGACACAAACTACGCGCGTCCCTGCAAAAGACGCCATCATCAACAGTGGGCCATCAAGCACCGACGCCAACCCCATCCAGATCAGAGTTGGCGGCGGCCTGACGAGCCCGCCCTGCTCCAGGAGCGGCGCCGGCTCGGGGGCTCATAGCTGTCGTCGCTCGTCTCCGGAGTCGCGAAGAGCTCGCCGGAGTCGCTGGAACCTCCGACGCCTCCACCGCCTGAGGAGCATCCAAGGGAGTGGGTGGCGTGCCTAGTCCTCGTCGCAGCAGGGCTCTGGCCACCTTCCTCGGGGCAGCACTCCAGCCGGCGCCCGCTCGCATCGAAGACCTTGAAGAGCATCACCGAAGCACCGTCGTAGTCCAAGTGGATCGTGAAGACTCCCCTTGTCCTGCAAACCCGGGCGATCTCCCTCCAACCCCGGGTCATGTAGACCTCGCTCGGGGCGACGACCGCGACCTCTACCTCGGTCGCGAGGGTGCTGCAGCCGGCGTGCTGCAGCCAGAGCTCCAGGGGCTCCCCCTGCGGGATGATGGAGGCGAAGAAGGGAGGCAGGCGAATCCAAGACTGAAGAGGAATGGCGACGTGGAGCACGAACTCTTGGGAGGAGCCCTCGGTGTGGACCCCAGGGGGGACGACCCACACCTTCGTGACCCGTCGGCGCCGCCCGTGGCGGTTAGCATCAGCTCCTTCGGGGCCCTCGACGTGGGCGTACAATGGAAGCGGGAACCCCGGCAGTGCCCGCTCGCCCCAAGGCCTCGGCACCACCTGAAGGGCCCCTTCGTCCGGGCCACGGGGGATGAGCCGTTTCTTTGGCGGGAGAGGGTTTGGCCCCTCTCGGGGAGCCTTTCCCTTCTCTACCATCGAGAACTGGCGGACCGGAGCCATCGCGGCAAGACGGAGCAAGGATCGGGAAGAAGGAGAAGCAAGGAGGGGTGGACTGGAAGGGCGTGCGCCGTTCCGTACTTATAGCCGGCGAAGGCCAACCGCCGGCCTCCATGATCGCAGGTAATCATGACCCGTTTTTGCATGCAGGGACTTGTCCCATCCGTGCAGTTGTCGAGGCGTCGTGGGGAAGTGGAGGCGCCCACGTCCAGTCAACCGCCACGTGGCGCCCAAGGCCGCAGGCTGTTAGGGCCCGCGGCGCTTCGCTCTTGCCCTTCCGCCTCCCTGCACGGCCAAGTCCGGGTGCGCCTTGGGCCCGGGGGCTACTGTCGGCGTTCTGGGAATGGGGGTCCCCAGACTTGCCTGCCTGCGGCATGCGGCGTGGCTCAAAGGGGGCCTAGCACGACCCATCTTCACCAACACAAACCCAAGACCCTCGCGAGGGGCCAAGCCTCGCGGGGCGGACGATGCGAAGCCTCCTCAGGCACGGCCTCGTCAGGCTGGCTCATGAGGAGGCGGAGAGATCAAGGCGAGGTACCTCACGAGGTGCCCATGACGCAAGCCATGACGACTCAGGGCGCCAGGCGGGTGCCAGCCCGCGCAGCGTCCTCCTTTCCTCTTTGGTGCAAAGGGGGCAAGCGCAGCCGCGGAGTACCGAGGCATCAGGCAAAGGTTGCCATTTCGGTGCAACGAGACCAAGACCAGGAGGACTACGAGACGGAAAGATAAAAGTACATACGGATCCATCAACGTTCAACGACATCCTCACGCCCTAGTGCGCCGGGTCACCAACCGACATGTGAGGAGCAGCGGCGTTGGCGGTGTGCTTAACGTGCTTCTGAACAGTGCCGTCCAAGGTTGCCCTGCGCTCCAAGAAGGCCAGCGTCCTATCGTCCTCCTCTTGCATGTAGTAGTCCTTATGGAGGATTTGCGCGTAGAGGTGGGTGATTATGTCGATGGTGTCTTGCTTTTCTACATGTACTGTACTACTACGGAGTGCATGCATGTGTGTACCCGGGGTGGAAGCACTGCATGCATGTGTGTACGCATTATTCCCTCTAGTAATAGACGCCGTGCTATAACTACCAATGCTATTTTTCAGGCCGATCGCTAGTCGCCTTGGTCCCACAGATTTTTTTCTTTTTTCTAAAGCACGCTGTATAAACAGTGACGGATGCAGTAGTATGAGCGAATTCAAAGAAGAGCGTATTAATGGTTGCTTCTTCAGAGCAACTTACAGTGGGAAAGGTGGGGCTTATGATTTGACTGCTCATTACTCACTATTAATGCGGCGCAACGACCGGGCTGAGTCTCCCATGCGGTTGTGCACTACCCCCTCGGTTCTTAAATATACTCCGGAGTATTTGTCTTTCTAGAGATTTCAACGAGTGACTACTCAAATATTTGTCTTTTTAGAGATTTCAAATGGACTGACACATACGGATGTATATAGACATATTTTAGAGTGTAGATTCACTCATTTTGCTCCGTATGTAGTCACTTGTTGAAATCTCTGTTAAGACGAATAGAATATTAAGGAACAGAGGGAGTACACATACGAAGCAAAATGAGTGAATCTACACTCTAAAATATGTCCGTTTGAAATTTGTAAAAAGACAAATATTTAGGAACGAAGAAGTATAATTTTGTGCATGGCACATGGACCCGGATGATGAAGAGGCTTCTAGCAATGCTATCATGCTTCCATCATTTGTTTACATAATTGACGTACTATACAAATAATTTTCCAGCAACATGAAATTGTACAATGGTGTGAGCTTTCAGCTTTTGTTTCGCGTGTCTTGCCATTGATGCTCTTTCGGAAACAATAAAAAACTAACTTCCTTTCTAATGCATGTTAAATTATTAGCAGATCATAGCTAATAATTACATCACAACTGAAGACAAAGTTGTGAGAAGGTGTTAAATTAAAATTGATCCATGCTTTCATTGGCAGCAACATCCCCCCAGCTCTGTCTAAATCAATAAGGCATGTTGGGAAAAAAAGTAGCTGTCTAGAGCATGCAACATTCCGATCATTTTGTGCAGTTCCACTAAAATAGAGCCGAGCATCCCTGTTCCAAAGATATCAAGTCTGATTGTGATAATAGAGGACCGCTGATGAAACAATAAACACACAAATAGAAGCTGGTCACCTTTGCAGTCTCTCTTAAGACTAACTAGTTGGAGAAGATTAGGCTCGGAGTTGGATGAGGAGGATAGAGCAAAATCAATCTCCCTTTGTGCAGTCGCACTGAAATGTAGAGACATTGCCCGTGTGACATTTTAGTACAACTGCACAAAACACTCTTAAGAAAAAAGTGATTTGTGTAGTTCACCAAAAGGTCGCAATAGCAACGAGGTGAAATGGATAGCCCTTTTTGAAAAAAGAGGTAGAAAGGAAACAATTACTGGCCAATAACAGTTGATGACACATGCAACGACAAAAAAGAAGCATATTCCTTGTCCTAAGGGAAGATAACAACACGGTTGTGTTTGTCTAAAACGGTGTGAGGACGAGAATGCAATATGGAAAGTACGCCAGACGAGCTACATTTTGGGCAAAGAACTATGGAAGATCCACATGCAGCGACATGGGAAAACGGGCAGTGGAGCAAGGCCAGAGGGGATACCTGGAGGTCGTCGGGATGTAACTAGGTGAGCGGCGGCGGGCGGAATCTGCGAGCAGGTGGCGTAGGCCCTGCCGTGCCGGAGCTTGGTCAGAGAGAACGGCGTGTACCGCAGATTGGGACGTGCTGCCTCGGCGCCATCGAACGAAGAAACGATGCAGTTCCTCCCTTTACCCTGGTGGACGGGATGCGGCCGGATCAGTGACCAACGGTGAGAGAGAGAGAGGCCACCGCACTCCCTTTCCCCCGGCGGACGGGATGCGGCCGGATCAGTGACCAACAGTGAGAGAGAGAGAGAGAGGCCACCGCACTCCCTTTCCCCTGGCGGACGGGATGCGGCCGGATTAGTGACCAACAGTGAGAGAGAGAGAGAGAGGCCACCAGAGCCTTGTGTGAGATACTCTGAAGAGCGGACTACCTTTTCCTCCATAAAAATCGGTTTATATTCTGTGTACGTGCCATTGAGTGCTATAACTTCATTTACAAATAACGCGGCAATGCGTCAAGTCGAACTTTGTTTCGTGCAGGCGTGGTACACGACCTCCCTAGGTAAACAACCGCTACAGGCGTTCAAATTAGCACGTGGGCTGCCATTTCGTAAAGAAATGAGCTCCACCGTGTACCCGCGCGGGTGTGGCTGGGCATGAAGCGAGAGTACGTGCACGGTGCACCTATTCTGTTCTTGTATACGTACACCACCTACGTGGGGTTGTGTGAGAGAGATACAAACCTAGAGAGATATAGTGTGTGGGGTCTTGAGAGTTTTTTTGGGGG
>NC_041386.1:342196984-342240887 GCF_002162155.2 Triticum dicoccoides
TAGAGAGAGAGAGAGAGAGAGAGAGAGAGAGGGGCGATCCACGAGAAGAGAGTGGAGGTATCATCAGCTTGAGGTGTCCATAGAATCGAAGAGAGAGATGATGTGTGTGTGTGTGTGCGCGCGATCGATAAAGAGTGCCATCAAATTTGGGTGTGCCCACGTCAAAGATATAGAGTGGCTGGCCTACTGGAACGTGAGATGGGACATGTGCAGTTTGTCTCTGTGGCATGGATACCTACCTGCAACGCTCGACTATCGGTGTGTGGTGGGGGAAGAGGGAGGCCCAATTAACTATAGAGGTACAATGGCTGGTATATGTGCGGAGGAGGAGAGAGGCCTACCTCATGTATTAAGGAGATCGATCTGCCTCATGTATTAAGGGAGATTGATCGACATCCATGCATATGTGCAGGAGATGAATAAGGTTGGGAGAGAGACAGAGCTAGAGTGTTGGAGGGGGTGGTAGTGGAGTTGCTTCTAACAAATGGTGGGATAGGCTTGCTAGACAAATGGAGGGCACGCCCGCAATATCAATAAGAGAGGAGATGGCTGCTTGTTGTCTGTGCACGTGCGTGTGAGAGATGGGTCAGGACGCATGCACGAATGATGAGGGGGGACGATGTGGCTGTGGTAAGCAGACGTAACTACATAGGAAGATCAATCGCCCTTTGTAAGAGAAAGGAGAGACATAACTTGTGAGGTACGTCGATCGATGGGGGGGGGTAGTTAAAGTTGATCTAGGTATATGTTGGGAGATCGATCGGTATACATGCATGTGTGTGTTAGAACAAATGAGGTACGAGGAGAAGGATATATATAGAGAGAGAGGGATGCATGTAGGAGGTGGTACGAGAGGCATACTATATCGAGGGGGAGGAGTGTGCGAGTATGAGAACGATGAAAAGAGTGGTGGGAGTGAGGCATGGATGGTGACAAGAGAATAGGGGAAGCTTGTGTTTGTGCTAGGCACACCTGGCTAGAGAGGCATATCGATCGATGTGTGCCGTAAAGAAGGAGCTGGGGGCCCTACACACACCGTGGGTGAACGACCTAAAGTGAAAAGACGAATTTGCGCGATGGAGCTAGAGAATGCTGAGGGAGGGTGAGAGGGATGCGGGCGTGTGCATGCACAAGAGAAAGTTAGCGCTAGCTACAAAGATAAGAGGGTTGTGTGGGTGTAAAAGA
Source organism: Triticum dicoccoides (assembly GCF_002162155.2). Lineage (NCBI taxonomy): Eukaryota > Viridiplantae > Streptophyta > Magnoliopsida > Poales > Poaceae > Triticum > Triticum dicoccoides. The sequence goes on from NC_041386.1 coordinate 342,198,170, forward strand.
CGAATAGAGATCATATATACTTCATTATAAAAAGCGAATTCGGATATTTGAAGAATTTATCATAGTGTTTCAAACCGAGGATGTGTGAATATATATAACGGTGATACACATGGTGTGGTTATGAACATGGTATACTACATTTAATATATTTTATCTCTACTCTTATAAAAAACGGAGTTGTTGATGATGGTGTGCCCGCCATCTTGCATATAGGCCGTCTGATTTATATCTGGCGGATAGCAAGGAAACTATGATGGTTGAAGTTGGCAACAATCATGATTGTAGATTCTTATTGAAATAGAGAAATGAATTCAAATTTAGTTCGAATTGCAGCGGTAGTATATACATTTGGAATGCACTAAAATGTTGGTATGAGTAGGTTACATGCATTATACAGCAAGCAAAAAAATTTAATCGGACATAACATGGATTCATACTCCCTCCTTCCATCTATATAGGGTGTAATGAGATTTTTAAGACCGCCTTTGACTATTGACAAGATTAATAGTACATGACATGCACAATGTGAAAATTATATCATTGAAAGAACCTTTCACAGACGAATTTAACGGTGTGCTTTGTGTAAGTTGCATGTCATATATCATTGCTCTAATATTTGGTCAAAGTTAGCATCGAAAAATGCATTAGGCCCTATATAGATGGAAGGAGGGAGTAGCTTTAAATAGCATTTGTATAGTAAAACGGGGCAAGTCTCTCTCTTTGTGTGGTGTGAATAGTTTTATTTTTTTCGTTTTCTTTTTGGTTGAGGGAAGTGCGAATTGATTTGGTACGTACAAGTACAATATTACTACACGTTAGGCTTGTCCCTAAAATTCAACCCGCGTCTTGTTATATCCCGAAAATTCAGATATCGTGCTCCCAAAACTGGCGCCTTCACAACCCGCGCCTTGCTATCCCGAAATTACAACGCGCGCAAAAACTCCCTCCAGCTGCCAAATCCCGACACGCTAAATCCCCCTTCTAACCCTGAGCCGAAAGGGCCGCTAGTTCAAATCGGTGGTGGTGGTGGGGGGGTACTTTTGTAACACACCCTACATTTTGGACAAGCGCATTCCTATGTCATGCTTCACCCCCTCCCGTCGCCCCCTTTTCGCCATTCGAAATCCCAGGCCGCCATAACCTCTTCGTTGCAACCGCGAAACCCCATCCTCCTCCGTCCGCCACGTCACTGCTGCCCAGCCGGAGCCTCTTCCCCGACGACGTCGTCCACCGCAACAACTCGACGTCCCTCGTCCACCTCCCCGGATGAGTATCCGTCGTCCATCTCGCCGTCCCGCCGGTTCAGCCGCCCCGTCCTCCACCTCCAAGGAGCTGCTCCGACGATCGCCTCGTCTATCGCGGCTGCTCCATCCCCACAACACCGCCTTAACCTGCTCCACCGGAACCGCAACATCCTCATCGACTCCTCGGACGAAGCCGAGGCCTACTCGGCGCCACCAAAGAGGTTGTACACTCATCGCATCGCACCTTCTCCTTAACTCGACCTCCCGGCGCTGACGGTGCTTGATAGAGGCAAAGGTGTCCCGATGTTTCAATGAGATAGATATCGTTTTCTGTGGGAGTCGACTTTGACGATCTGACTACGAACGTGCGAAGACGTCGCGCCTTAGCAATCACTAAACCAACTTCCGAGGGTTATTGACCACGCCGGAGCACGATCAACCTGACCACGAGGGTCTATTTCCTGCGAGCAAACGAAGAACAAGCAAGAAACTGGGATTGCAATCTGGATATTGCGAATAAAAGAGGAAAGCTTTATTAATGAAGGTGGGGTTCTGTGACGTCTTGGTCTGGTCGTTGGACACAAACGAAGGACGCGAAGTTGCAGCTATGGTGAACTTTTAGTCTAAACAAAACCCAAAGTCTAAACGATGCCCTAAGGGCTGTATATATGGAGGAGAGAGGGGGGATTTTGTGGCCCTTGGAGGAGGGGTCAGAAACCAACCCTAACTCTTGTTTCCCCAGACATACGGACTCTAAAACAGCCTATACTTAAGTATTTCGAAAATACATGGGCCTGGCCCAATAATAAGGTGACGCAACACCTAGAATAGCCTCTGGACAAAATTTATGAAGTGACATCTTGTATATTTCATCCAAGGCTTCAAGCACTCCTTATGGTGGCTTCAAAGTCCTGAAATCATCACTTGTAATTCCGTTCTTTATCCCCTTGCGCATGCCATCATCTCCATGCTTGAACTTGCCCCAAGGTTCATATTTCTTGTCCAAGCTAGGCCCTTCATTTGTAAGAAAAACAAATGTATCCAATTTAGGCAACATCATATTCTCATGAGCATTAGAATCGTTACCAAGAAATGAAAGTACCTGATAATTCAATTGGCGTGCGCGAGCTCTAGTAATTGGTCCAGTATGTATAGCAGTAGGGGCTGTGGGTGTAACAATGGTATTGATGTCCTCATCATCCTCCCCTTCTTGAAATGAAGTCGTCCTCGACGAAAGCTCATCTTCCTCACCCAAATAAGGCTTCAAATCTGCAATGTTAAAAGTGGGACTAACCCCAAAATCTGTAGGTAGCTCAAGTTTATATGCATTATCATTTATTTTCTCTAACACCTTAAAAGGACCATCAGCTCGTGGAAATTTGCGCAAATTAGGAAATCTATCCTTGCGCAAATGTAACCAAACAAGATCTCCAGGTGCAAACACAACATGTTTTCTACCCTTATCTCCAGCAAGTTTATATTTAGCATTCATACGCTCAATGTTTTCCTTAGTTAACTCATGCATTTTTAAAATCAATTCAGCATGTTCTTTAGCATCAAAATTAACCTTCTCCAAAGATGGAAGAGGCAACAAATCAATAGGTGCACGAGGTAGGAAACCATACACAATTTCAAAAGGGCACATCTTAGTAGTAGAATGCAATGAACGATTATAAGCAAATTCAATATGAGGCAAGCATTCTTCCCGCATTTTCTTATTATTCTTCAAAACAGCCCTAAGCATAGTAGACAATGTTCTATTGACTACTTCAGTTTGTCCATCAGTTTGGGGGTGACAAGTAGTACAAAAAAGTAGTTTAGTCCCCAACTTAGCCCATAAACATCTCCAAAAGTGGCTAAGAAATTTAGTATCACGATCTGAAACAATAGTATTTGGCACACCATGCAAGCGAATAATTTCACGAAAGAACAAATCAGCAACATTAACAGCATCATCGCTTTTATGACATGGTATAAAGTGTGCCATTTTCGAGAACCTATCCACGATAACAAATATGCTATCCCTCCCCTTCTTTGTTCGAGGTAAACCTAAAACAAAGTCCATAGATATATCCTACCAAGTAACACTAGGTACAGGCAAAGGCATATATAAACCATGAGGATTGAGTCGTGACTTAGCTTTTTGACATGTAGTGCAGCGAGCAACAAAACGCTCAACATCCCGTCTCATCTTTGGCCAAAAGAAATGTGTAGCAAGTATATCCTTCATCTTCTTGACGCCAAAGTGTCCCATTAATCCTCCTCCATGCGCCTCCTGCAACAACAAAAGACGAACAGAGCTAGCTGGAATGCATAGCTTGTTAGCATGAAACACAAATCCATCATTAAGAACGAACTTGTTCCAAGTTCTCCCTTCCTTACAATTCTGCAATACATCTTTAAATTCAGTATCATGCATATATTGATCTTTGATGGTCTCCAAACCAAATATTTTAAAGTCAAGTTGTGAAAGCATAGTATAACGACGAGACAAAGCATCAGCGATAACATTTTCTTTACCCTTTTTGTGTTTAATGACATAAGGGAAAGTCTTAATGAATTCAACCCATTTAGCATGTCTACGGTTCAGTTTTGCTTGACTTTTAATGTGGTTCAAAGATTCATGATCAGAATGTATAACAAATTCCTTGGGCCATAAATAATGTTGCCATGTTTCTAAGGTCCGAACAAGAGCATATAATTCTTTATCATACGTAGAATAATTCAGACTAGGCCCACTCAATTTTTCAGAAAAGTATGCAACAGGTTTGCCATCTTGTAATAACACACCTCCTAATGCAATTCCACTAGCATCACATTCAAGCTCAAAAGTCTTATTAAAATCAGGAAGTTGGAGTAAAGGATCATGTGTCAACTTATCTTTCAATACCGTGAAGGCTTCTTCCTGTGCGGTACCCCAAACAAAAGGCACATCCTTCTTTGTAAGCTCGTAGAGAGGTGCAGCAATGGTGCTGAAATCTCTCACAAAACGCCTATAGAAACCAGCGAGACCAAGGAAACTCCTCACTTGTGTGACCATTTTGGGCTGCGGCCAACTCTCAATAGCTTCAATCTTGGCTTTATCAACTTCAATTCCCTGTGGAGTAACAACATAGCCAAGAAAAGATACTCGGTCGGTGCAAAAGGTGCACTTTCCAAGGTTACCAAACAAACGTGCATCACATAGAGCAATAAAAACAACACATAAATGTTCCAAATGTTCCTCCAAAGATTTACTATAAATTAGTATATCATCAAAATAGACTACCACAAATCGTCCAATGAAAGCACGTAAAACTTCGTTCATTAACCTCATGAAAGTACTAGGTGCATTAGTTAACCCAAAAGGCATGACTAACCACTCATATAATCCAAACTTAGTTTTAAATGCTGTTTTCCATTCATCTCCCAATTTCATACGAATTTGATGGTATCCACTACGCAAATCAACTTTGGAGAATATTGTAGAGCCACTCAATTCATCAAGCATGTCGTCTAGCCTAGGAATAGGATGACGATAACAAATAGTAATATTATTAATGCCCCGACAATCAACACACATACGCGATGTACCATCCTTTTTCGGCACTAAAATGATAGTAACAGCACAAGGACTAAGGGATTCACGTATATAACCTTTGTCGAGCAGCTCCTGTACTTGACGCATAATCTCCTTCGTCTCCTCTGGATTGGTACGGTATGGCGCACGGCTGGGTAATGATGCACCGGGAATCAAGTAAATTTGATGCTCAATCCCTCGAATAGGTGGTAATCCCGGTGGCACGTCTTGTGGAAAGACGTCAGCGAACTCCTGTAAAATGTTAGTGATAGCAGGAGGCAAAGAGGAAGGCACGTCCTCGAATGAAAGTAATGCCTCCTTGCACACAAAAGCATAGCAAACAGATTTGCTAAAATCTAGATCATCAATATCAGATTTGGTGGCAAGTAAACATGCACTTTTCAATTTAATTTCAGAAGCAACACTAGATGGTTTATTATTAGGCTTCATTTGTTGCTCAAATTCTTTTGCCACAATATGATTTTCACTCTTATGTTTCTCCTGTTTTGCTTTATTAGCTCTATTAATATCATCTTTCAAAATGGAATCAGGAGTCATACGAAGCAAAGTAATATTTTTATCCTTATGAACAAGAGTATACTGATTGTTACTACCATGGTATACAGAATTTTTATCAAATTGCCATGGTCTACCAAGTAATAAGGAACATGCTTGCATACGTACCACATCACAATCAACATAATCAACATACGTAGAGATGCTAAAATGCACACGAACAGTACGTGTTACCTTAACCTTGCTGTTGTTGTTGAACCATTGGATGTAGTAAGGATGTGGATGTGGTCTTGTGGTGAGAGATAGCTTCTCCACCATCTCCATGCTAGCCAAGTTGTTGCAGCTCCCTCCATCTATGATGACGCGAACAGAGCGTTCCTTCACAACTCCCTTTGTATGGAAAAAATTATGCCTCTGATTTTGCTCAGCTTGTGTGACCTGCACACTCAAAACACGTTGAGCAACTAAACATTCATACCTGTCAGCATCTTCAGGAGCCATGTATTGCGTCTCATGATCAGAATCATCTCCACCGTGTTCTTCACGTGTAATAAGAGCCAAAGTCTCCTCATCATAGTCACTAGTGGACTCATACCCACCATCCTCAGTAGCAATCATCACATGCTGAGATTGGCATTCTCTCGCAAAATGTCCTCTTTCCTTACAAGGACGACAAATAATATCACTTGTGTGCCCTGTTGATGCCATGGAAGAAGAAGAGCTCTGCGCAGGCCTGGCAGGTGTGCTCTTGGCAGATAGTGGTGGTTGTGCCTGCTTTCTTGAATCACGACTGGAGGTGGCACCTAATGGAGGTGCTGGTGGAGTGGAAGTAGAGGATGCACGTGGTGTCCATGATGAAGATCGACCTGCAGAAAAGTTAGTTCGCGCCAATGCCTGTCGATCCTGCACTTCACGTTCAGCTTTACAAGCAAGATGGAATAAATGAGTGATATTAGTATACTCCTTATACTCTAGAATGGTCTGAATCTCTCTATTTAACCCACCCATAAAACGTGCAAGCATAGATTCATTTTCCTCAACAATACCACATCTAATCATGCCAGTTTGTAATTCCTGATAATATTCTTCTACATAATTTTTTCCTTGTCTTAAGCGCTGCAATTTTTGAAGTAATTTACGTTGATAATATGGTGGAACCCAACGAGTACGCATAGCAGTTTTCAAAGCAGCCCAAGTAGCTAGAATAGGATATAATCTACAATGTTCAGACCACCAAACACATGCAAAGCTAGTGAAAGCACAAACAGCAGCAGGAACACGTCTCTCCTCAGGATATTGTAAACATGTAAATCGTTGTTCAGTTTCTAACTCCCAAGTAAGATATATATTAGGAACATATCTACCCTCAAATGGTGGAATATTCAATTTTAGTTTAGGAAGATGGTCATGTACCTCAGGTGGTGGTGCAGCCCTACCGTTGCGATGATATGCATGAGGACGACCTGGTGGTGGTGGTGCTGGTGGTTGCACGTAGTTCTGATTTTGATCAACCTCATCCTCGTAATGGTCCTCGACCTCTGCAGTAGCAGCAGGAGCGACAGAAGCACCAACAATAGGTACAACAGCACCAGAAGTTTGACCAGGCTCAATGGGAACACGTTGTGCTCGTCCCACTTGATTTGGAAGACGATATTGTTGTTGTAGAGGTGCGACAGGCGCAGCGGGTGGTGGAAGACGCACGAGCAATTCATTAAACTTGTTATCAAGCTTTGTTTTGAATGCCTTCTCAATGCCATCTATCTTCTCCATGGCCTCTTCAAATCTGTTTAGCACATCTTCCACCTGTCCACTCATCATTTGCTGAAACTTATCATGTAACTCTTTGTTCGTCATGTTCTCCCAGTCAATCGCGTCAGGTTGTGATCCTGCCATGGTTAGCAGCAATAGAAACACACAACAATATGATCCTATAGACTACTACAAAATGGCGGTGGTGGAGGGTCAGAAATCTGTCAAGCAAATCCCAAATTCTTACCAGTTCTTACCCAGCAGCAGGCGGTGATCGGCAACCATTGTAGTCAAAACTCTCAAAGCTTGGATAGAGCGATTACCAGGGAGAGTCAAATGCACGACGTAGATGTATGTGGAGCTAGGAAGGCTTATAATATGGTAGCAAAAAGGGCCAGCAATAATCAATTCAGAGATGCAAAGTTGAATAAACGCTCAACGACGGTACTGTGTTGGTCCTAGGCTAGACCGTGCTAGAGACGCGAGCCTAGAACACTAACAAAATCACGGCGCTGCACGTAAACAAGGGAGGAGCATGCTCTGATTTTTTTTTCTTTTTTTTCACTTTTTTTGCACTTTTTTTCCTCTTTTTTTTGCTCCACAACAATTTTTTTCCGAAAAAGTCTACAAATGGTCTAAAAACTGCCTAGCCAGAATTTTCCAGACTTAGTTTTTTTTGAGTTTGGAACTAATTTTCTTCTGTGGATGGCTCGGAAGTTGGGGAGTCCTACTCTGTCATGACTCGGAGTATCGCGTGATCTGGAACTCGAAAACAAAGCAACAAATACTGGACTCGGACTAGGACAGGTGGCGGAGACGAATCTGGTGGAAACTCAGACTGGTGGCGGATATATGTAGGACGGTGGAACTCGGACTGGTGGCGAATCGGTGATGGAGGTGGACTCGGATTATCATGATGGCGGTGGATATGTGGTATATGGTAGCGGTGATGACGATGGTGGTGTATGGCAGCGGTGATGACGATGGTGGTATATGGCAGCGGTGATGATGATGATGATGATGCGGCGGCGGCGTGACTACTTGTGAACATAACTCGAAACTCTATAGGACTAGACACTAAGACCAGCAACCAAACACAACGATGCAACCGCAAATTCAACACAAGAAATACAGAAAAGATTATGCAAAGGCTCAGATTGGTTCGGATAGGATGAACTAACCCTAATTTTTTGGCTTTTTCGTGGATTATAGGTATGAAGAACAGACTCGATCTAAACTATGAAAAACTGTAAAATCTCACCGAGCAACCTGGAAATCCGATACCACTTGATAGAGGCAAAGGTGTCCCGATGTTTCGATGAGATAGATATCGTTTTCTATGGGAGTCGACTTTGATGATCCGACTACGAACGTGTGAAGACGTCGCGCCTTAGCAACCGCTAAACCAACTTCCGAGGGTTATTGACCACGCCGGAGCATGATCAACTTGACCACGAGGGTCTATTTCCTGCGAGCAAACGAAGAACAAGCAAGAAACTGAGATTGCAATCTGGATATTGCGAATAAAAGAGGAAAGCTTTATTAATGAAGGTGGGGTTCTGTGACGTCTTGATCTAGTCGTTGGACACAAACGAAGGACGCGAAGTTGCAGCTATGGCGAACTTTTAGTCTAAACAAAACCCAAAGTCTAAACGATGCCCTAAGGGCTGTATATATGGAGGAGAGAGGGGGGATTTCGTGGTCCTTGGAGGAGGGGTCCGAAACCAACCCTAACTCTTGTTTCCCCACACATGCGGACTCTAAAAATAGCCTATACTTAAGTATTTCGAAAATACATGGGTCTGGCCCAATAATAAGGTGACGCAGCACCTAGAATAGCCTCTGGACGAAATTTATGAAATGACATCTTGTATATTTCATCCAAGGCTTCAGGCACTCCTTATGGTGGCTTCAAAGTCCTGAAATCATCACTTGTAACTCCGTTCTTTATCCCCTTGCGCATGCCATCATCTCCATGCTTGAACTTGCTCCAAGGTTCATCTTTCTTGTCCAAGCTAGGCCCTTCATTTGTAAGCAAAACAAATATATCCAATTTAGGTAGCATCATATTCCCATGAGCATTAGAATCGTTACCAAGAAACGAAAGTACCTGATAATTCAATTGGCGTGCGCGAGCTCTAGTAATTGGTCTAGTATGTATAGCAGCAGGGGCTGTGGGTGTAACAATGGTATTGATGTCCTCATGGAGCGGCTACCTTGAAGCCGGCGCCACGGGCGACATCTCCATGGCGGCTCTCCCCCAGTGCAAGGCCCCTTCGGCGGCGGCGTCCATACCAGTCGGATCTGCTGCTGCTGCTCCGGCTCTCGCTCGATCGCTCGCTCGCCTAGCAGCAGCAGCTGCTGCTGCTCTCCCCCTCGCTCGTGCTGCTGCTCTGCTCCGATTAAGCCACACTTCAGTGACTGAATCGACTTTTGGGTCAGTCGATTTTCAGGGGTTGGGGGGGGGCTCGCCGGAGTTAAGGAAGAACCACCCGCAGCGGGGACGGGGGCTCTCCGGAGAGGTACCCCACTATCTATCTTAGGGTTCAGGGTGGGGGGGGGGCTAGAGGGCTAGCCGGGGCGGTGGTGGCGAGTTCTTTCGGGGCGGCGAGGCGACGCTGGGGCCGGCGGTTCGGCCGGTGGTGGCTGGCGGCTCAGGGGGGTGCAGGTTGAAGATGAACTGCAGGCCCTTCCTAAACTACATGTCAAGTGCCTCTCTGCTACCATTGCATTCAGTTTCGACAGTAGCATTCCGATTCCACAGTAAATTTCAGTTTCGACAGTTAAGTTCAGAGTCAACAGTTTTTACCTCATCTGTTGTAGTCAGGTGGTTTTTGGTGATGTTAATTTTACATCCATTTTACATCATCTATTGGAGATGCTATTAGAATCCCACTTGAGATTGATGATATTTGTCTTGTGTTGCTTCAGCCCTGATGTCTTACGGCTCACCGGAGCTGCTCCAACGACAGAACGATCCATCACAATAGAGCAGTGCCCTGGACATCGTCTACAGATTCCTCAAATCTTCCTCCACACCTCCGACAGCCACCTCTGCCTCAACTGCTTCAGCGACCAACCCAATGATGCTGAGGTCGACACGGCTACGGCAAAAGAGGTTGTACACTTGTTGCATCACTTATTACTATACATTCACGTTGATCCATTAGGGCTATTTTGGTTCAACGGAAAAACATCGATCCACTGGTTGTTACCATCACTCTAAATTTCTGCATGTTCTCCTTACATAATCTCACCATATTTTTTTGGTATGCATGTCAGATATTGTACACAGTCATGCTGAACCTGTAGAGAAAAAGAGAAGAGTTTTGCGCGACAATACAATGTCATGCAGACATCGCTCCATGGTGGGTTCAATGGCAAACCCTCCCCACCCCTCTCCAGATTATAATCCATAGGAAGATATCTGTTCTGAGGCGGATTCGGACACCGCTGACCACTCCTATTTACCCCCAAGGTGTTTGCTCTACCTTGGCATGATGATGTTAGTCATATCATGCATATGTTGCCTTGCAGTGCCTACTTTTGACATCATATATGTCATTTGCTTAGTATAGACATGTTCTGTAATGCCACCTGTTTAGTTTCTATATCATATATGGGAATTATGCAGTCTAATGTCTTTTAGCCCGCCATAATATATGTGAAATGTGCAATGCCATCCTGTTTAACCAAGCATCATATATTTGAATGATATCTTGCCCATCCTTTTCTTCATTACATTTCCATTTGTCGACAATGTTTGTACATTAAACTACTCTTACTGTGAATCAGCCATTTGGGTGGGAGATGGAAAAATCTAGAGTGAAAACAAGGTCTTCAGAGCAGACAGTGCTACATGTCAAAGCAGATCTCTTGTTGGGTCCCGATAGCTCCTCAGAGATGGATTCAGAGACAGATGACCAGTCCTATTCCCCCACTGAGGTGTATGCTCTAACTTGGCACGGTTATACTGCTCATATCATGCATACGGTGTCTTGCATTGCATAGTTTAGACATCATATACACAATATTCAACACCATGTTCTTAGTTGAGACATCATATCGAATGCCCTCTGTTTAGCATATAAATCACATATGTGAATTAAATGATGCGATCCTGATTACTTAGATAACATGTAGGTGAATTATGTCATGCTATCCTGTTTAGTTATTCATCATATCTTTGAATTATGTTATGCTATGCTATCCAGTTTAGATAGACATCATATATGTGAAATTATGTCATGCTATCCGTTTTAGTTAAACAATATACATGTCAACTATTTCATGCCCTCTTTTTTCCACACTATCTATTGCATCTGTCTCTCATACAATGTCTGTACATTCAACTATGTTTCCTGTTTATCAGCCATTTGAATTGGAGCGGGCGATGCCAGTATCTAGCGGACTAAAAACACGGTCTTCAAATAAAACAGTGCTACCTCTTGGTGGAGATAGCACCCCGGTTGTACATGCACAAGAACCAGCCCTACCACACATAACCCAAACTCTCGCAGATTGTACCCCTACTACGATGGACAGAGAACCATCTTCACCCAATCTAACCCCAACCCCAGCCGGTAGTAACCTAGTTCCTGTTGACACAGCACCATCTCCACCACAGAGCTCCCAAACAAGAGTAGTTAGTAAGGTAGCTCGAGTGCCCAAAGGGCCAGTACTATCACGGCGAACCCCAACTCCACCAGTTAGTACGCCTATTCCTATGGAGGAAGCACAACCAGCTAGTCGTAGTTTAGCATCTATCGCATTTGATGTTGTTAAATCGTATGTGCGTATCTTCCCATCTTGGAAATATTATACTGAAGATGAAGTAAAATGCCAGTTGCAGGTGTTTGTCCAGGAGTTATGTGTAAGTAATGTTATTCATGGAAACTACTTTGCTTCGTCCCATACATCCTACCTCCATGATGGTTATAATACAACAAATTTTCCCATTTTTCTCTATAGAGAAGTACCGATTTGGAAACTCAGGATGAGGTAACCTGTGCTAATACCTCTGCTATCTTCAAGAATGCTTGGTGGCAGTATCGGAATTACCTGAAGAAAACGTACTTCACCGACAAAGAAACTCATCAAATTCCCTTACGTTCTCCTGAGACACATTTACTGGACGATGACTGGGAACGCCTTGTTCTGTACTGGTCCCGAACCAAGAATGTGGTAAGGTCTATGAGCTCATTTTCTATTTTAAGTATTATATTCTTGCGTCTTACTGTACTCTGTTCATGTAGAACAAGTGCCTAAACCTAAAGAATAACTGTTCTAATTTAAGATTCCATTGCTACCATAGGACATAGATATATGTTTGTTTGATGCTTTTATTATGTACTAGTACTTGGCAATAGAAGACTTGGTAGTTTAATCCTATCCACCTTACTAATGAACTGGTTCACCGAAATGAGTTTCATATACTAGTACATGCTAAACTTGTTATGTGTCTGCTTGTTTCTTCTTTTAGAATGCTGACAGAATATTAGGGAAGAGTGCCTTATTAAGCAACTGTAAAGGAAGTAATGCAGATAAGGTTCAGGATAGTGACACATATTGTCTTGGTTTAGTGTTGGAGTTACTGGCCACTACCGCTTGCACAAGCTATTCAAACTCACTGTCTGAATCAGTTCGGTTTCTTGAGTGTCAACTACAAGCTGAAAGACATCGATCAGCTGTGCTGTGACGAGAAGCGGAAGGACTGCGGAAGTCCCTGGAGTATTCAGATGTATACTTTCTGGTGCAACAGCAAGTGTTGGAGGATTTTAGCGCCAAACAGGACAAAGCTAATCAGCTTGCTAAGCTTATTGCCAGCATGGTGGATACCTAGGATAACGTTTCTTGAGCTCTTCTGAAGTTGTTTCAGTTATGCTCTTGTTTTGCTGCCGCGTTTATTTGCATTGGTGGCCAATTTTGACGGCCAGTGTATATGTTATGCTGCTTTGTTCCCTATATTTACACTGGTGGCGAACTTTCATGCCTAGTGGATGTAATATGTGTAATAGCCGTGATAGCCTAGCGTTAGTTGCTTGCTTATTTATCTCCTTGTTGTCTTGTTTATTTGTTTGCTTGTAGTCATTGCAGTTCTTTTTCCGCGGTTAACTAGTGGCTGCAATAACCTATTTTTTAAAACTAGGCCACAATAACCATGGGCTAATATTTACTGTAGTGACACTGGGCCTCCTACGGGCCGTAGAAACAGTGAGCCTTCTACGGGCCATAGAAACAGTAGGCCTTCTACGGGCCATAGAAACAATGGGCCTTCTACGGGCCGTATCATCAATGGGCCTTATACGGGCCGTATGATCGATTGGCCAAACATGAGCCAATAACAGGCCGCATTATGGCCGTAAACGGGCTAGAGTTGGAATCGTCCGTTCATGGGCCGACCGTAATGGGCCATCGTTAATAGGCCGTATTTGATGACGCTATGAAAATGGCCCAACGTATTAACGGACCACAGACGGGCCGACTGTAACCACGGGCCGAATTTGGCCCACAAGCAGAAAATGATAGTAACGGGCCATAAGTAAACGAATGCTGCAAATGAGCCCAAGAATAAATGGGCTCTGAGAAGGCTGAAAGATAACATGGGCTGGAAACGGCCCAACGGAATAACGGGCCGTTAATGGGTATAAAGTGATACACTGTTCATTACGGGCTAGTTTCACCACGGGCCGTTAATGGGTGTAAAGTGATACACTGTTCATTACGGGCCAGTTTCACCACGGGCCGTTAATAGGCCAAGAGTTACATAGGGCCTCATATGGGCCGAAAGACGTCATGGGCCATACATGGGCCAGAAGTGAAAACAGGCTGGAATCATATTGGATGGCCTAGATGACGCTACTGGGCCTAATTCGGATAGGGCGTAACGGGCCTTGGGTTAGCGGGCTGTAAATGGGCTATATGTGAACATGCCGTTAACAGGCTTTCCATGGGCCGACCTGCCACCTTTTGACCAAGTCAAAGGCCACTATTGGGCCGTGCCACATGTCGACGTATCATAGGCGCCTATCTGACCCACTGACGAGCTGACACGTGTTTCGTCCGGCCAATAAGAATTTTACACGTGGAAATTTCCCATTGGTCAGGGCTGTTAATGGGTTATCGGATCCAAAACCCGACCCGATAGCTTAACGGCATTCCATTACGGTGGATGCCACGTGTCGGTCACCCTTGACAAAAGCACTTCTGTGATGCGCGATTTATCATCATGGAAGTGGACACTTCCACGATGATAATTTTGGTAATGTCATGGAACACTTCTACGACAACACAGGTATGACTATCTTGCTTCTGTCATAAATTTGTCATGGATGTACATGCATGACAAAAAAAGCACCTTACTGTGACAAACATGTATCATCACGGAAGTGTATTTTTTTGTAGTGCCTAGATCTAGATTTGCATCCGTTTTTAGTTTCCCCGGTTTATTTTTACTAGATCAGTTTTTCGTCAGTTTATTTATTTAGCGGACATTCGTTCATACGTTCGTTAAAGGTTATCGGTTAGGTTCAGACAGCGAACATTCGTTCGTTAGTCTTCTCTTTTTATTTTATTTTCGGTCAGGGACCTATCCGCGATTATTTTTATCGCAGATTAGCCCCTGATCTTCAAACGCTCGCCGTTTCTTAACCGTTTGTCCAAATCCTGTGAAACCAACGCCAAAATCTTCGTCTCGAAACCCTCTTTCTTTTTAATCAACTTGAAAAAGGTTTTGACAATTTTAAACTTTGGTTTCAAGCAGATTTGTTTTCGAAGTTCTTTTGACCATAGTTTTAGTTCCGTAGCTCCGATTCGATTGATTCTTTTTCTAGATCGAATCTCTTCAGTTGAGTTTTCAGATTCGATCATCTTATATGATGTTTACCCGTGCATCTTTGCTTGAGTGCTTATGTATGCTATTGTTTGTTTGCGATAGAATTCCCAGAGTGCGCAGCATGCTACTACGAGTCACTAGGTTTTGCGGATCATCAGCAAGGCAACTAAAACTTTGATCAGATCCCTTTTACCCAGTTTTTATGCATTAGTTTCAACCCATCAAACATTGCATGAGTAGGAGCTCCTAACTTGTGGGTTTGGGAAGTAGATGATGAGGTAGAACCTATTACCCTTTTTTATTATCAAACCCTGGGAGTTACTTCTGCGTTAAGCTACTTATTGCCATGCTATGATCGTAGACGTGGATTGGGTTTAAGAGTATCCAAAACAGATGTGAGATTAATAATTAATGGTTTACTTAAGGTGGCTACTTAAACACACATCTGGGTGGATTGGTCGCGGGCACCTGGGGATATACCAGTACTGTCCTTTTTGGTTCGCCACCCAGGCTCAAAGGGATCATAAGATTATTCATGCTGGAAACTTCCATGTGTAGCCACAAGCTATTATGGGCTCTAGCATAGTTGAGTAAGTTGTGGGAAACCTTTCCATTATGGGCTAGCCGATGTAGGGGATTGTAGGTATACCGACCTATCTATCGGTTAAGGGGACCTCTTCGGAAAGACTGTGTCTCGGTCATCCGTTTCTCAAACACCATGCAGTGCAAGAAATACAATGGAGGAGATCGAGTCTTGTGGGGAAAAGTGCACAAACCTCTGAAGAGTGTACAAACTAATCATGGTTAGCCGTGTCCCCTGTTATGGACATCTTGAGTATCTGGTTCTTGGATTATCATGTCGATCTCATCACTCTAAATTAATTTGCTGGGATGTTAATTACTTTTAATTGGGATTGAGATGGGGTTACCATTCTCAATGTTTTTCAACCAACTTTGTAGTTAAATAAGTTATATTCCTTTGTTGTAGGGAAAAATTGGCTTTTCGCAAAAACATTATAACCATAGAGCCTCCACCAGCCATATATGCATGTAGTGATAGCATTTACTTGTTCATTGCTCTACTGTGTTATCTTGCTAGCATATTCCATGTGCTGACCCGTTTCGGGCAGCAACATATCATGTTGCAGACTTTTCAGACGAAGAGTAAGGTGCGCTAGGTCATTTGTCGTGCACTCAGCTATGCCGTTGGAGTTGATGGACTCACTTTATCTTCCAGGCCTTCCGCTGTTATCTTACTTGGATGGCCTTAAGCCATATTTATTGTAATAAGTTCTCTTTTGAGACATTCGATGTAATAAGTGTGTGATTGCTACTCTGTTAGAAATCCTTCAAGTATTGTCTGTGTCAGCATTACCGATCCAAGGATGAAACTTATGCACAGAGACTTGATCCATTCGGGTCGGGTCTCTACAAGATGGTATCAGAGCACACGCTGAATGTAGGACACGACCACTAAGATGAGCCATAGGTCACTCTTCTCTACTCATTTCTGACTCCTCTCCATTTTCCACTCTATAGGATGGCAGACACGAGGAATAAGTTCACACACCCGGATGAAGACACGCCTTCTGGACGACACTTGAAGGAAGTCTCTAGGTACATGAACATTGGAATACCAAGCTTCACCGAGACCTACACCACCACACTACCAGAAGAGGAGCGTTGGATCGAGTTCAAGTTCCAGGAAGGACATTCACGCCAGTAACTGATCCCATAGAGTTTTCCTTTGATGCACCATCCTGGAGTCTAGGAAAGAGCATGGCAGCCGGCATCGCCATGGGATGCATCGGCAAAGTTTATCACAAGGAGCTTAAGGACACTATCTACCAGATATGTGGGTGCCAAGATGAGCAATGGGAGATGATCAGCACCAGGAAGGACAGGTCCATTGCAGCCATCATCCAGGAGTTAAATCATCACATTCGTCGCCAGGAGAACCAGATGTGCGCAAGCATGATAGATCTGAAGAAGTTAATGACTAGGAACATGGAGCTAGAAGAGGAACTCAAGTTTACACATGACGGGTACGAGGAGGAAATCACCGTACTAGTGGAGATGAATGACGACCTGACAAGGAAGCCAGGAGTATTCATGGGAGACCCCGCGCCAGGAGGAGATGATGACCACCCCAAGGACTACATCATCATCAACGACACCGACTCTGACCCTAGTGATGATGATTATGAAGACGAAGCTGGAGCAGATATCATGGAGTCTTCTACCGATCAAAATTTCTAGTAGACCACCATATTATTAGTAGTATTCCCCCATGTATATGTTAGTAGTCCGAGCACTTTAACGATAGTTAGATCGATTGTATGCCCTTGCTTGATATTGTTTTGGAGTGATATTGATTGTGTTTGTCTCATGTGCATATGGGTAGTGTTTTATCATTAGACCTCATTCTATTCTAATCTCTCCCCTCTAAACCCATCAGATGCCTTCGAGACGTGACCCCGGATTTGCCTTCCCACCGGAGCTCACTCAGTTGATCTAGCAGCAGAATACACTGATGCAGTTGCTAGTTCAGAATCAGGGCAACAACAACAACAATAACAACAACCCACCGCCACCACCTCCAGTTGACAACTTAGCCCGTTTTCTGAGGTTACAACCGCTGGTGTTTTCCAGTAGCACTGAGCCCATAGTTACGGATGACTGGCTACACTAGATTGGAAGGGAGTTAACCACTGCCGGTTGCACAGATGCTGAGAAGGTCCATTTTGCCGCACACCAATTGGATGGACCCGCAGCCACATGGTGGGAGAATTACACAACCACTTTCCCCATAGCCAATGTTACTTGGGAGCAGTTTCAGCAAGCATTCCACACTGCTCATGTCTCAACTGGAGCTATGAGTATGAAGAAGCGTGAGTTTTGCAACTTACGCCAGGGTAACCGTACTGTAGGTCAGTACGTGGAGGAGTTTAGCAAGCTATCTCATTATGCCCCGGATGACGTGGCCACCGATGCCGCGAAACAGGAGAATTTTATGGAAGGGCTGAATGATGAGATGAGTATGCAGTTGATGGTGGCAACATTCAACAACTACCAGGAGTTGGTAGATAAAGCTCTTATGATTGAAGGGAAGTAGCAGCAGATTGAGAGCAGCAAGAGGAAGTATGGACAAGGGAAGTACAATTTAGGAACTCAGCACAAACCTCGTTTCACCCCGAACCCGGGAGGATTTACCCATAACCATGGAGGCCATAACCACAATGGAGGAATTCCGTATAACCACAATGTCTCTAGGAATGGAAATGGGAGTGGAGCAAGCAGTCAGAACCGCTCTAACCCAAGCACACCCGCCAAGAAGGACCAAAGCCACGTTACTTGTTCCAAGTGTGGGAAGACTGGGCAGTATGCCAATGAGTGCCTTGAAGTCAAGAATGGAAATGGCAATGGAAGCTCTGGAAAGAAGCCCAACCCTTTCAACAAGGGACAAGTGAACCACGTTAATGTGGAGGAGGTTGAGGAGCAGCCATATGCAGTTATCGGTAAGTTTTTGGTTAAGTCATTTACTGCAATAGTTCTTTTTGATAGTGGTGCATCGCATTCATACATATCAAGGGGATTCGTGGATAAGTATAAGTTTCCCACCAAAGTTCTTAAGACACCTATGTTAGTAAGCTCACCAGGAGCAGAGTATATGGCAAGCAGTGGATGTTTTCAGATGCCATTGACCATAGGTAGGCATGTTTTCCCCTCAGACTTGATAATTTTGGAATCACAAGGATTGGATGTGATACTCGGTATGGATTGGCTATCGAAGTATGGAGGAAACATTGATTGCACCAGTAGGTCAATTCTACTCACCACACTGGAGGGGAAAAGGATTAAGTATGTATCCAGACATACTCCTAAGAGTAGTCACATAAATTCCCTCATGGGAGTTGTTCAGGAAGAAGTGCCTGTAGTAAAGGATTCCCCAGATGTATTTCCAGAGGAACTACCAGGCATGCCCCCGGATCGAAACATTGAGTTTTTGATAGAGTTATTGCCAGGCACCGGACCAATATCAAAGAGACCATACCGGATGCCCGCAAATGATCTGGAGGAGATTAAGAAACAAATTAAGGAGTTATTGGAGAAAGGTTACATTCGACGAAGTTCGTCACCATGGGGAGCCCCAGTGCTCTTGGTTGAGAAGAAGGATAAGTCTCTAAGAATGGTTGTTGATTATCGTGGATTGAATGAAGTGATGATCAAGAACAAGTACCCACTGCCGATGATCAATGATTTGTTTGACCAGCTGCAAGGAGCTAAAGTCTTTTCCAAGATCGATCTTCGATCAGGATACCACCAGCTAAAGATTCGAGAACAGGATATACCTAAGACAGCTTTTACCACCAAGTACGGGCTGTATGAGTATACGGTTATGTCATTTGGATTACTAATGCCCCTGCCTATTTCATGAGTATGATGAACAAGGTGTTCATGGAGTTCTTGGATAAATTTGTCGTGGTGTTCATTGATGACATTTTGGTGTACTGGAAAAATGAAGAGGAGCATAAGGAGCATTTGCTCTTAGTTCTCGAGAAGCTCAGGGAACATCAGTTATACGCCATGTTCAGCAAATGTGAGTTTTGGTTGAAGGAAGTTGGATTCCTTGGACATGTTATATCAGGAGAAGGTATAGCAGTAGACCCTACGAAGGTTCAGTCAGTCACTGAGTGGTTGGCACCCACCTCAATTGGAGAGATCCGCAGTTTTCTAGGACTCGCGGGATATTATCCGAGATTCATTGAGAATTTCTCTAAGATTGTAAAGCCCATGAAAGAGCTATTGAAGAAAGACACCAAGTTTAAATGGATAGATGAATGTGAGGCAAGTTTTCAGGAGTTGAAGAAATGTTTGACTACAGCTCCAGTGCTGATTCTGCCAGATATACGCAAGGATTTCCATGTGTATTGTGATGCGTCTCTCTTAGGACTTGGAAGTGTACTCATGCAAGACAGAAGAGTTGTTTCGTATGCCTCACGACAGCTTCGACTGCATGAATTGCATTATGCGACGCATGATTTGGAGTTAACATCCGTAGTGCATGCACTCAAAACCTAGAGACATTTACTTATTGGAAACCATTGTGATGTGTACACGGATCATAAGAGTTTGAAGTACATTTTCACACAGAAGGAGTTGAATCTTAGGCAAAGGAGATGGTTGGAGCTCATAAAGGATTATGATATGAAATTGCACTATCATCCAAGCAAGGCCAATGTCATAGCAGACGCTCTGAGCCGGATGAGTTACACCAATACCCTCATGAGCAGAGGATTGCGAAAGGAGTTAGCTGAAGATCTCAGGGAGCTTCGTTTGGAGATAGTCCCTAGAAGTTTTGTTGCAACAATGGAAGTTCAGTTGACATTATTGGGAAAAAATCGAGAAGCTCAGAAGGATGATAAGGAAATTGCTGAGATAAAGGAGAAGATGAGCAAAGGAAAGGCCAAAGGTTTTCATGAGGATAAGCATGACACCTTGTGGTTTGAGGACCGTGCTTACGTGCCCAATAATGCAGAAATCAGGAAGTTGATACTTTAGGAAGCTCACGACTCGCCATACTCAATACACCCCGGAAACACCAAGATGTATTTGGATTTGAAGGAGCATTTCTGGTGGACGGGTATGAAGAAGGACATTGCCGAGTATGTAGCCGTGAGTGATGTATGTCAGAGAGTGAAGGCAGAACATCAGAAGCCAGCAGGATTACTACAGCCTATGCCGATACCCGAATGGAAGTGGGATAAGCTTGGCATGGATTTCATCACCAGATTACCCAGAACCCGATCGGGATACGATTCTATTTGGGTAGTAGTGGATCACTTAACCAAAATGGCTCACTTTATCCCAGTGAAAACCACCTATACCAGTGCCAAATTGGCCACGATATACATGACCAGGATCGTATGTCTGCATGGAGTTTCGAGGACTATTGTATCAGATAGAGGAACCCAGTTTACTTCAAAGTTTTGGCACCAGCTGCACCAGACTCTGGGCACTAGGCTAGAGTTCAGTACAACTTTTCATCCGCAGACAGATGGACAGACCAAGAGAGTCAATTAGATTCTGGAAGATATGTTGAGAGCTTGTGTGCTTGATTATGGTTCTAGTTGGGATGATAATTTGCCCTACGCGGAGTTCTCTTACAACAACAGTTATCAAGCTAGCCCAAAGATGGCACCCTTCGGAGCTTTGTATGGAAGAAGGTGTAGGACGCCGTTGATGTGGGATGAAGTTGGAGACCGTCAGTTGTTTGGACCAGATTTGATCAGGTATTCAGAAGAGAAGGTTAAGTTGATCCGAGACAGACTGAAGGTAGCTCAGTCCAGGCAGAAAAGTTATGCACACTCAAAACGCAAGGAGGTAGTCTACGAAATCAGAGACAAAGCATATCTTCATGTGTCACCCCTACGAGGAGTTAAACGTTTTGGAGTTAAGGGAAAGCTAGCCCCAAGATTCGTAGGACCATACCAAGTTTTGGAACGTATGGGAGAAGTTGCCTACAAGTTGGAGTTACCTGAAGGACTGTTAGGAGTTCATGATGTGTTTCACGTTTCCCAGTTGAAGAAGTGTCATGCAGAGATGGCCGATATTCCTTTGAGAGATATAGTTCCCCTCGAAACAATTCGGTTGGATAGTGGTCTGACCTATGAGGAGAAACCTGTCAAGATTCTTGAGTTTGCCAGCCCAGTTACACGCAGTAAGGTTATCAAGTTTTGCAAAGTTCAGTGGAGCCACCATACAGAGGATGAAGCCACCTGGGAACGAGAGGATGATCTACAGAAAGACCATCCACACCTATTCTCTAGCCAACCTGAATCTCGAGGGCGAGATTCATCTTAAGGGGGGTAGGTTTGTAACATCCCAAATTTTCGATTTGGAATGTTATACATAGGACATCATAATTGCATATCATACTTTATTGCATTTTGTTTTGCGATCCTAAAAATCCTAAGCAACTAAAGGACCCACGGAGAGAGTTAGGGATTTCACGTTTTTCACATTTGAATTTTCTCAAATAATGAAACGGGGATCATTTTGGTTTTAATTATTTTTCTCTCCAAAAATATTTCATATTAAAATATATGAGAGGAGATAGTAGGACTTCTCCGAAATAAATGAAATATTGGATGAAAATAATTAAAATCAAATACATTATTTTATTTGGATTTATCACTATTTTATTTGAATTAGAAAAAAAAATGCATTTTTCAAAATTGCATTTTTAGGCCAAGAAAATGTTCACTTTGTTCTAAATATTCAATTTAGACGGTGAAAATTTGTTTTGGTATTTTTAGATTTTTATTTTATTTTCTAGGATTTTTCCGGCGAAATCTATTTTTTTAAAAGTCAAACCGACCTAACGGGCCGTAAACGACCCGGACTCCCGCCGCGGGCAGGCTTTATAAGCCGGCGATCCCGAGGCCTCAGCCCACCACCCGCTGCGCCGCCCAAACCCTAACCCTAGCCGCCTGCCCGCGCCGCCGCCGTCGCCGGAGTTTCGCTGGAGTTGCCGTGTTTTTTTTCCTTTTTTAGGTAAACCCTATATCTAGATTTAGATCTGGTTTTTTTAGTTTCCCCAGTTTATTTTTATTAGATTAGTTTTTCGTCGGTTTATTTATTTAGCGGATGTTCGTCCGTATGTTTGTTTTAACGAACGTTTTCGTCGGTTTGGTTCAGACAGCGAACGTTCATTCGTTAGTCTTTTCTTTTTATTTTATTTTTGGCCAGGGACCTATCCGCGATTATTTTTATCTTAGATTAGCCCCTGATCTTCAAACGCTCGGCGTTTCTTAACCGTTTGTCCAAATCCAGTGAAACCAACGCCAAAATCTTCGTCTCGAAACCCTCTTTCTGTTTAATCAACTTGAACAAGGTTTTGATAATTTTAAAATTTGGTTTCAAGCAGATTTTTTTCGAAGTACTTTTGACCGTAGTTTCAGTTTCGTAGCTCTATTCGATTGATTCTTTTTCCAGATCGAATCTCTTCAGTTGAGTTTTCAGATTCGATCTTCTTATTCAATGTTTACCGTGAATATTTTCTTGAGTGCTTATGTATGCTATTGTTTGTTTGCGATAGAATTCCTGGAGTGCGCAGCGTGCTACTAAGAGTCACTAGGTTTTGCGAATCATCAGCAAGGCAAGTAACACTTTGATCATATCCCTTTTACCCAGTTTTTATGCATTAGTTTCAACCCCTCAAACATTGCATGAGTAGGATCTCTTAACTTTTGGGTTTGGGAAGTAGATGATGAGGTAGGACCTATTACCCTTTTTATTATCAAACCCTCGGAGTTACTTCTGCGTTATGCTACTTATTGCCATGCTATGCTCGTAGAAGTGGATTGGGTTTGAGAGTATCCGTGACAGATGTGAGAGTAATAATTAATGGTTTACTTAAGGTGGCTACTTAAACACACATCTGGGTGGATTGGTTGCGGGCACCTGGGGATATACCAGTGTTGTCCTTTTTGGTTCGTCACCCAAGCTCAAAGGGATCATAAGATTATTCATGCTAGAAACTTCCCTGTGCAGCCACAAGCTATTATGGGCTCTAGCATAGTTGAGTAAGTTGTCGGAAACCTTTCCATGATGGGCTAGTAGATGTAGGGGATTGTAGGTATACCGACCTATCTATCGGTTAAGGGGGCCTCTTCTGAAAGACTGTGTCTCGGTCATCTGTTTCTCAAACACCATGCAGCGCGAGAAATACAAGGGAGGAGATCGAGTCTTGTGGGGAAAAGTGCACAAACCTCTGTAGAGTGTACAAACTAATCATGGTTAGCCGTGTCCCCGGTTATGGACATCTTGAGTACCTGGTTATTGGATTATCATGTGGATCTCATCACTCTAAATTAATTTGTTGGGATGTTAATTACTTTTAATTGGGATTGAGATGGGGTTACCATTCTCAACGTTTTTCAACCAACTTTGTAGTTAAATAAGTTATATTCCTTTGTTGTAGGGAAAAATTGGCTTTTCGCAAAAACATTATAACCATAGAGCCTCCACCAGCCATATATGCATGTAGTGATAGCATTTACTTGTTCATTGCTCTACTGTGTTATCTTGCTAGCATATTCCATGTGCTGACCCGTTTCGGGCGGCAACATATCATGTTGCAGACTTTTCAGACAAAGAGTAAGGTGCGCTAGGTCGTTTGTCGTGCACTTAGCTATGCCGTTGGAGTTGATGGACTCACTTTATCTTCCAGGCCTTCCGCTGTTATCTTACTTAGATGGCCTTAAGCCATATTTATTGTAATAGGTTCTCTTTTGAGACATTCGATGTAATAAGTGTGTGATTGCTACTCTATTATAAATCCTTCAAGTACTGTGTGTATCAGCATTACCAATCCAGGGATGACACTTATGCACAGAGACTTGATCCATTCGGGTTGGGTCGCTACAAAACAGGCAAGGGAAAGAGAGGGAACTTCAAGAAGAATGGCAAGCAAGTTGCCGCTCCCATGAAGAAGCCCAAAGTTGGTCCCAAGCTGGAATCTGAGTGCCTCTACTGTAAAGGAAATGGTCACTGGAAGTGGAACTGCCCCAAGCATTTGGCGGATAAGAAGGATGGCAAAGTGAACAAAGGTATATTTGATATACAGATTATTGATGTGTACCTTACTGGTGTTCGAAGTAGCCCCTGAGTATTTGATACTAGTTCAGTTGCTAAGATTAGTAACTCGAAACATGAGTTGCAGAATGAACAGAGACTAGTTAAGGGCGAGGTGACGATATGTGTTGGAAGTGATTCCAAGGTTGATAAGATCACCATCCCACACTCCCTCTACCTTCGGGATTAGTGTTGAACCTAAGTAAATGTTATTTGGTGTTTGCGTTGAGCATGAATATGATTGGATCATGTTTATTGCAATACGGTTATTCATTTAAGTCAGAGAATAATTGTTGTTCTATTTACATGAATAAAACTTTCTATGGTCATACACCCAATGTAAATGGTTTATTGAATCTCGATCGTAGTGATACACATATTCATAATATTGATGTCAAAAGATGCAAAGTTGATAATGATAGTGCAACATACTTGTGGCACTGTCGTTTAGGTCATATTGGTGTAAAGAGCATGAAGAACCTCCATGCAGATGGGCCTTTGGAATCACTTGATTATGAATCATTTGATGCTTGCGAACCATGCCTCATGGGAAAGATGACTCATACTCCATTCTCTAGAACAATGGAGCGAGCCAATGACTTATTGTAAATAATACATACCGATGTATGCGGGCCGATGAGTGTTGAAGAACACAGTGGGTATCGTTATTTTCTGACCTTCATAGATGATTTGAGTAGATATGGGTATGTCTACTTAATGAAACACATGTCTGAAACATTTGAAAATTTAAGGAATTTCAGAGTGAAGTGGAGAATTATCGAAGTAAGAAAATAAAGCTTCTATGATCTGATCGCGGAGGCGAATATTTGAGTTATGAGTTTGGCCTTCATTTAAATCAATGTGGAATAGTTTTACAACTCATGCCACCTAGAACACCACAGCGCAATGGTGTGTCCGAACATCGTAACCGTACTTTATTCGATATGGTGCGTTCTATGATGTCTCTTACCGATTTACCACTATCGTTTTGGGGTTATGTATTACAGACAACTGCATTCACATTAAATAGGGCACCGTCTAAATCCATTGAGATGACGCTGTATGAACTATGGTTTGGCAAGAAACCTAAGTTATCGTATCTTAAAATTTGGGGTTGCGACACTTATGTCAAAAGGCTTCAGCCTGATAAGCTCAAACCCAAAATCGGAGAAGTGCATCTTCATAGGATACCCTAAGGAAACAATTGGGTACACCTTCTACCACAGATCCAAAGGCAAGATATTTGTTGCTAAGAATGGGTCCTTTCTAGAGAAGGAGTTTCTCTCGAAAGAAGTAAGTGGGAGGAAAGTATAACTTGATGAGGTAATTGTACCTTCTCTCAATTTGGAAAGTAGCACAACAGAGAAATCTGTTCCCGTGATGCCTACACCAAATAGAGAGGAAACTAATGATGATGATCATGAAACTTTAGATCAAGTTACTACTGGACCTCGTAGATCGAACGGAGCACATTCCGCAGCAGAGTGGTACGGTAATCCTGTCCTAGAAGTCATGTTACTAGACCATGACAAACCTACGAACTATGAAGAAGCTATGACGAGCCCAGATTCTGATAAATGGCTTGGGGCCATGAAATATGAGATAGGATCCATGTATGAGAACAAAGTGTGGACTTTGGTGGACTTGCCCGATGATAGGCGAGCCATAGAGAATAAATGGATCTTCAAGAAGACGTCTAACGCTGACGGTAATGTTACTATCTACAAAGCTCGACTTGTTGCGAAAGGTTTTCGACAAGTTCAAGGAGTTGACTACGATGAGACTTTCTCACACTAGCGATGCTTAAGTCTGTCCAAATCATGTTAGCAAGTGCCGCATTTTATGATTATGAAATCTGGCAAATGGACGTCAAAACTGCATTCCTTAATGAATTTCTTAAAGAAGAGTTGTATATGAAGCAACTAGAAGGTTTTGTCAATCCTAAAAGTGCTGACAAAGTGTGCAAGCTCCAGCGATACATCTATGGACTGGTGCAAGCATCTCGGAGTTGGAATATACACTTTGATGAGGTGATCAAAGCATATGGTTTTATGCAGACTTATAGTGAAGCCTGTATTTACAAGCAAGTGAGTGGGGGCTCCGTAGCATTTATGATATTATATGTGGATGAAATATTGTTGATCGGAAATGATATAGAATTTCTGGATAGCATAAAAGGATACATTGTAACGCCCTCGATGCGGCTATATCTCCCACGTGTCGAAGCATGACTTAGAGGCATAACCACATTGAAAGCAATGTCGCAAGTGAGGTAATCTTCACACAACCCATGTAATACATAATGGAAAAGAGACATCGTTGGCTTACACTCGCCACTTCACACAAATACATTAATAAAGCATTACAACATCCAAATACAATCAAGGTCCGACTACAAAACCAAAATAAAAGAAGAACCCCAAATGCGACAAAGGTCCCCGATCGATCCCAACTGGGCTCCACTGCTGATCAACTAGAACGAAACAACACAAAGGACAAGATCTTCATCGAGCTCCTCCTTGAGCTTGGTTGCGTCATCTGCATGGACTCATCGGCACCTGCAAGCTGGTTTTGGAAGTATCTGTAAGTCACGGGGACTCAGCAATCTCGCACCCTCGCGATCAAGACTATTTAAGCTTATAGGTAGGGTAAAAGGTATGAGGTGAAGCTGCAGCAAGCGACTAGCATATATGGTGGCTAACATACGCAAAAGAGAGCGAGAAGAGAAGGCAAAGCACGGTCGATAATAGTATGATCAAGAAGTGATCCTAAAACAACCTACGTCAAGCATAACTCCAACACCGTGTTCACTTCCCGGACTCCGCCGGAAAGAGACCATCACGGTTACACACGCGGTTGATTCGTTTTAATTAAGGCCAACTTCAGGTTTTCTACAACCGGACATTAACAAATTCCCATCTGCCCATAATCGCATGCACGGCTTTCGAAAGTTCAAATCCCTGCAGGGGTTTCCCAACTTAGCCCATGACAAGCTCTCACGGTCAACGAAGGAATAGACCTCCTCCCGAGACATTCCGATCAGGCTCGGTATCCCGGTTCTTCAAGACATCCTCGACAATGGTAAAACAAGTCCAGCAAGACCACCCGATGCACCGACATCCCGATAGGAGCTGCACATATCTCGTTCTCAGGGCAACACTGGATAAGCAATCCGTACAACTAAAAACAGCCCTCGAGTTTCCCCGAGGTGGCGCTGCAAGGGGCTCTAGTTTGGACCAACGCTTAGACAAGCACTGGCCTGGGGGGGTTTAAAATAAAGATGACCCTTGGGCTGGCCTAACCCAAGGGAAAAAGAGGCTAGGTGGCAAATGGTAAAACCAAGGTTGGGCCTTGCTGGAGGAGTTTTATTCAAAGCGAACTGTCAAGGGGTTCCCATTATAACCCAACCGCGTAAGGAACGCAAAATCCGGAAACATAACACCGATATGACGGAAACTAGGACGGCAAGAGTGGAACAAAACACCAGGCATAAGGCCGAGCCTTCCACCCTTTACCAAGTATATAGATGCATTAATTAAATAAGATATATTGTGATATCCCAACAAAATCCATGTTCCAACAAGGAACAACATCTCCATGTCCCAACAAGGAACAAACTTCAATCTTCACCTGCAACTAACAATGCTATAAGAGGGGCTGAGCAAAGCGGTAACATAGCCAAACAATGGTTTGCTAGGACAAGGTGGGTTAGAGGCTTGGTTTAACAATATGGGAGGCATAATAAGCAAGTGGTAGGTATCGCAGCATCGGCATAGCAAAAGAGCGAGCAACTAGCAAACAAAGATAGAAGTGATTTCGAGGGTATGGTCATCTTGCCTGAAATCCCGCAAGGAAGAAGAACAAGTCCATGAAGAAGACAATCGGACGTAGTCGAACGGTTCCTCACAAACGTGACATTATCGGAACCACCCCGAAGAAGCAACACCGGAAAGAAGCAAACAACATAGTAAACAACCATCACATAAGCATGGCATGATGCGCAGACAAGTATGATGCATGTCCGGTTTAATTATGCATGGCATGGCAAAGTGCACAAACAAAACTACAAGTTAAGTGGAGCCCAATATGCAACGAGTTGCATATTGACGAAGCACCACAACAATTATTTAGTTCTCTCTCGTTTAGGTACCCAACAATATTAAATGTTGATTAACATGGCAAGAGGTGAAGCAAAACAAAACTACACCATCTAAACAATTTAAATGGGGCCGGATATAACAAATAACGAATCCGATAAATCCCCATATGCATTAGTAATTTATAGCAACAACAATTTAAACATTTTAATTGTTGTTATCATGATGCGGATGACATGAACAAGTTTATGCAATTTTTATTAAAAGTTGACAAGAACATTATGAAGCATTTTTCACCGTGGTGGAAAGAAAAGAAGGTGCCACGGCAACGATAACGAAAACGGTGCCACGGCAACGTTCCGGTTCCGGTAACTCGATTGAGATACCGATGCAAAGGAGAAGTGTGCAGATGCGTGCAAAAGGTGGCGGGGCGCTCCCGGATACCGGGTGTCCCATGAGTCGACGATGGTGACAAGGCAAAAGAGGGGCAACGTGCACCGGCAATTCGAGCACGGAGCAAGCACGAGCATCTCATACATCACACATGCATTCGTTCACGGGCATCGTTCCGGCGGTTATACCTTCGAAGCGTGCAAGCGGGATAGTTCTCGTTCGGTGCAAAGTAGAGGAAGTAGACTTTCTCGCGACAGCGGTAGTGGAAGTAGTCGTTCTCGCATGCTCTAGGGTCGACGGTAGAGGTTCTCGCGATCTCGGCGATGGTAGCGGTACATGTTTATCGTTGCCCGAGTTTCCGTAGATGTCCATGTCATCGGTGTCGTGGTACTTGGGGTCTTCGGACTTTCCGGTCCCGTTCTTGTGATGGTAGTCGTTCATGTTCATTCGGAGAGGTACTTGATGACTCCAACATCTTTGGGGCGATGGTAGTGGTACACACGAAGGTAGTCAAACTTGATGGATCCGAGGGCTCCTGGCGTCGTGCAGCGTTCGTAGACGTTCGGGTCTCCCGTAGAGGTACCAGACGAATCCCGGGTATGTAGTCGTACACACACGTAGATGAACTTGACGAATACGAATTCTTAGAAGGTCGCCGTGGTGCTCGTTTCATGTAGTAGTCGTTCACGTGTCTTCGGTGGGAGTCTTCGGTAGAGGTACTTTACACCCACGGGTGCATTGGGGCCTTGCACGGCTCTGCCTCAAGAGGTCACTGAAGATGAATGGAGGCAACTTGAGCTGCTCATTGTTGGTGCATGGCCGAGCCGCAGCTAGAAGCAGTGGCCGGTGTTGTTCTTGGCCTGAAACAGGGAAGCGGCGGCGCACACAGCAAAGGATGGCGAGGAGCAGGAGATGGCCGGGGTTCCTTGACGCAACAGAGGCGGAGCAAAGGAGGACAGCGGTGGTGTGCGCGAAGCTGTAGGCCCGCATGGTGGCCTCCATGGCCGGCGGCCATGCGGGTCGCGCAAGGCAAGGCAGGCGAGCCAAAGGGCGGTCGCGTCGGGGCTTGTGTCGTCGGGACCTACAGGAGGAGGCGAGGCAAGGTGGCTCCGGCAAGGGCACCGGTGGTCGGGGACGGGCTCAGCAGTGACGAGGAGGCCGGGGTGCGGAAGACGGCGTGGAGGCGCAGAAGAGGTCCGAGCGAAGCTGGTCCATGGCGAGGCGACGGCGTAGGAGGAGGTCGGGCAGGGCTTGGCGTGCAGAGCTTGGCGGCGACCATGGCGCCATGTGGATCGGGCTGTGAGGCCATGGCGAAGGGAAGGCGAGCTCCTGGCGCTGGCTGCGGGGCGCTGTGCGGGTGTATGTGTGTGGCACGCGGCGATGTTGGGAGGAAACGAAGGAGAGAGAAGGGATCGAGCAGAGGGGCCTGCGAGCGGGTTGGAGAGGAGGGGATCGAGGCCACGCCTCCACCTCTCGTGCGGGAGGCAGCGGGGCACAGAACGATAGGGAGAGATGGATCGAGCCGCAGCTCTCCTGGCGGCGCAGCGAGGGGAAAACGGGAGAGATCGAACAAGGGGACAGGGAGCGAAGGATCGGGCTAAGGTTGCAGCTGGGCTGGGAGGCCCAGCCGGGTTATTTTCTCTCCCATCTCCTTCTCTTTACAAAAACAAAGAAAATAAGAGAAGGGAAAAGAGAGAAGAGAAGGTTAGAGGAAGAATTTGGGCACGGGGATAATTTTCACGGACTCGGAAAAATGTGCACGGTCCGGGACAATAGAAAAGGTCAAGTTTGAAAGATTAAATTCAAATTTCTTTGAATTTAATTCAAAAGGTTTGAACTGGGACAGGTTTTTCAAAGTGCCCAAAAATGTTGAGAATTTAGGTGGAGCTCCGGAAAATGACGAAAGGACATATGGAAAGGTTAGAGGCCAAGAGTCGTGATGACTAAAGCATTGGGATTTTGCAAGTGTGTTAAGGTGAATTCCAAGATTAAAGAAATATTTAAAATAGCTCCCTACCATTGGGAGGATATGTTATAAAGAGAAGTCGCCTTTCCCTCGATTTAAATAGATCAGAGATCTATGCAATTTATTTAGTTGAGTTGCAAAAGATTTATGAGATGATGGCATGATGACATGATGCAATGCAAAAATAAAAGGGCAGGCACAATTGAAACACACGGCGAGACCCGGAACATATGGAAGTCTTCTCGAGCATTGGTCTCGGGGCGTCACAACACTCCACCACTACGAGAGGATCTCGTCCCGAGATCTAGGATGGCACCGGATAGAAAACGGAAGAGGAAGAGGTAAAACAAAGTTGCTTCTTTGACAAACGAGTGAAACCAAAGAACCTTGCGAGGTTAAGCAAATACGAGAAAAGAATACAACGGAGATGAACAAAATTGAAAACACACCGATAGAAAGGAGGAAAAAAGAAGAACAACTTCGTATAGCGCTCCGGTTGGAAAGAGATGCAAGACTTGATAAGATGAAAAGAACTTGATCTTGACAAGAACAAAAAGAAAAAAAATAGAAGAGAGCCACATCAAAATGCCTCCGTAAGAAAAGAGAGAATGGAAAGGAGTGAACGAAGTAGAAAACAATATGTTGGCAGAGCATGCTTACAACAAAGGCTAGAACGGAGTTGTTGGAAAAACCAACAACGAAAAGAAAAATATTGATATGGTCTTATGAAATACATCTCAAAATTATGAGGTGACAATCTGCCACTCACGGGAAAGAATTGTATTTATTTGAACAAGGAGACGAGAAAGTATTTCACCGGGAGGATAAAGAAGAGCTTGGATCATTTATGGGCACCATAGATAGCAACAGTCCTTAGGGATGGCTTTAGGTGAAATATAACCCAAGACAATTCCAACGAATAGGTTGATGGATTTAAAATGTCCCAGTCTTGACAGCATGTGAATCATGAAAAACATGAACTCAAATTATCAAGAATGACATAATACCACCTCCAATGATACGATAGACAGAAATGCACTCCGGATAGCAAGATGAAGAATGCTTGAGCTCCTTAGAAAATAATCTCGATGAAAACTTCGAGAAGGAATTAAATCCTTAATGAACCAACATGTAGAACCACCATGAAGAACTCCGTTAAATAAAAGAATGATCAAACGGAAAGAAAGGGGAAGTTGAAAACACAAGGTGAAACCTTGTAATGATTTAGATGGATCTCCGTGCTAAAATAATTGAAAGAGGTTGGAACTCCGGAAAAGAAAGAAGAACAAATGAGATCAAGAATTTGAAAAGTCTACGGAGTAAGGAATTAATCACTTGAATGAACAAGACTAAGAATTACATTAAGCGTATCCTTCACCAATTAAATTGATGACAATCAACGGATTTGGCACACTACTTATCCTCGTAGAAAGATTAAGAGAGATATAGCGCAAACTTGAGGAGGTCTTCAACGAACCACCGGTAGAATTGAAACCACGAATGAATTGATACGGAAGAGAAATCTTGAACGAACCACCGTAAGAATTGGAAATGAATGAAGTAAAGATAAAGAAACACCAGGAAGAATTTATTAAATGAACGAAGAAGCTTGAGAGAATTTAGATACATGAGAACGAAGAGATCACGAGCCGATTAAAGATCACTTGAGCGAAGCACCGGTAAGATTGGAGAATGATAACTGAAGGTGAGAATGAATAATCCTGAATAGATGGACTCCAGATAACAAACTGAGAAGACTCTTGAATTACTCCGGATAGATGAAAATAATTCTCACAATCGAAAACAATTATAAGAGGATGGCAGAGAATGGGGCAAGATTTGAGAGAAACTCTTCTTCGGATATCAAATGTTGAGAATGTCGACGAGAGACACCACCATGAATTGTTGAGGCACTCCAGAATGAATAATGGAAAGGTTGAGCCAACGATGAAAAGAATTTGAAAGATCTTGGAGAAATACCTTTAACTGATGATAAATCATACTTACGTCAAACTTCGAAAAGAATTTTTTTTGAGGATAGCTCCGGGAGAATTAGAAGAGTCAGGTAAGATCCTGGGAAAAAAACCTGTGGGTTAGGGCCCACTCAAGAGAAACACCGTTGAACGATTAAAAGAGAGGTTGCACCGGTTGAATTAAATGACTTGAATGAGATACCAATCTCTAAAGAACTTGAACGAATGCAGAGTGGAAGACATGAATCTTCGAGATAACTTGAGCACTCTGGAACAATAGAATAGCGAGAAGTGAATGAATATGAGCAGCACCGGCATGATAGGGTATTTGAAACAAGGAGAAAGATATGACCAACACAGAAAACTTGAATTGGTTCCACCGGAGAAGAAAAAGAACGAATAATGATAATTTGAAGCTCCGTTAGTATCTTCTTGAGAATCACCGGATAAGAACATTGACGAAAAGAATGGAGAGACTTCACATGAATAAAAAGATACTTGATTAAGAAATCTGAGTCCTTGAAGAAAACAAAGGGAGGGAGGGTGGGAAAAAAACAAAGGCAACTTGAAGACGGAAGAAATGAACACCGTTGAGAAAACTGAGATTGAATCTTGCGGATGTTGAAAATGAACGGATCCACTTGAAGAGAGACACGCCGGTGAGAAGAATTGACATGACAATCTCAATAAACGAGAAGGATTAGTATTCACATAGGAATATGAGGACACCATTTGGGGAAGGTATGGAATCAACATTTGACATTGAAGCAATTCGAATACCACAACTCAAAACAAAACAAAGGATTGGCTTGCAGAATAAGCCGGAACAAACATATGATAGAGATTTCGTCCGAAGTTTTTGTGGTGGGGCCTACATGGGCTCGATCGTACAACACCATCATGTACAAGGCAGTGCACATGACATACGAAGCGTCCCCGAGTCGGCATAGCCAAGGACTCTTTAAGACACAACGAGACCACTGTAAAACCGACCGTGGATAGGCGGACCACTAGACGTCGAACCCCAATTTCATATCATACATCTGTCGGAAAGATATCCTAAGAGCTACTTGAATTCCCACTTATAAACTCCCGAAATTTTCCGGTTATGCAATCAGGTGTTGGGGATACAGGGGAAGCATAATATCTCACCCAAAACTAACAAATCCTACATCCAGCTGTATCCATCCTTCAACACATAACCAAGAAACCTTTGGAAATCATCTACCTCAACCTTCGAAAAGCATCTGTTATATGAGTTATGGCGATACTCCCGAACTCCCGCCCCAGTACTGGGTGGCGTCGAGGTTATCTCACCAACGAACTACATAAAAGAGATTTTCGATGTCGGCGTACTAAACTCAGGTATTCCAGAACTGCAACGATAAAATTATGACGACAACACCTCGGAGCTCAACTCCCCGGGACACTGCCACAACCCCTAAATGTCAGGAGGCATCAAGAACAATGTTCTCGTCACAAAACCATCGGAACGATTCCAAAATACCCGCGTGATCCTAAAATTTTTTTTAGTGAAAATTTGAGAAGAGAAGTGTCAAAACTCTACGTCAGGATGCCTTACCAGAGCGATGAAGGGACTGGGGAGTAAAAAGAATTCCTAAACTCTCAGATATATAATTCCTAATGACTCAATTTTTTTTCTAGACTCAACAACGGCAGCTAATTCGATCAAGCAGTGGGGCTCCTAAGGTCGGGGAAGGCTCTGATTAGCAACTTGTAACGCCCTCGATGCGGCTATATCTCCCACGTGTCGAAGCACGACTTAGAGGCATAACCGCATTGAAAGCAATGTCGCAAGTGAGGTAATCTTCACACATCCCATGTAATACATAATGGAAAAGAGACATCGTTGGCTTACACTTGCCACTTCACACAAATACATGAATAAAGCATTACAACATCCAAATACAATCAAGGTCCGACTACGGAACCAAAATAAAAGAAGAACCCCAAATGCGACAAAGGTCCCCGGTCGATCCCAACTGGGCTCCACTACTGATCAACTAGAACGAAACAACACAAAGGACAAGATCTTCATCGAGCTCCTCCTTGAGCTTGGTTGCGTCATCTGCACGGACTCATCGGCACCTGCAAGCTGGTTTTGGAAGTATCTGTGAGTCACGGGGACTTAGCAATCTCGCACCCTCGTGATCAAGACTATTTAAGCTTATAGGTAGGGTAAAAGGTATGAGGTGAAGCTGCAGCAAGCGACTAGCATATATGGTGGCTAACATATGCAAAAGAGAGCGAGAAGAGAAGGCAAAGCACGGTCGATAAAAGTATGATCAAGAAGTGATCCTAAAACAACCTACGTCAAGCATAACTCCAACACCGTGTTCACTTCCCGGACTCCGCCGGAATGAGACCATCATGGTTACACACGCGGTTGATTCGTTTTAATTAAGGTCAACTTCAGGTTTTCTACAACCGGACATTAACAAATTCCCATCTGCCCATAACCGCGGGCATGGCTTTCGAAAGTTCAAATCCCTGCAGGGGTGTCCCAACTTAGCCCATGACAAGCTCTCACGGTCAACGAAGGAATAGACCTCCTCCCGAGACATTCCGATCAGGCTCAGTATCCCGGTTCTTCAAGACATCCTCGATAATGGTAAAACAAGTCCAGCATGACCACCCAATGCGCCGACATCTCGATAGGAGCTGCACATATCTCGTTCTCAGGGCAACACCAGATAAGCAATCCGTACAACTAAAACCAGCCCTTGAGTTTCTCCGAGGTGGCACTACAAGGGGCTCTAATTTGGACCAACGCTTAGACAAGCACTGGCCCCCGAGGGGGGGGGGGTTTAAAATAAAGATGACCCTTGGGCTGGCCTAACCCAAGGGAAAAAGAGGCTAGGTGGCAAATGGTAAAACCAAGGTTGGGCCTTGCTGGAGGAGTTTTATTCAAAGCGAACTGTCAAGGGGTTCCCATTATAACCCAACAGCGTAAGGAACGCAAAATCCGGAAACATAACACCGATATGACGGAAACTAGGGCGGCAAGAGTGGAACAAAACACCAGGCATAAAGCCGAGCCTTCCACCCTTTACCAAGTATATAGATGCATTAATTAAATAAGATATATTGTGATATCCTAACAAAATCCATGTTCCAACAAGGAACAACATCTCCATGTTCCAACAAGGAACAAACTTCAATCTTCACCTGCAACTAACAACGCTATAAGAGGAGCTGAGCAAAGCGGTAACATAGCCAAACAATGGTTTGCTAGGACAAGG
Organism: Triticum dicoccoides; assembly: GCF_002162155.2. NCBI lineage: Eukaryota > Viridiplantae > Streptophyta > Magnoliopsida > Poales > Poaceae > Triticum > Triticum dicoccoides. The sequence continues at coordinate 342,234,403 of NC_041386.1, forward strand.
TGGGTTAGGGGCTTGGTTTAACAATATGGGAGGCATAATAAGCAAGTGGTAGGTATCGCAACATCGGCATAGCAAAAGAGCGAGCAACTAGCAAACAAAGATAGAAGTGATTTCGAGGGTATGGTCATCTTGCCTGAAATCCCGCAAGGAAGAAGAACAAGTCCATGAAGAAGACAATCAGACGTAGTCGAACGGTTCCTCACAAACGTGACATTATCGGAACCACCCCGAAGAAGCAACACCGGAAAGAAGCAAACAACATAGTAAACAACCATCACATAAGCATGGCATGATACAGAGACAAGTATGATGCATGTCCGGTTTAATTATGCATGGCATGGCAAAGTGCACAAACAAAACTACAAGTTAAGTGGAGCCCAATATGCAACGAGTTGCATATTGACGAAGCACCACAACAATTATTTAGTTCTCTCTCGTTTAGGTACCCAACAATATTAAATGTTGATTAACATGGCAAGAGGTGAAGGAAAACAAAACTACACCATCTAAACAATTTAAATGGGTCCGGATATAACAAATAACGAATTCGGTAAATCCCCATATGCATTAGCAATTTATAGCAACAACAATTTAAACATTTTAATTGTTGTTATCATGATGCGGATGACATGAACAAGTTTATGCAATTTTTATTAAAAGTTGACAGGAACATTATGAAGCATTTTTCACCGTGGTGGAAAGAAAAGGAGGTGCCACGACAACGATAACGAAAACGGTGCCACGGCAACATTCCGGTTCCGGTAACTCGATTGAGATACCGATGCAAAGGAGAAGTGTGCGGATGCGTGCAAAAGATGGCGGGGCGCTCCCGGATACCGGGTGTCCCATGAGTCGACTATGGAGACAAGGCAAAAGAGGGGCAACGTGCACCGACAATTCGAGCACGGAGCAAGCACGAGCATCTCATACATCACACATGCATTCGTTCACGGGCATCGTTCCGACGGTTATACTTCGAAGCGTGCAAGGGGATAGTTCTCGTTCGGTGCAAAGTAGAGGAAGTAGACGTTCTCGCGACGGCGGTAGTTGAAGTAGTCGTTCTCGCATGCTCTAGGGTCGACGGTAGAGGTTCTCGCGATCTCGGCGATGGTAGCAGTACATGTTTATCGTTGCCCGAGTTTCCGTAGATGTCCATGTCATCGGTGTCGTGGTACTTGGGGTCTTCGGACTTTCCGGTCCCGTTCTTGCGATGGTAGTTGTTCATGTTCATTCCGAGAGGTACTTGATGACTCCAACATCTTCGGGGCGACGGTAGTGGTACACACGAAGGTAGTCGAACTTGATGGATCCGAGGGCTCCGAGCGTCGTGCACCGTTCGTAGACGTTCGGGTCTCCCGTAGAGGTACCAGACGAATCCCGGGTATGTAGTCGTACACACACGTAGATGAACTTGACGAATCCGAACTCTTAGAGGGTCGCCGTGGTGCTCGTTTCATGTAGTAGTCGTTCACGTGTCTTCGGTGGGAGTCTTCGGTAGAGGTACTTTACACCCACGGGTGCATTGGGGCCTTGCACGGCTCTGCCTCAGGAGGTCACCGAAGATGAATGGAGGCAACTTGAGCTGCTGATTGTTGGTGCGTGGCCGAGCCGCAGCTAGAAGCAGTGGCCAGCGTTGGTCTTGGCCTGAAACAGGGAAGCGGCGGCGCACACAGCGAAGGCCAGCGAGGAGCAGGAGATGGCCGGGGTTCCTTGACGCAACAGAGGCGGAGCAAAGGAGGGCAGTGGCGGTGTGCACGAAGCTGTAGGCCCGCATGGTGGCCTCCATGGCCGGCGGCCATGCGGGTCGCGTGAGACAAGGCAGTCGAGCCAAAGGGCGGTCGCGTCGGGGCTTGTGTCGTCGGGACCTACAGGAGGAGGCGAGGCAAGGTGGCTTTGGCAAGGGCACCGGTGGTCGGGGACGGGCTCAGCAGTGACGAGGAGGCCGGGGTGCGGAAGACGGCGTGGAGGCGCAGAAGAGGTCCGAGCGAAGCTGGTCCATGGCGAGGCAACGGCGTAGGAGGAGGTCGGGCAGGGCTTGGCGTGCAGAGCTTGGCGGCGACCATGGCGCCATGTGGATCGGGCTGTGAGGCCATGGCGAAGGGAAGGCGAGCTCCTGGCGCTGGCTGCGGGGCGCTGTGCGGGTGTATGTGTGTGGCACGCGGCGATGTTGGGAGGAAACGAAGGAGAGAGAAGGGATCGAGCAGAGGGGCCTGCGAGCGGGTTCGAGAGGAGGGGATCGAGGCCACGCCTCCACCTCTCGTGCGGGAGGCAGCGGGGCACAGAACGATAGGGAGAGATGGATCGAGCCGCAGCTCTCCTGGCGGCGCAGCGAGGGGAAAACGGGAGAGATCGAACAAGGGGAGAGGGAGCGAAGGATCGGGCTAAGGTAGCGCTAGGGTTAGGGTAGTGGGTTGCGGGAGGCCTTGGGCCAAATGGGCCAGCGCGGATGGAGCCGGTTTGGCAGGTTGCAGCTGGGCTGGGAGGCCCAGCCGGGCTCTTTTCTCTCCCATCTCCTTCTCTTTACAAAAACAAAGAAAATAAGAGAAGGGAAAAGAGAGAAGAGAAGGTTAGAGGAAGAATTTGGGCACGGGGATAATTTTCACGGACTCGGAAAAATGTGCACGGTCCGGGAAAATAGAAAAGGTCAAGTTTGAAAGATTAAATTCAAATTTCTTTGAATTTAATTCAAAAGGTTTGAACTGGGACAGGTTTTTCAAAGTGCCCAAAAATGTTGAGAATTTAGGTGGAGCTCCGGAAAATGACGAAAGGACATATGGCAAGGTTAGAGGCCAAGAGTCGTGATGACTAAAGCATTGGGATTTTGCAAGTGTGTTAAGGTGAATTCCAAGATTAAAGAAATATTTAAAATTGCTCCCTACTATTGGGAGGATATGTTATAAAGAGAAGTCGCCCTTCCCTCGATTTAAATAGATCAGAGATCTATGCAATTTATTTAGTTGAGTTGCAAAAGATTTATGAGATGATGGCATGATGACATGATGCAATGCAAAAATAAAAGGGCAGGCACAATTGAAACACACGGCGAAACCCGAAACATATGGAAGTCTTCTCGAGCATCGGTCTCAGGGCGTCACATACATGAATAAGAATTTTTCAATGAAAGACCTCAGGTGAAGCTGTTTATATATTGGGCATCAAGATCTATAAAGATAGATCAAGACGCTTGATAGGACTTTCACAAAGCACATACCTTGATAAAGTTTTGAATTTTTCAAAATGGACCAGTCAAAGTAAGAGTTCTTGCCTATGTTACAAGATGTGAAGTTGAGTAAGACTCAAAACCCAACCACGACTGAATATACAGAGAGAATGAAAGTCATTCCCTATGCCTCAGTCATAGGTTCTATAAAGTATGCCATGTTGTGTACTAGACCTGTTGTGTGCCTTGCCATGAGTTTGGCAAGGGGTACAATAGTGATCCAAGAGTAGATCACTGGACAATGATCAAAATTATCCTTAGGTGCCTAAAGAGGACTAAGGAAATGTTTCTCGGTTATGGAGGTGATAAAGAGTTTGTTGTAAAGAGTTACATCGATGAAAGCTTTGACACTGATCCGGATGACTCTGAGTCTCGATCTGGATACATATTAAAAGTGGGAGGAATTATCTAGAGTAGCTCTGTGACGCCCCCGATTTAATCGTACACTAATCATGCACGCAAATGTGTACGATCAAGATCAGGGACTCACGGGAAGATATCACAACACAACTCTACAAATAAAATAAGTCATACAAGCATCATAATACAAGCCAGGGGCCTCGAGGGCTCGAATACAAGTGCTCGATCATAGACGAGTCAGCGGAAGCAACAATATCTGAGTACAGACATAAGTTAAACAAGTTTGCCTTAAGAAGGCTAGCACAAACTGGGATACAGATCGAAAGAGGCGCAGGCCTCCTGCCTGGGATCCTCCTAACTACTCCTGGACATCGTCAGCGGGCTGCACGTAGTAGTAGGCACCTCCGGTGTAGTAGGGGTCGTCGTCGACGGTGGCGTCTGGCTCCTGGACTCCAGCATCTGGTTGCGACAACCAGAAAGGAAGGAAAAGGGGAAAAGGGGGGGAGAAAGCAACTGTGAGTACTCATCCAAAGTACTCGCAAGCAAGGAACTACACTACATATGCATGGGTATATGTGTAGGGAGGACATATCAGTGGACTGAACTGCAGAATGCCAGAATAAGAGGGGGATAGCTAATCCTGTCGAAGACTACGCTTCTGGCAGCCCCCGTCTTGCAGCATGTAGAAGAGAGTAGATTGAAGTCCTCCAAGTAGCATCTTCAAGTAGCATCTCCAAGTATCATCGCATAGCATAATCCTACCCGGCGATCCCCTCCTCATATCCCTGAGGTAGAGCGACCACCGGTTGTATCTGGCACTTGGAAGGGTGTGTTTTATTAAGTATCCGGTTCTAGTTGTCATAAGGTCAAGGTACAACTCCAAGTCGTCCTGTTACCGAAGATCACGGCTATTCGAATAGATTAACTTCCCTGCAGGGGTGCACCACATAACCCAACACGCTTGATCCCATTTGGCCGGACACACTTTCCTGGGTCATGCCCGGCCTCGGAAGATCAACACGTCGCAGCCCCACCTAGGCTCAACAGAGAGGCCAACACGCCGGTCTAAACCTAAGCGCACAGGGGTCTGGGCCCATCGCCCATAGCACACCTGCACGTTGCGTACGCGGCCGAAAGCAGACCTAGCCTAGTGGCGTTCCAGTCCAATTCGGCGCGTGCCGCTCCGTCGCTGACGTCTGAAGTGCTTCGGCTGATACCACGACGTCGGGATACCCATAACTACTCCCACGTAGATGGTTAGTGCGTATAGGCTCGTAGCCAGACTCAGATCAAATACCAAGATCTCGTTAAGCGTGTTAAGTATCCGCGAACGCCGAACAGGGCCAGGCCCACCTGTCTCCTAGGTGGTCTCAACCTGCCCTGTCGCTCCGCCACAAAGTAACAGTCGAGGGCCGTCGGGAACCCAGGCCCACCTCTACCGGGATGGAGCCACCTGTCCTTTCAGCCCCCTCGTCAAAATCACTTGCGGGTACTCAATGAGCTGACCCGACTTTAGTCACCATCTGTATAGTATGTATGTATGTATAGTATATACCCGTGATCACCTCCCAAGTGATCACGACCCGATAGTATAGCAAGGCAGACTGACAAGAATGTAGGGCCAATGATGATAAACTAGCATCCTATACTAAGTATTTAGGATTGCAGGTAAGGTATCAACAGATGTAGCGACAATGCCAGGCTATGCATCAGAATAGGATTAACGAAAGCAGTAACATGCTACACTACTCTAATGCAAGCAGTATAGAGGAGAATAGGCGATATCTGGTGATCAAGGGGGGGGGGCTTGCCTGGTTGCTCTGGCAAGAGAGAGGGGTCGTCAACTCCGTAGTCGAACTGGTCAGCAGCAGCGTCGGTCTCGTAGTCTACCGGAGATAAGAGGGGGAAGAAACAATGAATACAATGCAAACATAAACACGACGATGCGTGACGTGACAATGAGCGGTGCTAGGTGTGCCCTAACGTGGTATGAGGTGGTACCGGTTAAGGGGGGAAACATCCGGGAAGTATTCCCGGTGTTTCGCGTTTTCGGGCAGAGGAGCCGGAGGGGGAAAGTTGCGAGTTCGATAGGTTAGGGGTGTGTGGCGGACGAACGGACTGCGTATCCGGAATCGTCTCTTCGTTCTGAGCAACTTTCATGTACAAAGTTTTTCCATCCGAGCTACGGTTTATTTTATATTAATTTTAAAAGATTTAAATCATTTTTAGGATTTATTTATTTAATTTAATCAACATTATCCAGAATAGTGTCTGATGACGTAGGCATGACATCAGGGTGATGTCAGCAGTCAACTGTGCAGTTGACTGGGTCAACTATGTGTGGGTCCCGCATGTCATTGACTGATTAGGCTAATCAGGGGTTAATTAAGTTAACTAGTAATTAGGTTAATCTAATCCTGATTAATTAATTTAATTTAATTAATTCTTTAATTAATTAATTAATTAATTATTTTTATTTTTATTTTTAATTCTTCTCTCTTTTTTTATTAAAACATTTTGGGCATGGGGCCCATCTGTCATAGGCCCCATGGGCCAAACCGGAACGGGCACTACTCGTAACGGGCGTAGGGGCGCCCGATTGGGGCCAACCCGGGCGCTGGCCTCGGGCGAGACCAGCGGCGCGACGGGGCCAGCCCGGCCGCCGGCGGTGAGGCAGGAAGGGGCGTGGGGCGAGGTCGGGCCGCGGCGACTGCGGGAACCCAGGGGCGCGGGCACCGGACACAGCCGCAGGGGCGACGGCCACGGCGCGAGCGGGCAGGGGTGGTCGCGGGGTGGAGGGTGCTTGGAGTTGGCCGCGGGTGTAGCGGCGTCGCCGGTGCAGGGGGGATTCGGTGGTCGCATCGGAGGCGGCAGGGGCTGGGGGCCACGGCAGGTGCGGTGCGCG
>NC_041386.1:342244831-342248044 GCF_002162155.2 Triticum dicoccoides
TCACGACAATGATATAGCCAAACAGGCTAGGAATGGCGTGATCGGGTACAAACTCGTACTTATAGAAGCTTACTGAAGAGTTGTTGAACCGTAGAGCGGACTCGGTTCAGTTATCGGTGTCTTTGAGTGTTCAATAACTCCGAGCCCATGAAAAATTGTAATCGGTGAGTATGTAGTACTTGATGAAGAACTCATAAGGAGTTATGCAGTTCCAAGATAATCTCGAGATACCAGGGGGTAATACTCGACGATAGTCTAAAGTAGAGCTTAGACTGGGGTATTGCTCTAAAGAAGGTAAGTGCTTAAACTTGCACGAGAAATGGTATTTCAAGGAGATCATGGTCGGAACCACGATTGCAAAAGGCCAAATCCCAGATATAAGAACTTATACCAAGGGAATAATTAATTTAAGAGAAGCTTTAATGATATGATCTACATCATGTCCATGGGCATGAACACAAAGTTCAAGGTCGACTCCCACTTCTTCAATGCATAACCTTTCATTCACCTCTCGTATTTCGAAAATGACATTAGTTGTTGAAAGTGTTTTTTTTATCTGGTGCAATACCAGATAAATATGATCCGTGTAATCTTTCGGGTTCACACGGATTAGGGAAGGCGTAGGTTCAACCCATCAGGGCATCTTAGGAACATATACCACAAACTTCAATAGTAAATACCACCAGCTCGAAAGCAGAGCATGGTTGGCCAAGCAGATGATACAATTTACCAAAGGCACTATGTATCAGGGGAAGAACTCACAAGGTGATTGAATATGAAGGACACTATCGAATAGCAATCCAACAATGGATCGGGCGATCCACAACGGAGTTGAGGTGAGTATCGGTATTCCAGAAAGAATGCACGGGCATCATATTATAGAACATCGGAATAATTCGATGCTTAGATAACAAAGGAATTATGATTTCCAAAACAAAAGATCAGAAGCAGTCGCTCTGACCAAGGATGGATAAGTTGGATAAACCAGAGGCACAATTGGCGACAAATAGTTTGGTCGAGAACCAGCTCATGGTCAAAAATGATGTCTCAGTCGGAAAGATAAGTTAGAAGGGTTGATAGATGATTGTGTGCATTCGCACACATGTTGAATCAATAGGATCAAAATGACGGTGTCAAAAGATACTAGTGAATATTGTCAGATATATGGGAAGCATCCATAATGCTAGTAGACAAGTATTTGCAGAGCAATAAAGCTGCTAAGGATTTTCGGAGGATTGAATAGTATTTCAAAGACTTTTGTGAAACACCTGAACAACTGGGATGAGCGGATACTCGGAAGGTGCGAGAAGTTATTCTTAGGGGTATTCAGGTGGCAAAGAACTGCAAGGCAGTAGTCACAAAATATTCTCAGGGTATCTTGTAATAACAAGATCGACTGAGAATAAAAGTAAGCACGATAGGTGTAAGTATTTATCCATAGGGATATTTCAGTGGTAGGGAATTGCAAAGGCAACGGGCACAAGGTCTCAAGAGAAAATCGGAGAGTATCTTCGAAATCTTCTGGTGCAGTCGGTGATCATCTGGACTGAAGGGCCTCTCCGGGAGAAAGTATTTTCGAGAACCTAAAGTTAGATTTTTGTAAAAATCGTTTAACCCGAATAGAAGAGAGTTCAGAATCCCAGAGTAAAGGTCGAGGAGTAAAAGATCCTAGTACCACCCAATGGCGACGTGGGCCCATGGGCCGCACAGCCATGTTAGTAAAAGTTTTGCAATGTCTAGACTCGACTTCGGCCAAGGAGTGTGGAAGGGGGATTCCTACAGGCAGTCGGCTCTGATACCAACTTGTGACGCCCCCGATTTAATCGTACACTAATCATGCACGCAAATGTGTACGATCAAGATCAGGGACTCACGGGAAGATATCACAACACAACTCTACAAATAAAATAAGTCATACAAGCATCATAATACAAGCCAGGGGCCTCGAGGGCTCGAATACAAGTGCTCGATCATAGACGAGTCAGCGGAAGCAACAATATCTGAGTACAGACATAAGTTAAACAAGTTTGCCTTAAGAAGGCTAGCACAAACTGGGATACAGATCGAAAGAGGCGCAGGCCTCCTGCCTGGGATCCTCCTAACTACTCCTGGACATCGTCAGCGGGCTGCACGTAGTAGTAGGCACCTCCGGTGTAGTAGGGGTCGTCGTTGACGGTGGCGTCTGGCTCCTGGACTCCAGCATCTGGTTGCGACAACCAGAAAGGAAGGAAAAGGGGAAAAGGGGGGGAGAAAGCAACCGTGAGTACTCATCCAAAGTACTCGCAAGCAAGGAACTACACTACATATGCATGGGTATATGTGTAGGGAGGACATATCAGTGGACTGAACTGCAGAATGCCAGAATAAGAGGGGGATAGCTAATCCTGTCGAAGACTACGCTTCTGGCAGCCCCCGTCTTGCAGCATGTAGAAGAGAGTAGATTGAAGTCCTCCAAGTAGCATCTTCAAGTAGCATCTCCAAGTATCATCGCATAGCATAATCCTACCCGGCGATCCCCTCCTCATATCCCTGAGGTAGAGCGACCACCGGTTGTATCTGGCACTTGGAAGGGTGTGTTTTATTAAGTATCTGGTTCTAGTTGTCATAAGGTCAAGGTACAACTCCAAGTCGTCCTGTTACCGAAGATCACGGCTATTCGAATAGATTAACTTCCCTGCAGGGGTGCACCACATAACCCAACACGCTCGATCCCATTTGGCCGGACACACTTTCCTGGGTCATGCCCGGCCTCGGAAGATCAACACGTCGCAGCCCCACCTAGGCTCAACAGAGAGGCCAACACGCCGGTCTAAACCTAAGTGCACAGGGGTCTGGGCCCATCGCCCATAGCACACCTGCACGTTGCGTACGCGGCCGAAAGCAGACCTAGCCTAGTGGCGTTCCAGTCCAATTCGGCGCGCGCCGCTCCGTCGCTGACGTCTGAAGTGCTTCGGCTGATACCACGACGTCGGGATACCCATAACTACTCCCGCGTAGATGGTTAGTGCGTATAGGCTCGTAGCCGACTCAGATCAAATACCAAGATCTCGTTAAGCGTGTTAAGTATCCGCGAACGCCGAACAGGGCCAGGCCCACCTGTCTCCTAGGTGGTCTCAACCTGCCCTGTCGCTCCGCCACAAAGTAACAGTCGAGGGCCGTCGGGAACCCAGGCCCACCTCTACCGGGATGGAGCCACCTGTCCTTTCAGCCCCC
>NC_041386.1:342249859-342255407 GCF_002162155.2 Triticum dicoccoides
GGGATGGCCCGATCCGATCTGGATCGGATGAGAGAGAGAGACGAGGGAGTGGGGAGGTGGTTGCGGTCGTGGGGAGTGGGGGCGTTAGGGTTTCGGGGCAGGGGGGTGGGGTGGCCTATAGGCCAGGGGATGGCCGGCTGGGCCACGGCCCAGTTGGGCCAAGGGTCCAGTGGGGGGGGGGTCTTTCTTCCTCTTTTTTTTTGTTAGTTTTCTTTTCTGGTTTTGTGTTTCCTTTTCTTTCTATTTATTTTCTTTTTGTTTTTATTTTACTTTCTTTTAAGTTTACTTTTTACTTAATATTAAAATGATCCCTAAATTAGTAATACCATGAAACCACTGCCACAAAAGGTTTTATCCCAAAAAAATTTAGTTTAGTATTTTATTTATTTATAAAAGCATTTAAAAATCGGTTTTGCTACTGTTTTATTCATTTTAGAATAATTACACATTTTATAAGAGTGTGGTTCCTCCACCATAATTACCTATGTATTATTTGGTTCACTCCGAACATTTAAATTTTAATATTTGAAAACTTTTATTGTTTGCCTATATTTTAAATTTTAATTTGAATCGTTTTTGAACTAACTCGAGTTTATCAACAGTAACCGAGGTGACGTGGCATCGTTAACGCGGGATTATTGTAGCCTAATTATCCGGGCGTCACAAGCTCCATGCAGAGCATTGTAGACATAGAAATTTGCAAAATACATATGGATCTGAATCTGATAGACCCGTTGACTAAACCTCTCTCATAAGCAAAACATGATCACACCTTAGTACCCTTTGGGTGTTAATCACATGGCGATGTGAACTAGATTATTGACTCTAGTAAACTCTTTGGGTGTTGGTCACATGGCGTTGTGAACTATGGGTGTTAAATCACATGGTGATGTGAACTAGATTATTGACTCTAGTGCAAGTGGGAGACTAATGGGAATATACCCTAGAGGTAATAATAAAATGGTTATTACTATATTTCCTAAATCATGATAAAGTTTTATTATTCATGCTAGAATTGTATTGGTCGGAAACTTAAATACATGTGTGAATACATAAACAAATACCGTGTCCCTAGTGAGCCTCTACTAGACTAGCTCGTTAATCAAAGATGGTTAAGGTTCCCTAACCATAGACATATGTTGTCATTTGATAACAGGATCACATCATTAGGAGAATGATGTGATGGACAAGACCCAATCGTTAGCATAGCATATGATCGTCCAGTTTCTGCTACTGCTTTCTTAATGTCAAATACATGTTCCTTCGACCATGAGATCATGCAACTCCTGGATACTGGAGGAATACCTTGTGTGCTATCAAATGTCACAAGTAACTGGGTGATCATAAAGATGCTCTATAGGTATCTCCGAAGGTGTCTGTTGAGTTGGTGTGAATCGAGATTGGGATTTGTCACTCTGTGTATCGGAGAGGTATCTCTGGGCCCTCTCGATAATACACATCACAAGAAGCTTGCAAGCAAAGTGACTATGGAGTTAGTTGCAAGATGATGTATTACAAAATGAGTAAAGAGACTTGCCAGTAATGATATTGAACTAGGTATAGAGATACCGATGATCGAATCTCGGGCAAGTAACATACCGACAGACAAAGGGAATTACATATGTTGTCATAAAGGTTCAACCGATAAAAGATCTTCATGGAATATGTAGGAATCAATATGGCATACATGTTCCGCTATTGGTTATTGACCGGAGAGGTGTCTTGGTCATGACTACATAATTCCCGAACCCGCAGGGTCACACGCTTAACGTTCGTTGATGCTAGAGTAGTATTGGGATATTTGATGAGTAGTAACCAAATGTTGTTAGGAGTCCTGGCTGAGATCCCAGACGTCATGAGGAGTCCCGGAATGGTCGGGGGGTAAAGATTTATGTATGGGAAGTCATGTTTTGGGTTTCGGAGAAAGATGTAGTTTTTTCGATATTATACCGGGAAGCTTCTAGAAGGTTCCGGAGGATTCCGAAGGGGTCCAGAAGTCCACAAGTGGTTCCACCACGACCAAAGGGCTAGCATGGGCTGCGGGGAGGTGCCCTGGCCTTATTGGTCTAGGCGCACCAAGTCCTCAAAAGCCCATGTGGCTAGGGAAGGCAAAAAATGGAAGGAGTCCTAGTAGGAATAGGATTGGACTTGGTGTCCAAGTCCTCTCCCCCTTAGCTGCACCCTAAGGCTTGGAGGTGCTGTTTACCACGCCCCTCCACCTATATATAGTGGGGAGGCGGCGCCCCAAGAGGACACACCAAGACCTTGGGGCCCCTCTCTCTCCCGTTACTCCGTAGTTCCACCATCTCGTCCCGATGACACTTAGCGAAGCGCTGTCAGTGTTCCACCACCACCGTCACCACCATGCCGTTGTGTTGGTTGTGATCCCATCTACTTCTACTCTCCCGCTTGATGGATCAAGAAGGAGGAGACTTCATCGAGCCACACGTGTGCTAAACTCGGAGGTGCCGTCCGTTCGACACTAGATCGGTTGGATCATGATCAGATCCCGAAGAATAGACTACATCAACCGTGTGATAAACGCTTCTGCTTAACGGTCTACGAGGGTACTTAGACACACTCTCCCCTCTCGTAGCTATGCATCTCCATGGATAGATCTTGCGCGTGCGTAGAAATTTTTTGTTTTCCCTGCAATGTTCCCCAACAAGTGCAACTTGGGTTCAGTCTTGTTGTGGGGATGGAGCCTGCCGATAGCAAGGCGCCTGACCGGCCCAGGGTGCATGGCGAGGACGTGGTACAATGCGTCCAGGCATTCTAGCTCCCCACTACGGAACTCGTGGTCGACGATGAGGTCTAGGGAGGTGGAGTGCTAGAGGGGGCGCTACTGCCACGAGAGGACAATGGTCCGCACGCCATATTTGATGGGGAGGTGGGATATGATGGTTACCAACATCTCATCAGGGTGGCTGCTGATGAAGTCCATGTTCGCTGAAGGCTCTTGCGGTTCTGACTCGACCCGCCCCCGCTTGTTGGCCGGCTCGTCCTCCATCTCGCAGCAGGCGGCGATCCTCAGCAGCGGTGCTTGTAGATAAGAACAGAGGACTGTTCTACGTACCTTCCCGAGGCGGCCGAAACAAAAGTCCAAAACTAGCAATAAATTGTAGCGCTCTGGCATGCGCAGCAGACTACTCACAGTCGTCCCGTCTAATCAAACAGCTGCCCGCGGTAGTAAATGGTTAGTAGAATGCCCACGGTTGGACTAATACGACCATTTGCGATAATAATGTGGTGGGTATTTGTTAAAAATGCCTTGGAAAATCAATGTATAAAAAGGCAAAATGAACCCTGAATAATTGCATATGTTTAGCATAGTTGCATGTTGCCTCTGTAAAATAAATCGAGGCGGGAAGATACAACTTATGCCGTTTCGCACACAGATAATGTGACCAAGTTCCCTCTCGGAACCATGAGGCTTGCTGATAGAAGCTCCAGTTTGTATGAAAGAAAATATGGGTCAAAGCCGAGTTGAAAAGGGCAGCAATATCTAACCCCAACTTACAGAAGGTACAAAAGCATGATGATTAATTGTTCAGTAGGTTTACACAAAATCCAGATTGAATAGGACAATAACAACTAACTCAAGCAAAGTTTTCGGTAGTCACAATCAAATGGATCGGTCTGATCCATAAAATCAAGATCCTGGACCAAAAAATCTACTGGTACATGAAGAAAAGTTGTTGTAAATAGAAGCCGAGCACGTTCGGAAGCCCTTTTGTCCACCCGAAACTTCTTTTTATGCCGTTCAATGTGTCCATTCGTGAGAAAGTTTTTGTTAAAAAACTTAATCCTCATGGACAATAGTACTCTCGCATTCAATAGGAAGAATGTGACAAAGCTAGTGTTTGCATGGTTGGATGTGTATCCTTCCAGCATTATTGTCCTCAAACGAATGTCATGAGAACTGAGATAATCATGGTGCTTCTTATGCCAGCGATTGGTTATACCTTTTTGTCCATGTCCTTTAGCCTAAATAGACATGAAGACTGAAAACAATTAATGTCTAAAAAATAGTACAACTGAACGGTTAGTTCTAGTAAAGTATATCAATGTGCTTGATATCATCACCTATATATACAAATTCTCCAGACATGGAAAGCATCACAGCTAGCCGATAATCATGTTCAAATCAAAACACCACGTACTGATATGTAAGGTCTTGACAAAATCCAGCACCATTGATAGGGTACCCATGGACAAACTCTTCATTGAGCATAGAACATAATATTAGTACCAAAAGCGTACTCCAAGATTATATAAAACTTATGCACACAAATGAAAAATGCATCTTATGATTACAAAAGTGTTGATGATATAAAACTTATGCACACAAATGAAAAATGTAGCTTATGATTACAAAAGTGTTGATGATAATATACAGTACCTGAATAAGTATGGAGACAACCACCATCTTGTAACCTTCAGACGGATCAGGAATTAGACCCAAGTTCTCCAATTTGGGCGCAGAGACCATAGTTATTTGCGAAGGTGCACAACGATAATGAAGGAGCAACCTTTAGAGTGAAGGGGCATCTTTGATGATGAGCTCCTCTCCTTTAAAGCAAATTCCAATGCTTACAAGGTGAGGCGACTTTATTTGGAGACAACGAATATAGATTTCTTTTCCAAAAACAAGCAGCAAGCGCTCTAGGGCAGGGCAGCAGTGGATGATGGTGTGTAGTGAGGCCTCCGACAGATCGACCACCACAAGTGCGAGTTTTTGAAGTAGTGGGAGTCGAAGCATTTGTACCAGATTGTCTGGTAGATTATGCTGTGCTAGGGTGGTGGTGTGGAGATAGGAGGAAAACCATGAGATGGACATTGGTGGTGAGGGCACAGCTACAACGCTTGGTGGACAACTATTTGCATAGCAATGGTATCACTCAAGATGCTGGAGTTTTTCGAATTGACGGGATGTCAGCCAGGCATCCATCGTGCAGGGTATGTGCAGCAGGCAGCATGCTGAGATGCATAGGCATTGAACAAAGCCATGGTGGGAGTAGATGATGGATCCGTGGAGTTCAAAATCATGAACAATAGATAGCCGGTGATAGTCGAGATTAAGAGGTGCGGTGTGCCACAGAGTGTGCCACTGAGATGGAAGGACCTGTGTGCGGCAGCCATCCTTGGTGGGGAGAAGGAAGATGATCTTTCCAAGGATGGCGTCCTGGAGATCGCTGATGCGGTCCACCAAATATTCGGGTCCTCACATCCAGGGGCATGGCCGCTTCTGCCCGCGCTGCCGGGTGCAGGATCTACAGCCGGCGGCTCCGCTGGCCGGAGCCTCATCTGTGTACATGGCAATGTGGAAAAAAGGCAGAAACATACATGTAGGATATTCAAAATCAATTCTCAAGATCTGGAAGAAAAAATGGCTCAAATATATATGTAGGACATTCAAAATCAATTCTCAAGATCTGGCTACGAATTATTAGCAAGCACGCTAACCCTAGTCGGATTATTAGCAAAAAAATCATTTGTACAGAACAAACAATTAATCACTAAGCACAACCATTCAAACAATCAATAC
>NC_041386.1:342255739-342257832 GCF_002162155.2 Triticum dicoccoides
CCGGTTTTCCATCGAAGTCGGAGTCGTTGCCGGAGTAGCTGTGGACCTCCGGCTCTGGCTGGGGAGGCACGACGACAGTGATGAAGTCAAGGTCGCATTGGTGCCTGCGCGAGACCTCGTGGGTGGCGATAGAAACCTCTACGGACAGCTTCATGTGTTGGGCGGGTGCTTTACCAGCCCCGGCGTCGCCACTCCCACCGATGGTGCGCTTTGGCAAAATCCTAGTACACTCCATGCCGCGGTGTGGATGGGGTGTGCGGACGCCTGTTATGACCAGTGGATCATGCACACCATTAATATGAAGTAGTGGGAGCAAGGTGGGCGATGGTCAAAGGGCTGGCTCGCCTCCCGGTGAGCCCACGCAGCGTACTGCTCGCATGCCTACCGTCATTTCACACAGCTACTAGCACACCCAACGATGAGTGTGTAGCGAACCCGCGCATGCCTCGGCCTCCCGGTTTGCCTGCTATCATGTGTCTCGTCAACTCACGCATGCTCATACGGCACACGGGACGCGTGCACGGCACGTATTATATTGATTTTTCCCTTTGTGATGATTAATTCTGCCGCTTTATTGCTTAACCCGAGGCACGCCACATACATTGTTGGTCTAATGCACATGGTTCAAATAAAGAGTCCGTTTGCGATATTGGCTGATAATTATTTGTAATTTCTTGTATGTAAGAAGATTATATCAAACTTGTCTAAAATTTCAAAAATAAAAATAATACCACAGTCTATTGGTGTCCTTATGACAGCATGATAAGTTTCATGAATTGCAACTTAGTTTTGGATTTACTGGATTTTAAAATCAAGATTCTCGATGTTAGAAATTTCTTGCATGGGGACTAAACATGCACCCAGTGACATATACACATATGATTTTGTAATCCATTTTCGTGCACCATCACAGGTCTCATGTAGATCAAATTTGATTTCTGCACATTAAATACCTGGGAAATCAATCAATGTATAAAAGAGGACAAATGTTATCTAATTTTTTTTCAATTTTTAACACTAAACTCCTTTGGTCGCATGTTCACTGCAGAAAAAGTTTGACATGCATCTTTGGGCCACATGCATGTGGTGGTCCTACGGCACTCACTTGCGTGGGCCCACGAGATCGCCATCCAACACTATGACATGCGATGAGAGAGGTTATTTTGACAAACAAGGATGGTCATTTTTTGGTTTTTGTTACGTACGGTAGGAGTATATATATAGTACACATTGAAGAGGTTGGCCGGGGGAAATACTACGCGTCATATACGACAGTCACTCGCGTGCAATGCTTCCATCATGGGCCCACGAGGTTGTCCTCATTCACTTTGACCCAATGAGGTGGTTTCTTTTTGGGTTATGTTGCGGTAGGAGTATATAGTACGCATCAAAGAGGGGACGAGGGAGGCCGGGGCAGCACATACTACACACGTCATGAACGATCTCGCTCCTTGTGGGGACTTTCCGGTTTCTGAGGTAGGTGCCATAAAGAAGCTTTGCATATAGGGTATTAAAAACATCACCAACACATTGGGCCATGTGCAGACAATGGTTGTCACTCATTTGCCTGTGATTCTTCCCTCCATGGGCCCGCGAGGTCGTCGTCCATCTAATATATGACTCAATGAGAAAGGTAATTTGACGAACAAGGAGGATTATTTTCGGGTTGTGTTACGATACGTAGGAGTATATAAAGCATCAAAGAGGGGAGGGGCAACATATATATACTACGTGTCATGAACCTCGGTTCGTGTGGGGGACTTAAAGGTTTCTGAGGCAGGTGCCACATCAAAGTTCTGCATATATATATATTAGGTATTCAAACATCACAACCACACATCTCCATACATGTGTTTGGCCCACAGGCAAGTGATGGCGGTTGTCCTGTAGCACTCACTCGCGGGGTTATCGGTGAGATCCTTCGTCCATCTCTGTGTGCCCGCTTGGTCAATCACTTCGACCGACAGCGACAAAGGTTAATTTGACTTATAATTAGGAGGGGATTAAATTTTAGTTCGTCTTATACGGTACGGTACATGCAACTATACTTCGAGCGCATGAGTATGCATGAATCCCTCCCACCGGGTCGAAGT
>NC_041386.1:342258067-342285810 GCF_002162155.2 Triticum dicoccoides
GGGGAGCACGCGATGCGTCATGAACCAGAACTATGTGGGGACTGTGCGATTTTCGACGCATGCATGTGCCACATCAAAATGTTGTGCTTTTGGTATTCAAACATATATGCATGCATCACACATGTCCATACATATGTTTGGGTCACATACATGCAGTGGTTGTCTTTGGACACTCTCCCTCGCTTGGTTATCATCGACGGCTTATTTATTCATGGGCCCGTGTGGACGTCCATCACTTCGACCAACAACGCAAGAGAGGTTACCAGGGTGGATTCTTCTTCTCTTGGTTCGCGTTACCGTATAGTCATACATCGATCATGGTGAGATTCGAGACCTAAATTTGAGGGCTCGCATACACATGAATCCATATATATATAGTATACGCGTCGTGAACCATCGCTCCGTCTGGGGACTTTCCGGTTCCAAAAGCACGCTGCCACATCAAAGTTGTGCATTGGGTATATTCAAACACCACATGACACTTCATACATATGTTTGGGCCACATGCACACAGTGGTTTTCTTCAGGCACTACCTTGCGTGGTTATCGGCAACAAACTAACCTATTTGTGGGGCCGCGTGTGGACGTCCATGCATGACTTTGACCCAACAACAAGAGAGGTTATACGGCCAAGGTGGTGATTCTTCTTGGTTAGTCTTACAATACGCCTTGGTGAGATGCCCCCTCCCACCGACTAAAAGTGTGTGCATGTGTGTGTGTGGGGGGGCACAGTACTACTTCGCATTAGATGAACCTCCATGGGGTGAGGGATGTTTGGTTAATTTGTGATGCACATGTGCCACATCAAATTTGTGATTTGGTTATTTAAATATCATACCACATCATTTTACACACACACACACACATATCGGGCCACCCGCAGGTGCGGTTCGTATGTGGCCTCACCCATCTAACTCCAGAAGAACACATCTGTGGGCCCGCACACGGTCCACATTTGATCGGAAGCAAGGGGGGGGGGCTGACCATGATGTACTCCTTTCAGTTTTGTGTTACGGTAGGGTGAGATGTCAGGCCTAGCTATTTGGGGGCATGCATGTTCAGAGCTAGGATTCCCCTCCCGCAACATGAAGTGTGTGTGTGTGTGTGTTTGTGTGTGTGTATGGGGGGGAGGGGGCTAGCAATAATAACGTGCACTTTGTGCGATAGGTGCCACGTCAAAGTTGTGCATTGGGTATTTGAACATCAAACCACCCTTTTCATACATATATTTGGTCCACATGCAAGTGTGTTTGTGTTCTGACCCTTTCCCGCATTTTTTCCGCCAAATTTATAAACAACAGACAAGTCGGACGCAACAACCGTCCGCAATCGGGTATGAAGCAAACACGGTTCCCTAGGACTACCCGTGTGCTGTGCCCCTGCCCATGTCACCCACATGATCATAGTAGATTGGGCTCCACGAGGCTTCCCTCCCCATCTCAAAAATATCTACTCCCTCGCAATCTCGAAAATATCTACCCACCTAGATGGTTTTTCTGTTTGATAGCACACGATTAGTATGTGTGGACCGTGTGCGATGTCTTTCACTCCCTCTCTGCTTCAACCAGTAGATCCAAATTTTTAGTAGCCCCGACATTTTATTCCCACCTGCATCCCTCACAATCTCCAAAATATCTACTCCCCTGGAGTGTTTTTCTGTTTGATAGCACATGATTATTATGTTTTAACCATGTCTGATATTAATTACTCTCGCCCCACTCTGCTTCAATCCCTTGATCCAAATTTTCAATAGCCCCGCCATTTTACTCCTGCCTAGTAAAATTTTCAGTACCCACGACATTTCCTCAAACACCACCTTGGACCCCCTCCACACACACACCCCAAATCCTTCACTCACCCTAAATCTCCCACTCACACATATACACACCATCCCTCCCTCGCTCCAAACCTAGCTAGGTCATCGCCGCCGCCGCCATGCCGCCTCCATCATCAACCTCTGCCGGTCTGCCCGTGAAGTTTACCCACCGATATACATACCCTCGCTGCCCTGAGTTTCTTAGATGACACTAGCGAAATGCCCCCTTTCGAAGAGATCTCCATCCCCACCCCCACTCCAGAGCATCGCAGCCTAAGCCCGGCTATGCTTCCCGGGGAGCTCAAGGAGCGAATGGCCCAAAAGAGCTTTACCACGACCTCTTTGCCCGACGTCGGCGAGTTGGTCTCCGAGGAAGTTGAGGACGATGACTGGACCTGGATTGAGGCTTTCAATCAGCGGGCTAGAGTATTCTGGCATGTCGCGGATGCCGGCTACGACATCCAGGTCATCGATAGTGATGGCTTGACGTGGGCTATGTCACAGGTTAAGTTGCCCACCCCAACCCTTCGTGTTCGACAACCGTCAATCTATCGATGGCCCTGCCGTTGATCTCCTGCGGCTCGTTATGAACAATTTTCCATCCTTGATCGCCGTGGAGCCCCTTTTGTCATTTCTCAAGGACACATTCTGCATCGCTAGCTTGGGATCCTCAACTGTCAAGTCAGACCTCATCGATGGAGACCATGAGGAGGAGCCAATCTGTGACAAGTGAGGAAACCGATGATTTGTTTTCTCGAACCCGTTTTGTAGTGAGAACATGTCCAGTATTTATTGCTATATTTGGTTGTTTGCATTATGCCTTGTTTATTTCTATGGTTTATGATTGTTTGGTTGTTTGTAGTTAGCATATGTCCAGTTTCAATTTCCATGTTTGGTTGTTCGTAGTATGCCTTGTTTATTTTAACTATTCACAGTGTGATGTTCTATGTGTGCTAGTATGAACTGTGTAGTTCAATTTCATCAATACCAATTTTAACAATAGCTCTATGAATCACTATATTTGGTTGTTGTTAAGCATGTTGTACTCCATCCGAATCTTTTTAGTTCGCATATAAGATTTGTCTAAAGTCAAGCCTTGTAAAGTTTGACCAACTTTAGAAAAATACCAACATTCAAAATATGAAATCAATATCAGTAGATGTGTCATGACTTAAATTTTCATATTGTATAACTTTAGCATGGTAGACGTTGATATTTTTTCATATAAATACGGTCAAAATTTATGAAGTTTGATTTTAGACAATTCTTATATGCAGAGTAAAAGGACCAGAGGGAGTATTTAACACACCTTTCCATTAGATTAAACAATGGCATTGTTTGGATACTCTAACTTAGTTTCTAGGTCATGACAATTAAAAGGGAGAGAGAGA
The DNA here is from genome assembly GCF_002162155.2 of Triticum dicoccoides. Taxonomy (NCBI): domain Eukaryota; kingdom Viridiplantae; phylum Streptophyta; class Magnoliopsida; order Poales; family Poaceae; genus Triticum; species Triticum dicoccoides. Next base: position 342,261,275 of record NC_041386.1, read on the forward strand.
TTGGTGGAGTAGTTGATTGTATTGCTTGAGCCTCGTGGGCATATATATATGAGTACATGGTCATCTTGGAGTATAAGTCAAGGTAGAATAAATCCTATGCTATCCTATGTTTCCTAAATAACAATGATACTGAACAATGACTAACCCTAAACTAACTCTAGCCAAAGAGGTGTTTGGATGACAGGGTTAGATTGCCTATAAATGCACTAGGAGAACTAGTCCCAATTAGCACCTCTTAGGTGAGATAGTTGTTTTGGGTGGGTTAGACGCAACTAGCTCAATCTAGCCCTCATGTTTTGATACTTTAGGGCTATTTGAGCCCAAACTAGCTCAAACTAACTCTAACCCATGGATCCAAACACGACCAATAACAAGTGTACTTAGACCTGCACAATACAAGTTTGAATGACTATGTTTGCTTGTTTTTAAATATTAGTCATGTTGCAGTTAATAACACACCTTTACACTTCTTGTTTTTAAATATTAGGTTTTTAACAATTTGGTCTTGCACATGTAGGTCCTGTTGTCAGAGGTTTTGACCCAGTGTTCGACCCTTTTTGCATATGCGGAAATGAGTTCGTGAATATCAGTCAAGTCAAGAAACTTAGAAAGATTGTTAGGATAAAGAAATTAGCGACAAAAAACAACTAGATCTTTACCTGTGCAATGAAGAAGACATTAGTTCACTATAGCATGGTACTAACTATTATACCTTGCCTTTTTTTATTCTTTTTCCCCATTTCCAATATAGAGAAGATATTTATGCACAACCTTGTTTTCAGGACTTTCCAAAGCAGTTCACTGATGATTACCTCTAAAACCACCTGTATGGCTAGGAGGCAAGGAAGGTATTCATACAACACCCACGGTTCAATATTGAAGTGTTCCTGAAGAGGACGAAGGATGGACAGTCAATCATCCACATGCACTGGCCTAAAGTTGAAAAGACCTTCAACATCAATGAAGGCTCAATATTCGCCTTCCACTCAGCAGTTTTCTAGATGAGATTCATCTGTCTATGTGCTGTCTATGATGCTAATTTCGAAAGATTATAGATGTTGCATGTGAAACTTGGTGCTGGTGTAGTTGTGTAATGGGGTAGCTGAGTGCTGAAGCTATATGATGTTGTACTCTGATGTATTTCAATTATGAAATCCTGCTTCCTTCATATGAAAATGAAATATATTGTGTGCTTAATATGAAATGTCAATTAGATTAATAAATGGATTATGAATAATAGGACAATTGGCCTGCTAATAACTAATTAGCCTGCTAATTGGGTTTTTCTATTACACACGGTTATTGAGAAAACACCGTGGGTGATGACCTCAGGAAACACACATAGATTCTAGAAATAAAACATGTTGGATCAATGAACAAACACACATGACATCCTCTTGAAAACTTTTTGCGTTAGGCCACCTTGCGCAAACGTTTAGCACATAAAAAGTGTGTGTGATGGACAACCTTTGCGACACAGTTTCTTCTATGCACCGTGTGTGCTGAATTCAATAACACAAACGATAAAATTGTTAATATCGTCTGCAATGGCAATGCTATCACAAATGATTTAATGGGGAAAATTGTGTGTGATGTACCTGCAAATGGAAACGTTTTCCTTGGAGTGACTGTGTGGGATGTGTATATGAATAGAAACATACTTCTTGGATTAATTGTGTGGGATGTACATACTAACGAAAATGTATTCCTTGGATTGACTGTGTGGAACATACATATGATCGGAAATGTTTAGTCGGGACTGACTATGTGGGATGTACTTACGACTGGAAATGATTTGGCATGTACAATTGTATTTTTTAGCACAACTGTACATATAACCGTATTTGATCGCTTTCCCATCGTACACGACCTCATTTTGCCGAGCGTGTGTGCCAGGAGGGCCTATCCCCGACGGTTTCTGGGTCGTGTGGGAAGGACCCCCCCTGTAACATTCCAATTTTCAATTTGGATGTTATACATAGGTCATCATATGCATATAATATTTTATTTCATTTTGGTTGTGATCCTAGAAATCTTAAGCAACTCAAGGACCTAAGGAGAGAGTTGGAGGTTTCACAAATTTTCATATTTGATTTTTTCTCAAATTTGAAAAGAGAATTAATTTGATTTTAAATATTTTTCTCTCCAATTATTTCCAATAAAAAAAGAGGAGAGAAGATAAAATGACTTCTTCAAAAGAGAGGACTATTGGAGGAGAAATTTTGAAATCAAAATATTATTTTATTTGCATTTTACTTGCTATTTTATTTGAACTAGAAAAATATGCATTTTTCAAAATTGCATTTTAGGCCAGAAAAATGTTCATCTTGTCCTAAATATTAGATTTAGACGACAAAAATTATTTCTGGTATTTTTAGAGTTTTTTTATATTTTATTAGGATTTTTCCTTTCGGGCGAATTTGGAAAAAAAAACTTTCCATCAGCCGACTGGCCAAAGGCCCAGCCGAGCCGGCCCATCGCCCGCGCCGCCTTCCTCCCACGCGGGAGAGTCTGCGCCGCCACCCTTTATAAGCCCCCCGGATCCTCTCCTCACCCCGAGCCGCCGCACCCCTGCTACCGCAGCCGAGCCGCGCCACCGCCGATGCTGCTCGTCGCTGTCGCCCGCTGCCGCCGCCAACCGCCGACGCCGCCAGAGCCCCGCCTCACCGCCGCCAACCGCCGATGCCGTCGGATCCCGCCGTTGTCTCGCCGCCGCGGTTGACCGGTAAGAAATCTCCCGGTTCGTCTGTTTATTTTCGTTTTTGGTTTAGGATAGATTGTTTTTTTTTATTTTAGTACGTTAATTAGCGAACGTTCGTTGGTTAGTTTCTTTTAATGAATGATTTCCATCCGTTTAGTTCTGTTAGCGAACGTTCGTTCGTTATTTTTTTGTTTTTATTTTATTTTTCGGCCAGGGGCCTATCCGTGATTATTTTTTTATCACAGATTAGTCCCTGATCTTCAAACCCTCTTAACTTTTTGCTCGTTTGTCCAAATCCAATGAAACCAACGCCAAAATCTTCATCTCGTTCCTCTCTTTCCAGATAATCAACTTGAACATGGTTTTAACAATTTAAAATTTGGTTTCGAGTAGATTTGGATTCGAACTTCTTTCGATCGTAGTTTGATTTTCGTAGCTCTGATCCGATTGATTCTTTTTGCAAATCGAAACTCTTTAGTTGAACTTTCAGTTTGGATCTTTTTAGTTGAGTTTTATACTTATATCTTATGCTTGAGTGCTTATGTATGCTATTGTTTGTTCACGATAGAGTTTCCGGAGTGCGAAGCATGCTACTACGAGTCACTAGGGTTTTCAGATCGTCAGCACGGCAAGTAACACTTCAATCATACTTTTCATACTTAGTTTTTATGCATTAGTTTCAACCCTCAAACATTGCATAAGTAGGTTTGATAACATGTGGGTATTGGTAAGTAGTTGATGAGGTAGGAATCTATTGTCTTTACTTCAAACCCTGGGAGTTACTTCTACATTATGCTTATTTTGCTATGCTATGCTTGTAGACGTGGTTTGGTTTGAGTTATCCATGACAGATGTGAGATTTTTAATCAATGGTTAAACTTAAGGTGGCTACTTCAGTACACATCTGGGTGGATTGGCTAAGGCACCCTGGAGCACCCAGTGGTTGTCTGGACGCCTAGAGCAATCTAGTGTTGTCCTAGGATATCCCAGAGTACCCGTGTGATCATCCTATGGTTTGCCACCCAAGCTCAAAGGGATCATAAGATTATTCAAGCTAGAAACTTCTGTGTGCAGCCACAAGCCATTATGGGCTCTGGCATAGTTGAGTAAGTTGTGTGATCTCTTTCAGTGGTAGGCTAGGAGATGTAGGGGATGTAGGTGGTACTGTCTACCCAGAGTAAAGAGTTAATGCTTCTAAAAGACCGTGTCTCGGTCATCCGTTTCTCAAACATCATGTAGTGCAAGAAATCCAACAAAGGAGATCGAGTCTTGTGGGGAAAAGTGCACAAACCTCTGCAGAGTGTATAAACTAATCATGGTTAGCCGTGTCCCCGGTTATGGACATCTTGAGTATTTGGTGCTTGAATTATTGATTTGATCTCATCACTCTACTTAATTAATTTGTTGGGTTGATAATTATTATTTTGGGATTGAGTTGGAGGAACCTTCTCAATGTTTTCAACAAATTTTGTAGTTAAATAAAATTATATTCCTTTGTTGTAGGGAAAATCTAGCTTTATGCAAATGATAACCATAGAGCCTTTACCAGCCATATATGCATGTCGTTATAGCTGTTACTTCTTGATTGCTTTATAGTGTTATCTTGTCAGCATATTCCATGTGCTGACCTACACAGGCTGCAACGTATTATGTTACAGAGTTTTCAGACAAAGAGTAAGGTGCGCTAGGTCATTGTCGTGCACTTAGCTATGCCGTTGGAGTTGGTGGACTCATTTACTCTCGAAGCTTTCACTGTTATCTCATTTAGATGGCCTTCAAGCCTATTATTGCAATAGTTCTCTTTCGAGACATTCGATGTAATAAGTGTGTGATTGAACTCTGTTATAAATCCTCGAGTACCGTGTGTGTCAGCATTACCGATCCAGGGATGACACTTATACACAGAGATTTGACCATCTGAGGTCAGATCGCTATAAGATGGTATCAGAGCACACGCTGACTGTAGGACGCGACCACTAAGATGAGACATAGGACACTCTACTCTACTCATTTCTGTCTCTTCTCCATTTCTACTCTATAGATGGCGGACCCAAGGAACAAGTTTGCTCAACCGGATGAAGACACTCCTTTTGGAAGACACTTGAAGGAAGCCACTAAGTACCTGAGCATCGGAATACCAAGCTTCACGTGGACCTACAACGCCACTCTACCTGAAAAAGAGCATTGGACAATTCGAGTACATGTTCCAGGAAGGACATTCACACCAGTTACTAAGCCCATAGAGTTTTCCTTTGATGCACCAACCTGGAGTCAAGGAAAGAGCATGGCAACCCACATCGCCATGGAACGCACCGACGAAGTATACCACAAGGATCTCAAGGACACCATCTACCAGATATGTGGACGCCGAGATGAGCAATGGGAGATGATTTGCACCAAGAGGGACAAGTCCATTGCAGCCTACATCCAGGAGTTGAACCAGCACATTCGTCGTCAGGAGAACCAGAGGTGCGCCAGCATGATTGACATGAAGAAGTTGATGACCCGGAACATGGAGCTAGAAGAGGAACTCAAGTCTACACACGATCGATGTGAAGAGGAAATTGCAGTACTACTAGATAAGAATGAAGATCCGAAGAAGAAGCAAGTAATATTCGTGGGAGTTCCCGCACCTGGAGAGGACAACCATCCCGAAGACTACATCATCATCGACGACATCGACTCAGACCCTGACAGTGATGATGATTATGAAGATGAACCTGGAGTAGATGTCATGGAGTCTTCCTTGGATCAAAATTTCTAGTCGACCACCATAATATCAGTAGCATTCCCCCAGTATATAGTAGTAATCCGAGTATTTTGTAATGGTAGATTAGATTGATTGTATGCCCTGGTTTGAATTGAGTGGTGTGATAATGAATGTGTTTGTCTCACATGCATATGGGTCGTGATTTCCCTCTAGACCTCACTCTATTCTATTCTCCCTCTAAACCTATCAGATGCCTCTGAGACGTGACCCCGGATTTGTCTTCCCACCGCAGCTCACTCAGTTGATCCAACAGTAGAATGCCTTGATGCAGCTACTAGTCCAGAACCAAGGCAACAACAACAACAACCCACCGCCACCACCTACAGTTGACAACTTAGCCCGTTTTCTGAGGTTGAATCCGCTGGTGTTTTCCAGTAGCACCAAGCCGATTGTTGCTGATGACTGGCTCCACAGGATTGGAAGGGAGCTGACCATCGCAGGTTGCACAGATGCAGAGAAGGTGTGCTTTGTCGCACATCAATTGGATGGACCCGCAGCCTCATGGTGGGAGAATTATACCGCCACCTTCCCCATAGCCAATGCCACTTGGGATCAGTTTCAGCAAGCATTCCGCACAGCCCATGTCTCAACCGGAGCTATGAGTATGAAGAAGCGTGAGTTTCGTAACTTACACCAGGGAAATCATACTGTGGGGCAGTACATGGATGAGTTTAGTAAGTTTGCTCGCTATGCCCCAGATGATGTGGCCACAGATGCCGTGAAGCAGGAGAAGTTTATGGAAGGGATAAATGATGAGTTGAGTATGCAGTTTATGGTGGCAACATTCACTAACTACCAGGAGTTGGTAGAAAGGGCCCCCATGATTGAAGTCAAGCAGCAGCAGATAGAGAGCTGCAAAAGGAAGCATGGACAGGGGAAGTACAATTCTGGAGCTCAGCAGAAGCCTCGCTTTGCCCCAAACACGGGAGGACATACCCATCATAACCATGGAGGCCACACTCACAATGGAGGAAGTTCACATAACCACAATGGCCCAAAGAATGGGAATGGGAATGGAGGAAACAACGGTCAGAACCGTTCCAACCCAGGAACACCCACCAGGAAGGATCTAAGTCACATTACTTGTTTCAAGTGCGGGAAGACTGGACACTACGCCACCGAGTGCCCTGAAGCAAAGAATGGAAATGGCAATGGAAGCTCAGGGAAGAAGCCAAACCCTTTCACCAGAGGTCAGGTGAACCACATCAACGTGGAGGAAGTTGAAGAGGAGCCTGACGCAGTAATTGGTAAGTTTTTGATTAAGTCATTTACTTCCCTCGTTCTTTGTGACACTGGTGCATCGCATTCATACATATCAAGGGGATTTGTGGACAAGTTTAAGTTGCCAACCTTAGCCCTTAGGTCACCCATGTTAGTAAGCTCGCTAGGAGCAGAGTATATGGTCAGCCGATGGTGTGATCGGTTACCATTAACCGTTGGTAGCCATGTTTTCCCCTCAGACCTAGTAATTCTGGAGTCACAAAGATTGGATATAATACTAGGCATGGACTGGCTACCGAAGTATGAAGGAAACATCAACCGTGCTAGTAAGTCAATTTTTCTCACCACCCCGGAGGGAAAAAGGATCAAGTATGTATCTAGGCATGCGCCAAGGAAGACTCAAGTAAATTCCCTCACGGGAGTTGTTCAGGAGGAAGTACCAGTGGTGAAGGAATACCCGGATGTATTTCCAGAGGAATTACTAGGCATGCCACCAGACCGAGACATAGAATTTTTGGTAGAGCTATTTCCAGGCACCGGACCTATATTGAAGAGACTGTATCAGATGCCCGAAAATGATCTAGAGGAAATTAATAAGTAGATTAAGGAGTTATTGGAGAATGGTTACATTTGACCAAGTTCATCACCGTGGGGAGCCCCAGTGCTCCTAGTTGAGAAGAAGGATGGATCTTTGAGAATGGTTGTTGTTTATTGAGCATTGAATGAAGTGACGATCAAGAACAAGTACCCACTACCGATGATCAACGATTTGTTTGACCACCTGCAGGGAGCTAAAGTATTCTCCAAGATCGATCTTTGATTAGGATACCACTAGCTGAAGATCTGAGAACAGGATATACCTAAGACAACTTTCACCACAAGGTATGGGCTATATGAGTACACGATCATGTCATTTGGATTGACTAACACCCCTGCCTATTTTATGAGTATGATGAAAAAGGTGTTCATGGAGTTTTTGGATAAGTTTGTTGTGGTGTTTATTGATGATATATAGGTGTACTCGAAGAATGAAGAGGAACACAAGGAACATTTGCGACTAGTTCTCAAGAAGTTCAGGGAACATCAGCTATATGCCAAGTTCAGCAAATGTGAATTTTGGTTGAAGGAAGTTGGCTTTCTTGGGCATGTTATATCAGGAGAAGGTATAGCAGTAGACCCTACCAAGGTCCAGTCTGTCACTGAGTGGTTGGCACCCACCTCAGTTGGAGAGATCCGCGGTTTTCTCAGGCTCACAGGATATTATAGGAGGTTCATTAAGAATTTTTCCAAGATTGCGAAACCCATGACAGAGTTGTTAAAGAAGGACACTAAGTTTAATTGGACTGAGGAATATGAGGCCAGTTTTCAGGAGTTGAACAAACGTTTGGTTACAGCCCTAGTGCTGATTGTTCCGGACATACGCAAGGATTTCCAAGTGTTTTGCAACGCTTCTCGCTTGGGACTTGGAGGTGTACTTATGCAAGACAAAAGAGTTGTATCACATGCCTCACGGCAGCTTCGACCTCATGAGTTGAACTATGCCACGCATGATTTGGAGTTAGCAGCCGTAGTGCATGCGCTCAAGACCTGGAGACATTTTCTGATTGGAAACCGATGTGATGTGTACACGAATCACAAGAGTTTGGAGTACATTTTCACACAGAAGGAGTTAAACCTCAGGCAGAGGAGATGATTGGAGCTCATAAAGGATTATGATATGAAGTTGCATTATCATCCAGGAAAGGCCAATGTCGTAGCAGACGCTTTGAGCCACAAAAGTTACATCAATACCCTCGTAAGCGGAGGATTACCGTAGGAGTTAGTCGACGATCTCAAGGAGCTTCATTTGGAGATAGTTCCAAGAGGTTTTGTTGCAGTAATGGAGGTTCAGTCCACATTATTGGGAAAGATTCGAGAAGCTCAGAGGGATGATATGGAAATTGCTGAGATAAAGGAGAAAATGAGCAAAGGAAAAGCCAAGGGTTTTCATGAGTATGAGCACGAAACTTTATGGTTTGAGGATCGTGTATATGTGCCCAATAATGCGGAGATCATGAAGTTAATACTTAAGGAAGCTCATGACTCACCATACTCGATTCACCCCGGAAATACCAACATGTATTTGGATTTGAAGGAATGTTTCTGGTGGTAAGGTAGGAAGAAGGATATTGCCGAGTATGTGGCAGTATGTGATGTATGCCAGAGAGTGAAAGCAGAACATCAGAAGCCCGCCAGATTATTACAACCTATGCCGATACCCGAATGTAAATGGGACAAGCTTGGCATGGATTTCATCATCGGGTTACCCAGGACACGATCAAGATATGATTCCATCTGGGTAGTAGTTCATCGCTTGACCAAAGTGGCTCACTTTATCCCCATGAAAACCACTTACACGAGCACGAAATTGGCCAAGATATATATGACCAGGATCGTATGTCTGCATGGAGTTCCGAGGATCATCATATTCGATAGAGGAACACAATTTACCTCAAAGTTTTGGAATCCGTTGCACCAGACTTTGGGTACCAGGCTAGAGTTCTGTAAAGCCTTTCATCCGTAGATAGATGGACAGACCGAGAGAGTCAATAATATTCTGGAGGACATGTTGAGAGCTTGTGCGCTTGATTATGGATCTAGTTGGGACGATAGTTTACCCTACGTAGAGTTCTCATACAATAACAGTTATCAGGCTAGTTTGAAGATGGCACCTTTCGAAACCTTGTATGGAAGAAGGTGGAGGCCACCGTTAATGTGGGACGAAGTAGGAGACCGTTAGTTGTTTGGACCAGATTTGATCAAAGAGTCTGAAGAGAAGGTTAAGTTGATTCGAGATAGAGTGAAGGTAGCTCAGTCCAGGCAGAAAAGTTATGCCGATACAAAATGCAAGGAGGTATTCTATGAGATTGAGATAGAGCATATCTTCGTGTATCACCACTTCGAGGTGTTAAACGATTTGGAATTAAGGGAAAGTTAGCCCCAAGATTTGTAGGACCGTACCGAGTTTTGGAGCATATGGGAGAAGTTGCCTACAAGTTGGAGTTACCCGAAGGATTGTTAGGAGTTCATGATGTGTGTTCACATTTCCCAGTTGAAGAAGTGCCATGCTGAGATGGCCGAAATTCCTCTAAGAGATATAGTGCCCCTGGAAGCAATTCAGTTGGAGAGTGACCTAACTTACGAGGAGAAACCCATCAAGATTCTCGAGTTTGCCAGCCGAGCTACCCGCGACAAGGTTATCATGTTTTGCAAAGATCAGTGGAGCCACCATACCGAGGAGGAAGCCACCTAGGAACGAGAAGAAGACCTACGAATAGACCACCCACACCTATTTTCTAGCCAACCCGAATCTCGAGGGCGAGATTCATCTTAAGGGGGTAGGTTTGTAACATCCCAATTTTCAATTTGGATGTTATACATAGGTCATCATATGCATATCATATTTTATTTGTATTTCGGTTGTGATCCTAGAAATCTTAAGCAACTCAAGGACCTAAGGAGAGAGTTGGAGGTTTCACAAATTTTCATATTTGAATTTTTCTCAAATTTGAAAAGAGGATCAATTTGATTTTAAATATTTTTCTCTCCAATTATTTCCAATAAAAAATAAAAGAGAGAAGATAAAATAACTTCTTCAAAAGAGAGGAATATTGGAGGACTTCAACCCATGAAGGGTAATGGTTGCGCGAGTCCACGGAGGGCTCCACCCATGAAGGGTCCATGAAGAAGCAACCTTGTCTATCCCACCATGGCCATCTCCCACGAAGGACTTGCCTCACTCGGGTAGATCTTCATGAAGTGGGCGATCTCCTTGCCCTTACAAACTCCTTGGTTCAACTCCACAATCTTGTCGGAGGCTCCCAAGTGACACCTAACCAATCTAGGAGAAACCACTCTCCAAAAGGTAATAGATGGTGTGATTATGGTGAACTCCTTGCTCTTGTGCTTCAAATTATAGTCTCCCCAACACTCAACTCTCTCTCACAGATTTTGCTATGGTGGAAAGATGATTTGAGTAGAAAGCAACTTGGGGAAGGCTAGAGATCAATATTCTTGTGGTTCGATTGGAATGTCTTTCTCTCAACACATGAGTAGGTGGTTCTCTCTCAGAAAATGAGTAGTGGAAGTGTAGGCACGTTCTGATGGCTCTCTCTTGAATGGAGAAGGGGTGGAGGGGTATATATAACCTCCACACCAAATCCAACCATTACACACATTTTACTCAACTTGGTCAGACCAAATAGAAGAACTCGGCGAGATCGATTTAGTTTAAAATGTGAACTTTATGAATCTCAGTGGGACCGACATGATCAACTCGGTCGGACCGATGTGCTAGGGTTAGGGCAAAACCACATCTTAGTGAGACCAATTGCATGAACTCGGTGAGATCGATTTCACCAATGAGAAAATAGGGAGTTGGTCAAGCAAACTCGATGGGACCGATTGCACATTTTTGTGAGACCAAAATAATTACAACAGGCAACAGAGAGTTTGCAAGGCCATCTCGGTGAGACCAAAATCCCGATCGGTGAGACCGAATTGACTAGGGTTTCTGGCAGTGGCTAGGTCAAATGAACTCGGTGGCGCTGGATAGATCAAATCGGTGGGGCCGAGATTGACTTTAGGTTCTGGACAAATGTGGAAATGAGAAAGTGGCTGAGGGTTTTGGAGAAATATCACTAAGCACTTTGAGCAAGTAGACCATTAAGCAACACCTCATCCCCTTTTAATACTATTGGCTTTCCTATGGACTCAATGTGATCTTGGATCACTAAAACGAAAATGTAGAGTCTTGAGCTTTTGAAAATCTTTGTCCTTAGCATTTTGAAGGGGTGCCACATCCTCTTGTCCTTGCCACGCCATTGTTGAACTAATCTGAAATACACTAGGTAAAGGTATTAGTCCAACAGGAGATATGTTGACATTAATTACCAAAATCACCCAGGGAGCACTTGTGCTTTCAATCTCCCCCTTTTTCGTAATTGATGACAACATACATCAAAGCTTTTAGGTAAACGATATGAAGAGTAAAGCTTTGGAAAGACATGTAACATGCATAGGCTCCCCCTACATGTATGCAATCATGTAAAGATAGAATATAAGAACATGTGAATGCATAATCATGACAGAGCAAGCAGTAAATTACATGTATCTTGGCTATATGCATCAAAGCAAATGATGTAGATAAAATAAGTTTACCTTCATGTTCATGAATCCTTCTTGGAAACAATATGTGCAGCACCAAGAGATCATCATGCACATGAGTGTGATGCATATACTTACCTTGTGGTCTTGAGCTAGCTTTGGAAGAGGTGAACTTGAGAAAACAAGGTTAGATAACCCAAGAACACTCTAAATAAAGCAAGTTCAAACAATCACAAGAGTACCAAGACTGGGATGACATGTAATGAGTGAGTACTTAGTACTTCATTTGGATATAGACATGTCCCCAAAGATTTAAAGATATGCAATGAATTTCAGAGATTTTCTCCCTTAGATATGGACTCTTTCTCCCCCTGAATCTGATATTGGATAATGGGAGAAGGTAGGGTAAGAGAAAACCAGAGCAAGAAAAATTAAAGCAATGAAACCATATATAGACATGTCTTTCCTATCTTAAAGACATGTGTCTACTCTCCTCTTGTTTTGCTGGCATCTAGAAGAGATAGGATGTACTCTCTCTCCCATGAGATAAGCTTTGATGTGATCTCTCTCCCCCTTTGACATCAATTTTCAAGAAGGGAACCTTTGGAGCATGGGTCAAATAGGTCTGGTCCTTGAGACACACTACAAAGCAGCATGTAGTTTAAGATGCATGTAGAGAATAAGAATCATTGAGTGGAGCTGGAGAAGAAATGAAAAATGCAATGGCAAAAAGTTTTCTCAGCAGTGAAATCGGTAACCCTAGTCCATTTTCATCGGTGACACCGAGTTGGCAGTGTCATTGATGATGCATACCAGTCAGACCGGGTTAGTTCGTGTCGGTAGTACCGATGAACTTTCTACAAGTATTCCCTATAGTTTGGTCTAGCCGATATGCATGAATCGATGAGTCCAAGTTCAATCAGAAGAAAAGTTTTTGTCAACTCAGCTCTCTTGGCAGTTGAGATTTCTCAAAGATTTGCAAGGAATTGACTAAAAGATTTGCAATGAATTAGACATAAAAGAAACAGAGAAAAACATAAACAGGAAAAGAGATGTAGATGATTTTTTGAAAAGGGGAACAAGATAGCAAGAAATATATGCAAAACACAAAGCAAAGAAACACTAGAGAACTTCATCTAGAAGGGGTCAGCGACAAAGTCACCTATGTTAGAGTATATTGACTGAGGAGTCAAGCGATAACACTTGATCATAGGTCATACTCATCGTTTAAGCTCAAAATGGGGTTACCATTTTTTGTTTAAGCATTTTGATGTATTCACACCTCGTTGAGTTGCTTTGACCCATGACTTGGAGTAAAGCTTCTCTAAGATGGAATAACATACCTTGGGTGGTGTTGATCTTGATCATGTAGTCGAACTTGTGTTGGATGCTCAAGGTTGATGTAGTTCATCAAGAGTTTGAAGCATCCCTTGTAGTTTGAGTTCATCTTCCTACATGGGTTAGTCTTGCAAGGAAGAGCACTTGTGTAACCAAAATGGAAATCACGAAGCTTGATACCCAATGAAATTTGATGTATAGAAATTGTCAAAGGATATGTTCAGTGGATTCATGCTTCCTTGTATTCAACAACCATATTGTAGGAATTTGGTGATGTAGAGATTGCTCAAGATGTGAGTGGCTTCCAATCTCATAGATTTGGGCTCACCCAAGTACCTACAAGGGTTAGATAACATGCAAGGGTACAAGTATAGATCCAAGACATATGATCATCATCATAAGAGAAATATCAAGGATTAGTCACAACAGGCTCATGCCTTGCATGTATCCAAATGGAACTTTTACTCCAATTTTGAGGCATCAATGATGTTCAATTCACCTCTCAAACAGCAAAATACTTTCTCATCAAGCAGTTTGGTGAATATATCCGCCAATTGCTTATCGGTACGAACATGCTTAAGATTGATGTCTCCTTTAGCAACATGATCTTGAATGAAATGACGTCGAACTTCAATACGCTTATTTCGAGAATGTTGCACCGAATTGTGAGCAATCCTAATAGCACTCTCATTATCACATAGCAATGGAACATGTTTCACATATATCCCATAATCCTTAAGGGTTTGGGTCATCCAAAGTAACTGAGCACAACATGAACCACCGGCAATGTATTCCGCTTCGACGGTGGATAAGGATATCGAGTTTTGTTTCTTGGAGGACCAAGACACAAGAGATCTACCAAGAAATTGACAAGTATCCGAAATGGACTTTCTATCAACCTTATCACCGGCGTAGTCCAAATCAGAGTAGCCAACAAGATCAAAAGAAGACCTCTTAGGGTACCAAATGCGAACATTTGTTGTGTGAATTAAGTATCTCACTATCCTTTTCACAGCCTTGAGATGACATTCTTTAGGGGCCGCTTGATATCGTGCACACATGCCCACACTTAGCATAAGACACGAGGCACATACATATAACAATAAACCAATCATAGAGTGGTAAAACTTTTGGTCAACCGGTTTGCCATCCTTAGTCAAGTCAAGATGTCCACTAGTAGGCATGGGTGTTTTCATACCTTTGATTTCTCGCATGTTGAACTTCTTGAAAAGGTCCTTGGTATACTTTGTTTGAGAAACAAAGGTACCTTCCTTAGTTTGCTTGATTTGCAAACCAAGAAAGAATTTGAGTTCACTGATCATAGACATCTCAAACTTCTCCAACAATAGCCTTCCAAACTTTTCACTAAAATGAGGGTTAGTCAAACCAAATATGATATCATCCGCATAAATTTGGCACACAAATAATTCACCATTAACCCTTTTAGTGAAAAGAGTAGAATCAATCTTCCCAATTTCAAAGCCTTTTTCAATAAGGAACTTGGTCAAGCATTTATACCATGCTCTAGGAGCTTGTTTAAGACCATAAAGGGCTTTGTGAAGTTTGTAAACATGATTAGGTTTCTTGGGATGAACAAAGCTGGGAGGTTGTTTAACATAAACTTCCTCCTCAATTTCACCATGTAGAAAAGCACTTTGAATGTCCATTTGGTGTAAAGTGATATCATGGTGATTGGCATAAGAAAGTAAGATGCATATGGATTCAAGTATAGCAATGGGGGCGTATGTCTCACCATAGTCCATACCTTCGACTTGAGTGTAGCCCTGGGCGACGAGATGGGCCTTGTTGCATACACCTTGTCCATCCTCATCTTGCTTATTCCAAAATACCCACTTGGTTCCAATGGCATTGTGGTTGTCTTCCGTCTTTTCTACCAATGTCCACACTTGATTCCTCTCGAAATTGTGTAGCTCTTCATGCATAGCGTTCACCCAATCTGGATCATCAAGGGCTTATTCAATCTTCATAGGTTCAATACTAGAAATGAATGAATAATGTTCACAAAAGTTAGCCAAACAAGTTTTAGAGCGAGTAATTCTCCCGGTTTGGATGTCATTGAAGATTTGTTCACCGGGATGATCTCTTGTGACTCTTGCTCTAACTCGCGAGATATTTTGTTTGGGTCGGGGTGGAACATCATTGTTGTTCTCTTGTGGAGGTGGAGAAGGAGGTCAACAAGGTTCATCTTGTTGTACTTCCCCGTTTGCTTTGTCTTGATGTGTTCCACTTGTGGATGCCTCCAAGTCAACTTGTGGTTCACCTTGTCATGAAGTTGAGGCTTCCACTTGAACGGGCGAGGTAATCTCCTTCACCTTCATTGGGCGAATCTTGCCAATAGACAAGTCTTGAATTGCTTCCGAAGGATCTTTATGTCGCGCCCAAGATGCAATTCTATCCCAATCATGTGATGAATTCATGATCAGGGCACAATTGCATTTCGAGCGCATAGCAAGGTGGATATCATTACAACATACCATGTACTAAATAGATGAGAATACCAGATAAAGGCTTACACTCGCCACAAGCTACATCATGAATACATGAATACATCAATACATAGCAATCATCATAAAGAAGAGCAGGATCCGACCACGGATGAAATCAAATGAAAAAGAAGAACGACATCCACCATGCTAATCCCAGGCTCCCGACCCGGAACCTATCCCTTGATCGAAGAAGAATCAGGAGAACTCCAAACAAGCAAGCATCACTCTCACGTCAAAGCTTCGCTTTACCTGTACCTGCACCAATTGTTGTAGTAATCTATGAGCCACGAGGACTCAACAGTCGCATTACCATGGGTATCAACACTAGCAAAACCTAATGGGTATGGAATGGGTAAGTGGCGAGGTTGCAGCAACACTAAGCATTATATGGTGGCTAACTTACGAGTACAAGAATAAGAAGAGAAACTACGCATAACGGTCGCAATCTAGTAATGATCAAGAAGTGATCCTGAACTACTTATGAGTCATACATAACCCCACTATGTTCTCTTCTTGAACTCACTCAAGAAGAGACGGTCACGGTTACACACACGGTTGGTGTATTTTAATTTGGATTTGGTGTCAAGTTCTCTACAACCGATATTAAAAATTCCCGTCTGCGACATAACTGCGGGCATGGCTCTCGAAATTTTAATCCCTGTAGGGGTGTCCCAACTTAGTCCATCACAAACTCTCATGATCAACGGAGGAAAATCCTCCTTCCGGGACAACCCGATCAAGCTTGGAATCCCGGTTCGCAAGACATTTCAACAATGGTAAAACAAAACCAGCAAGACCTCCTAATACGTCTCCAACGTATCTATAATTTTTGATTGTTCCATGCTGTTATATTATCGTTCTTGGATGTTTTATAATCATTTTGTAGTCATTTTATATCATTTTTGGTACTAACCTATTGACATAGTGCCAAGTGCCAGTTGTTGTTTTCTGCATGTTTTTTACATCGCAGGAAATCAATACCAAATGGAGTCCAAACGCAGCGAAACTTTTTTGTGGATTTTTTTGGACCAGAAGACATCCCATGGGACGGAGAAAACCTGGGGAGTGCTCCGAGGGGAGCACAACCCACCAGGGCAGCCTGGACGCCCAGGCGCGCCTTGGTGGGTTGTGTCCACCTCAGGTGCCTCCCGAACCAACTCTTTGTTCTATAAATACCCCAATATTCCAAATACCCTAGGGGAGTCGAGGAAAATCAATTCCAGCCGCCGCAGAGTCCAGAACCACTAAATCCAATCTAGACACCATCACGGAGGGGTTCATCATGTCCATTGGTGCCTCTCCGATGATGTGTGAGTAGTCTTTTGTAGACCTTCGGGTCCGTAGTTAGTAGCTAGATGGCTTCCTCTCTCTCGTTTGATTCTCAATACAATGGTCTCTTGGAGATCAATAAGTTTTAATTCTTTTGCGGTGTGTTTGTTGGGATCCGATGAACTTTGAGTTTATGATCAGATCTATGTTTTTATCCATGGAAGTAATTTGAATCTTCTTTGATCTCTTACATGCATGATTGCTTATAGCCTTGTATTTCTTCTCTGATATTTGGGTTTGTTTGGCTAACTTGATCTATTTATCTTGAAATGGGAAGAGTTGCTTTGTGATGGGTTCAATCTTACGGTGCTTGATCCTAGTGGCAGAAGTGGAACCAACACATATGTGTTGTTGCCATTAAGGATACCAAGATGGGGTCTATTTCTACATAAATAGATCTTGTCTACATCATGTCATCATTCTTATTGCATTACTCTATTTTTCCATGAACTTAATACACTAGATGCATGATGGATAGCAGTCGATGTGTGGAGTAATAGTAGTAGATGCAGGCAGGAGTCGGTCTACTAATCTTGGACGTGATGCCTATATAATGATCATTGCCTAGATATCATCATGAGTATTTCAAGTTCTATTAGTTGCCCAACATTAATTCATTTACCCACTATTTGCTATTTTTCTCGAGAGAAGCCACTACTGAAACTACAGCCCCCGGGTCTCTTCTTTAATATATTTGCCTTTGTGATCTATTTTCCTTTTCTTTTATTTTCAGATCTATTAAACCAAAAATACAAAAATACCTTGCTGCAATTTATTTTATCCGAGATCTATTTATCCCATCTATCATATTTTTATCACGTCCGTTTGCTAATTACTGGCGCCATTACCCGAAAGGGATTGACTACCCCTTTAACACGTCGGGTTGCGAGTATTTGTTATCTGTCCGCAGGTGCTATTTACGTAGTGTTGCTTAGTTCTCCTACTGGTTCGATAACCTTGGTCTCATCACTATGGGAAATACCTACCATCGTTGTGCTGCATCATCCCTTCCACTTTGGGGAAATATCGACGTAGTCTAGCAGACATCACCTCCAGACATGCCGGCACCCTGATAGTAGCCGCGCGTGTCTCGCCTCAGGCCACGATCGGATGGGACAAGCTACGAGTAAAACCAATCCTCGAGTTTCCCCATGGTGGCCCTGCAAGCTGCCCGGTTTGGACCAACAATCATGAGGAGCACTAGCCCAAGTTGTTGATTAATTATCCTTGGGGTCCGGAAAGTCCCGATGCAAGTTTTAGTTGTTATTAGGAAAATGGTAAAACCAATGTTGGTCCTTGATGGAAGAGTTTTATTCAAAGTGAACTTTCAAGGGGGGCCCATGAACCCCGACCGTGTTAGGAACGCAAAATCAAGAAATATAACATCGGTATGACAGAAACTAGGGCGGCAAGAGTGGAACAAAGCACCAGGCAAAAGGCCGAGCCTTCCACCCTTTACCAAGTATATAGATGAATTAATTAAATAAGAGATATTGTGATATCCCATGATATTCATGTCCCAACATGGAACAACCTGCAACTAGCAACGCTATAAGAGGGGCTGAGCAAAGCGGTAACATAGACAAACAACGATTTGCTAGGAAGGTGGAAAATGTTATAGGTTTATCACGGCATATTGGAGGCTTGATAAACAAGTGGTAGGTAGCACGACATAGAGATAGCATTGAGATGACTAGCAAAGCAAATATAGTAGTGGTATCCAGGATAATGATCATCTTGCCTGAAATCCCGCTAGGAAGAAGACCGAATCCATGAAGTAGACGAACCAAGGTAGTCAAACGAATCCTCACAATCGCAACATGACAGGAACTATCAAGAAGAAGCACAACCGGAAAGAAGCAAACAAAATGGTAAACCAACAAGCATATTCATGGCATGATGCACAACCAAAGATGATGCATGTCCGGTTTAATGAGGCATGGTATGGCAAACTGCAACAAACAATACTACAAATTAAGTGGAGCTCAATATGAAACGAGTTGCATATTGACGAAACCCCACATTTGAATTGTTTAGTTCTCTCCCGTTTATGTACAAGATAAGATTAAATGTTGGTTAATATGGCAATAGGGTTAAGCATACGTAAACTAACTATTTAGGCCAGTTTAAATGAGGCCGGAAACAACAAACAACAATTCCGATAAATTCCCACATGCATATTTCGAATTTGGTATTGTTCTTCTCCAAATCATATTTTAAAGTTGTTAAATATCAAAATAAAGTGCACCAAGTTAATCTATGCATTTTTCTACCCCATTTACTGTCACATTCCTAGTTCTGGTATGATCTAGGGTTGCTTTGTGCATCATGTTTAAGTTTCAAATGAAATTGAAATGGGGAATGTTTCAAACCCTAGCACCAAAGCAAACTCAAATAGATTCAGATTAAAAATGGAATTTCAATGAACCCAAAATGCTCTTCAAAAATGTTCATGGTCTTTGGAAAATGTTGGAAACAACAACCAGAGGTGATGCACACTTCTGCTAAATATTTTGGATTTTTGAATGAACCCATATGTATTTGAATTGGAGCTGTTTAAATAATATAAATATTTTAAAGGCTCCAAAAATGTTGGGAATTGGTGAGGGCCTCTAGTATATTATAACTAGTGGTCACAAGGAATCTCAACATTTTTATAATTGTGCTAGTATTTATTCTAAGTCAAAAACAAATGTCAAAAATAGAAAAGAAAACAAAAATATGGGAAAACTTACCTGTGCTCACCTGAGGCCTGGCACTGTGCGGGCCAGCTGGCTAACCCAGCCAGCTGGCCCTTCCAGTCGTCCCTCTCCTCTCACCAGGAGGACAGGGGCGTGTGCTCACCGCGCGCGCACGCGCTCGGCCAGCTCCTGCTTGCCGCTGCTGCTGGAGGCTGCTACGAGCACCACGCGAGCCCCCCAGGCCTCTCTCACTCTCTCTCGTTCTCCCTCCTCCCTTGGATCCCTCTCTCTCGACATGCCCAAGCGGACTCGTCGCCGCCGCTCACTGCCCGCGCAGCCACCGCCTTCCCCTCGCCCTCTCTTCGTGTCCGGGTGCTCCGCCTAGTTGCCTGCATCGTGCTCGACGAGCCAAGCGACCAGGGACGCACTGCATCGCCGCCACCATTGTCGTCATTACCTCTGGCCGCCCGAGATCGCCTTCACCGCACCGCCCGCTCCGGACCGTCCCCGAGCTCGCCGTCCACTCCACGGAAATCGCCGTGATCTTCTCACCCTCTCCACATTCTCCGTTTGCCTTCCCGTGCACCATGGTGGCCGCACCTTGCTTGCCCGCACCTGCTGCCGCTTGAGCTCGTCGCCGACGTAGCTCCGGTGACCATTTGGTCACACGCTGGTGCCTAACTCACTCACGGCACCCCGTAGCACCTCGCTAGTGCATACGCTCACTCGCTAGCACGCCGCAGCAACAAAACCACTGCCGCCCGTCTCGTCGCCGGCGCCACTCCGGCCACTCCCCGGTCGCGCCACCACCACAGTTGGATGCGGACGAGCATCCGCATCCCGTAGCTGTGCTCCGCGCGCCAAACGACGCTCTGTAGGCGAATCCTGCAGCGCACCGCCACGTCTGGACTCGCCAGCGGCTAAATGCCGGCGACCGCTGACCCGTTAACCGGCGTGGGTTGACCCCATTGCCCAGTTTGACCTCCCCCTCTCTCTCTCACTGACTTCCGGGCCCCGCCCGACTAATTACTCTAGTTAGCACTAATTAACTAGTTAGGTTAGTTACTTCAATCACTGACTAGTGGGCCCTGCCCAGTTAGTTAGGGCTAACTAACTTAGTTAGTTGACTGGGTCACTGACCAGTGGGACCCACTGGTCAGGTTTGACCTAGTCAGCCCCGTTTGACTCGTTGACGTCATACCACTGTCATGCTGACACAATTATTCATTTTCTGGTATTAAAATAAATTAGGAAAATCCAGAAAATGACATAAACTTCTAAAATTCATAGGAATTCAACCGTAGCTCAGAATGAAATAATTTATATATGAAAAATGATCAAAAAATGCAAGGAATCCATTTATACCAGTTCCATGCATGAAAAGCCAACTTATACATCCTGTATAAGTGAAAACATAATATGGGCATTTTAAATGCTTCATTTTGAATTTGTATTTGAATCTTTGATTCAAATGGGTTTCAACCAACTTGGTAGCATCTTGCATTAGCCCAAACACTAGCATTTGCACATGTCATGTTCATGCATCATATTGTTGCATTTGTTTGTGTATTGATCGCCGGCACCGTTTGTTCTCGATAATTTCCACTCCGGAAGGTGTTCCCGAGTACCTGTCGGAGGAGCAGTGCCCCTTCGTTGATCTATCAGGCAAGCAATCCCCCTTGAGAATTTCGATAAAATCCCACTCTCTCGCTCCTGCTCCTTATATTGCATTAGGACAACAATGATTCAAGTGCTACTTTCTGCTGCGGTAGTTGAACCCATTCCTCTGCATGACCTGTCATTTCCACAGTAAATAGTTGAAACCCACTCATGAGTAGGAGTTTCTTGAGCCTTGATGTGCCTACTCATCCATGCTTGTTTTCTTTATGCCAGCTATGCTTAGAGTTATGCCAGGTCTGATTCATCGGGAATGAACCGGAGTGGTGAACATGTCCTACCGATAAAGGCTAAGTGTGTGAACACGTTTTGGTAAAGGTAGTGATGAGAGGCCATGTAGGAGTACATGGTGGGTTGTCTCATTGGAACCATCCCTAAGCAGTGAGTTTTGTGTATGTTATCCAAGTCCAGTTACTATCACACATTGGGTCCCGGTTATCTGGCACCTCTCGGCTTATTAATCTACTTGATCTCTGTCCAGGAGTTGCAACTAGTTTCTGGCGTTTGTAGGTAGTGCTAGTTGTCTACCAGGTGGTGTCCGACGGGACATGCTTGGGACAGACTAGGCACCGTGGCACGATGTACCAAGTGGCACCCGGATGGTGGGTTGGGAACCCTGCACACATTGTTTGGGGCCGTACTAGAGACTTCGGCTGGAACTCCTTGCAGATGGAACTCGAATAGGCGATAAACATGGACGAGAGACTTGTGTGGCTAGTTAGGTCGTGGCCGACACCCTCGCCCGGCTTCCGCTTGAAAGTTGCCGAGGTACATGACGTGTACAGGGCGATAAGTGGCGAGAGCGTGTGTGAAGAAGTACACCCTTGCAGGGTTAAAATTATCTATTCGAATAGCCGTTTTCCTCGGATATGGAAACTTGGAGGACTTATGTAGTACATAGACAACTTGAAGTGGATACTCTAAAATATGCAAGATAAGCGTGAGTGCTATGGATGGCCTTCTTGCAGGGAGACGGGAACAGATCCATAGTGGAGTTTTAATATGGTGAATATGTGGAAGCGTGTGCGTCTTCTCACCTCAAAGAAGTTTCTAATACTCGTAGTATAGAGCCACTGAGTCAAAGCTGGCTTGCTGCTGTTAAAACTCCACCACCCCCTTTGTTGATAATGTTGCATATGTAGATAGTTCTGATGTAAGACTTGCTGAGTACCTTCGTACTCACGTTTGCTTATTTATGTTTTGCAGTTGGTTACAGTAGTGACTTCGACGAGTAGCTTGTATCCCAGCTACGATCTTGTACCCTTGGGAGGGTCTTGTAGATAGTCAGGCTCCTCAGCCTTTTTCTTTTGTAGTTGTTTGTACTCAGACATGTAATGCTTCCGTTGCTTGTATGCTCTGAATGATGGGGCATGAGACCCTGTTTGAATTGAATGTTATGTGGCTCTTCTGGGCCTTTATCCGTATGAGTTTGAGTTATGTTCTGATGCCATGTTGTACAACACATACTTGTATGTTATGCGTACGTGTGACGTGTATTGCTATGTGTGGGATTCGACAATCTAGTTGTTTATCCTTGGTAGCCTCTCTTATGGGGAAATGTAGTCTAGTGCTTCCACTGAACCTTGGTAGTCCGCTACAGGCCGGTTTACCGGAGTCCTGCTAGACCAGCACTACTGCTCCGGAACACTTAGACTGGCCGGCATGTGATTCACTTTGTTCCTGTGTCTGTCCCTTCGGGGGAAATGTCACGCGGAGACATCCGGAGTCCTGTTAGCCTGCTACAGCCTGGGTTCCCGGAAGCCTGTTAGCCCAGTTGCTACAACCCGGATTCATACGTTGTTGACCGACATGCTCGAGGTTGATTCATATATGCCTATCCCTGTAAGTTAGTGCCACTTTGGGTTCACGACTAGTCATGTCGGCCCGGGTTCTCTGTCATATGGATGATAGCGACACTATCATATACGTGAGCCAAAAGGCACAAATGGTCCCGGGCCAGGTAAGGTGGCACCCATGGGGATACCGTGCGTGAGGCCGCACCCGTGGGGGTCCCGACAGCATTGGTATCAGAGCTTGACTGACAGTAGGATTACCAAGCCAAACTGGTCGAAGTTGAGTCTAGAAATGCTTTAGTTATATAAGGGAATTGATTGTGGAAGGGAACGTAAGTGTAACACCCTCGATGCGACTATAGCTCCCACGTGTCGAGGCACGACTTTGAGGCATAATCGCATTGAAGGCATAAGTCGCAAGTTAGGCAATCTTCACAACATCCCATGTAATATAAATAATAATAAAGGGGGGATAACATAGTTGGCTTACACTCGCCACGTCAATCAAGTACATAAATAACATTACATCATCCAAACACTCATGGCCCGACTACGACGTCAAAATAAAAGAGAACCCAACATGCGACACGGTCCCAATCACCCCCAACTGGGCGCCACTACTGATCATCGGGAAAGGAAACATAGTAACGTTCAGAGTCTTCGTCGAACTCCCACTTGAGCTCATACGCATCTGCTGGAGTGAAATCATCAGGCCCTGCATCTGGTGTAATAGTAATCTGTGAGCCATAGGGACTCAACAATCTCGCACCCTCGCGATCAAGACTATTTAAGCTTATAGGTAATGCAAGGTAAAATATATGTGGAGCTGCAGCAAGCGACTAGCATATATGGTGGCTAACTTATTCGCAAAAGAGAGCGAGAAGAGGAGGCAAAGCGCGAGCGAGAAACTAGAGAGCAACCTGCGCAAACATTACTCCAACACCGTGTCCACTTCCCGGACTCCGCCGAGAAGAGGCCATCACGGCAACACACTTAGTTGATTCATTTTAATTTAATTAAGGTTCAAGTTATCTACAACCGGACATTAACAAATTCCCATCTGCCCATAACCGCGGGCACGGCTTTCAAAAGTTCTAATCCCTGTAGGGGAGTCCCAACTTAGCCCATGACAAGCTCTCACGGTCAACGAAGGAATAGACCTCCTCCCAAGACATTCCGATCAGACTCGGTATCTCGGTAATTCAAGACACTTCGACAGGTTAAAACAAGACCAGCAACACCGCCTGAATGTGCCGACAAATCCCGATAGGAGCTGCACATATCTCGTTCTCAGGGCAAACTCAGATGAGACATCCTACGAGTAAAACCAACCCTCAAGTTGCCCCGAGGTGGCCCCGCAGTCTACTCGGTCGG